>NC_079509.1:11540451-11852951 GCF_030052815.1 Hevea brasiliensis | reverse complement strand
GTGCTCTTATTGTTATTATGTAGCACCTGTCCTCTGAGGTTCTGAATTAGACAATAGAGATAACTTTAATTAAGGATGTTTTACAGGTAAGCGATATGTTGGCACAGCAGAAAGGTGAGTTGCTCTTAGCGTTGTTAGGGCATATTTCTCAGTCATGTCCAAATCATAAGGGAACACGAGTTCCCAATTAAAGCAATGCACTAGTTGAGCCACAACAAGTCGAACATTCGTTAATCCCAGTAGCATCCCAGGGCAGCCTCTACGTCCTGAGCCAAATGGGATAAGCTGAAAATGGCGTCCGCGGAGGTCTATGCTTGTATCTTTGAATCTTTCTGGGAAAAATTCTTCTGCATTATCTAACCACGCATTGCAGTCTCTCCCAATAGCCCACGCATTTACAAGAATTCTTGAATTCTTGGGTATATGATATCCATTTACGGTGATGTCCTCCACGCACTTGCGTGGAATCAAGGGTAAAGTTGGATGTAGCCTTAAGCTTTCTTTCACCACCAAATCCAAATAAGTTAGCTTTGGCAAATCTGTCTCGTCCACCATTCTATCCAATCCAACAACAGTTTCTAATTCTTGTTGGAGGCATTTCATGACTCGTGGGTGCCTTAGGAGTTCTGAGAATGTCCACTCAATGGAAGAGGTGGAAGTCTCATATCCACCTACGATTATGTCTTGTATAATAGCCTTGATACAAGTTCGATCAATTACGTAAGCTGGGTCATCACCATTGGAATTCTTGGTTTGGTTCATCAAAGAAAGCAACGCATCGATGAAATCCTTTTGTTCCTTTGTTTGCCAACGATCATCTTGTTCATGGTCATCGATAATCTTCTCTAGCACTTTGTCCATGTCCTTTCTATATGCCTTCATACGTCGTGTCAATCCCTGTACACAATTTAAACAATTATTATTAGCAATTAAACTAATGATAATCTGATATTTTGAAAATTAATAGCCGGAAACTAATTTCACTTGGACATATTATAAATAATTATATGAAAAATTAAATACCTGAAGGTCAAGCGCTCCAAGAAAAGGAACGTAATCAGCAATATTCACAGCCCCAACCAAGTCCAAGGACTCCTTAATAAGTGACCTTAAGTCGAATTTATCATTCCTACGTTTTCCAAATATCATCCTGCAAATCAAGTTCTCATTCATGTCTCCAACCTGCTCACTAACATCCACCAGCTCCTGAACCTCAGCGGCCTTTTTAATCGTCTCCACCAGCAAGTTTAGCTCTTCCTTTCTCATAGGTGCGAAGGACTCGACTTTTGATCCACTAAGAAGATGCAGTGTGCACACTTTTCTAACATTGCGCCAGTAAGGACCATAATCATCAAAAATCATGCCCTTAGCACCGTAGGACAAGTAATGGGAAGCTAGGATTTGGGGACGATTAGCGAAAACGGTGTCGTGGGTTTTAAGGAATAGCTCAGCTGCTTGAGCTGATGATACCACAACGGTTTCCACTTTGCCTAGTCTCAAGAACATGATGTGACCATATTCTTTGGCCAAATGATAAAGGCTTTGGTGTGGTCGAAAGCCTAGCAAGTGCAGGTTGCCAATGATGGGTAGAGCTCGGGGACCTGGAGGTAGTTTTGGGTCATCTTTTTCATGGTGTTTTGGCCACCGTAAGGCAACGCATAGAATGCAAATGAAAGGCAAGAGAGATGCAATTAGCAGAAGCAAGACTATGGCTGATAATATATTAGACATTTTATGGCTTTTGTTTAAGAACTATGTGATGGGAAGAACCAAAGAAGGCTATTTATATGTGTATCAGAGTGGACAAGTATGCATTTGGAAAACGGAAACGAAACCACTTGGAATGCAAGTATGCAACAATAAATTAAATGTATCCCGTGCAGAAAGGGTTTGATTAAGACATTATTTGGTTTCCACGAAAATGTTTCTTAATTACATTATATTGCATTTTGTTAATTAGTAGGGACCTAGTCAACTTACAAGAATTTCTTCTACTTAATTAAAATTCTTAGATCAGTAATTGATTTATATTAGTGATATCAGACAAAGGGAGATTATTATCCAGACTCAGTTTATCATGTATTTAATAAATAAGTTTACTATATATTTTACGTCAATGTGACATTTCTATATTTTTTAATTATTAAGTAAATGAACCCACTTTTAATTTATTTACAAGAAGCAATAGAATATGAATTAATAATTAATTTTTTCCTTAATCTGGCAATTGATTAAGTTCTAGAACTTGATTATTATGGATTAATTAAGTTTTATTATTAACCTTGGATTAAATTAAATTTTTTCAAGTTTTTCCTAATTTCTTTTATAATCGAATTGGCTCTTATCAATTTTTTTTTAGACAAAAGACTCTGTATACATTATTTAATTATTAGATAATAAACTTAAATAAGGTAAAAACTAAGCCAGGAAATTAAATTTCTCAATATTCTTAAGTAATACTAAAAATTATAAAATAAACTTATTTAACTCACTCATTAAAACTAATAAATTGAAGGAAAACTTTAGAAGCAAAACCTATTTTAGACGTTCTCCTATTGACCTCATTTGCTCGTAAGATCTTGGATTTGGTCCAACACACTGATTTGGAAGTATGCATGGACTTGGATTTTTGGCCACTTTGCAAAGTCTACATTGCCCTTAAAATGATGTTCAAGTTTCTAGATAATGGTGTGTAACCACAACAATTATTTTCACATCTTTAGTTATACGTTTCCTTCACTCCTTTTCCTTGGTTTTGATATGAATGGAATGGAAATTTTTTCCCCACGCCAAAATATTTAAATATCCATAAATAAAAAATTACATATATGTATTTTAATATGGAATCAAGTGCTATAATTTTAACTAAAATGGCAATCAAGAATTGATTAACTGTATACATCTAGATGTAAATAAAAATTTAGAACATATTAATACTAATAATTAATCTTTCTTCCACTTAAGTAAGGCGATGGATTTATATAATTAGCTATCATAATCATCACCGTTACTTAACTTTTATTAAAACTCAAAACTTAAATTCTTATAGCAGTAAAGATGATTTTAATATCTTTAAACTAATATTCGTTGATAAATTTAGCATTAATTCAAGATTAAACTAAAAGAGAAGAATATTTTAATATTGATATTTGATTTTTTCAAAACTAATTAATTGACAAATTAGACTACAATGCATCAAATTATTTCGAATAAAAAAAAATAAAAAAGAGTGTGAAAAGTAAAGTGTGCTATTGTAAAATAATATATATGAGAAAATAGAGTTTTATATTAGTGGAATAAAGTGAAGATGTGCAATTCATTTAGTCCAATTCCTCCACTTAAAAATTTTAAGTGTATCGGAAGCCTATCGACTAGTTTTAGTTGGATGGCTATTTTCTAAATTCAATTCTATTAATAAATATTTTACTTAGATATTAAAAAATATAGCCTTCTGTAGATGGGAGATGGAATAATTAAGGAAAAAAGTTTTAAAAAGTCCTTGAACTATTTATCAGGGAACAAATAAGTCCAAATCTAAGTTTTAGTTTAAACGAGAAAAAGACTCGTAAATTTGAATATGTGGCATTTGGCAAACAAACCATATCGAGGTATCTGAATTCAAGAGAGGGTTAAATAGGTCATTTTACTGTAATTAATAACAGTAAAAATTAGTCCTATAATAATAATAATAATAATAATAATAATAATATATAAGTAGTTTAAAAAATAGAAAGCAAATAAAAAGAAAAAAAAAGGAAATATTAATTAATTGATGATATAATTATTCTAAAAAATTAAAATTAACATAAGTTAAATTATAATATAATTTTTGTAAGGCATCTTGAGTCATTTGAGAGATTAATAAATTATTGTAAAATTATTTTATTCAATAAGTATTTTTAAATGGTATTTTAAAAATTACGAAATTTTTATTATTAAGTTATAATAAATTTAAATTTAAAAAAAAATTAATAAATATTTTTAATATAATAATTTTTTTTTGACATAATTATAATTATAAACATACTGTTTATACCCCATGTAATTTGCCCACTCAAGATCACAAATTTTGTCTCACTATGGATTGATTGTCTCATGAAGACAAAAGGGGCTGGCTTTGAGTGCAAATTTTTGTATTCATCTGAGTTGGGTTTAGGCGACTTTGAGGGCTGAAAGTTAAATATAATTGCAAAGTTGTCATTTTTCTGTTCTTAACAACAGCAAAATATTACTCACTTTTAGATATATAAAAGCTCTAAAAGTCGGTGTTACAGATATTATTATTATTTATTTATTTTTTAATATAATTAATAAATAAAAAAATTTATGTTAAAAATATATTCAATTTTATTTTATAATAATAATATAACTATTATACTTAGAAATTACAAGTAAAATTATTTTTTTAATGATTATTAAAATCATTTAATCAATTTAAAAGTAAATAAAATTCAATTATTAGTTACTTGTAAACTAATTTACATATTTAATTATGAGTGAATAATATTTGCTTTTAATCAAATAAATCGAACTAAACTCCTTAATTTAATAATTCAATTCGATTTTTAAAATAATTCAGTTCGATTCGATTTTACATTTTAAGAATTTTGATTATTTCGATTTGGTTCAATTTTGAAGAGGAAAAAATTAATTGAATCAAACTGAATTTAATTGCTTTATTTATTTTTAAATTGATTTATTTTTATAAAAAATTTATGAATTATATATAATTTTATGTATATAAATTGTTTAATTTCATTGATTAATGGTTATTAGATTCAAACAAAGATCAAACTCAGATCAAATAATTTAAAAATAAATCTAAATTAAAAAATCAATCAAAACTCAAAAATTGATCAGTTTGAATCGAATCAAACCAAAATAGAGCGGTTTGCTTCAATTTATTTTTTATTCATTTCAGTTTGGTACGATTTTTAAAATATTATAATTCAGTTAATTCAATTTTAATGATTCGATTTGGTTCGGTTCGAATCAAATGCTTAGCTCTATATTTAATATACTGAACAACTCTAAATAAATATTATGAAAAACTTTATAGATATTATTTTTTAATGTTTTTTACATAATAATAATTATATTATTTTTTTAAAATAGTGGTTTATAAAAAGAAAAAGATAGTGTAAGTAATATTAGTAAAATAGATTAACATGATATGAAATTTTGATATTTTATTTATATAATATTAATGTATAAAGTAAAAGTCATTATATCATAAAATAAAATTATCAATAATAATAACTAATGTAAATTTAATAAGGAAACAAAATAATAAAAAAAATTAAAATAATAATAACAAAAAAAAGGAAAAAGAAAAATTAATTTAAATTTATGTACTTTAAAAAATAAAAGGATAAAATAAAATTATCAATAATAATAACTAATGTAAATTTAATAATGAAATAAAATAATAACAAAATTAAAATGATAATAAAAAAAAGAAAAAAAATTAATTTAAATTTATGTACTGTAAAAAGTAAAAGGATAAAATTGGTCTTTAACTGCTCCTTAAAAACAGTAAAAAGATTGTTTGTTTTAGTTATATACAAACATAAATAATCGCGGCATGCTGAGGGTTAACACGACAAACATAACACACACATATATATATATATATATTATGTAGAGTTAAATAATTAAAACATATTATATTAATATAAAAACACTTATAACTATATTATAATCAATGATGATAATAAAAATAAATCTTCTTAAATTAATATATAAAATTTAGAAAAAGAAAAAAAATATTAAATGAGAGTGACTAATTTTATTGAATATTGGATTACCTATTTTTTTAGTTTACATTGGCAGAATCTCTGCTTTTATTTTTAAGAACATCTTTCTTTATTTTTTATCATTAAATATAAATTTAATTAAAAACAATTATATAAACTTTTTCAATGATATAAATATTGTTAGAGTATATAAAAATTTAGTTAAATACTTATTTTATTATAATTTTGTTGAAATTTAATTATTATTTTTAAAATTTAAAATCCTTTAAATGTCTTCTAATTTTTTTTATCAACTCATTCATGATTTATTTTGTATTATAATTATTTTTTGGATACAATTGGGTCTAATTGGGACTCTAACTCGAAACTTAAATAGCTCTAGATAACTAAGATAAAGACACTGATTGTATTATAATTTTTTTTATTATATAATCATATTATATAATATTAATAATATAGTTATTTTTATATAGATAAATTTATATTTAAATAAATAGATATAATTTTATAGCTCTAATTTTTGAATATAGGGTGAATGTGATGGTCTTTTTTCACGATTTATTATTTTGAAAATATCCAAAATGAATGATTGAGAGTTTAAATAAAAATACAAAAATATTTAATACAATTATTACAATATAAGTTGATCAAATATATTTTTAACTTTAAAATATATTAACTTAAATATAAATCAATCAGTAAAGCATATATTATTAATTTTTCTTTGAAAGCATGCGAATATGGTAAAAGCATATCGTATTATATTGGTTAGTGAATTAACATTTTAAGGTGCCTATACTAATTTTTTTTTTTTTTTACTTTCAAATCATGAGATCAATGCTGAATATGCTCTGCTAAATTATATGTTATCTAAAAGTATTAATTTTTATTCACAATTTAATTTTTTTTTATATAGTTTTCAAATTGCATGTTCTATAATTTTATTACTATTTTATAATATAACTTTTTAATTTTCATTTATCATGACTTATTTATTTAAAATAAAATTAATAATATAATATTATTTTTATCTTTTAAAATATATTATTTAGATTGAAATATGAGATGAATTTTTGTACGAGAATGAGAATATCTCTACCCGTAGTTTGCCCACGTGTATGCGTGTGTGTGTATATATATATATATATATATATTACATATATATCCTCCCAGGCATGCTGGATAATAAAAAAGAGGAAAATTGTAATTTTACCGTTACTAACCTTGTTTGTTTTAGTAATATATAATAATAATAATAATAATAATAATAATAATAATAATAATAAACCCAAAACTTTTTATTTAAGGCCAGATTAATCCAACTTCTGTCAGAATTCAGTCAAATGAGTTACACAGTGAGTGTGAGTTAATTATAATAAAATATAGTAATGTGCCATAGAAAATCACCTTCGACGTAATGCAGCACATGTAGTTCTACAGGATGTAAAAAACCATTAAATTGAAGCACACAAACTTGAAGCTCTAAATTTTCTCAGAACTTTTTTTTTTTTTTTTTTTATGTTACTCGAGTACTGTATTATGATGAACTATTTAGGAAAGATTCACCCCCTCCAATCCTCTATTTGGCTTCACTGCATCAACATTTTATTTGTCATCACATGGAAGAATATGTTTGCGGGCCATTTTTAGCTGATTCGACAACTTTGATGTTTAACTGTCTTGTTCTAATTAGGGACAAATTATTGAAAATAATTAAAGTATTTACTTTGTTTAAAAAAAAAACAGTTATCTTATGCTCCTGTTTTTAGCTTTTCATTTCTTTTTTCTTTCCTCCCCTGTTTTGCTCTGTTTTCTCCTACCACAACAGAGTAAGCTTGCAATTTTTTTTTTTTTTTTTTACTTTAACACTTGTCATCCCATGTAAATTTGTGTGTTAAGCCATTACAGTTAGAGGACTCGCATAGACCCAGTAGCTATATTAGCTTGACGTAAACGTGTGCCTTTACCTTTCTAAAGCTTTTAACCAGATGCATTGCTTCTCGTAGCTGCAAATGGAACTTGCTTCCAACCACAAACTTCTGAGCAACTGAAGAGGTGCCAATTTCTGCAAGGAGAGGTATCAAATCTAGCTAAGGGAGAGATTCTTATGCTGCATAAAGGGTCCATGTCAACGAGTGCTTGGGTTATTGCAGTAAAGAATGATCTGGCAAAGCTGCAGTTAACTTCTCCCGTGTGCAGTAGCAGGGGAGAGAAGATAGTGCTCAGTCGAGAATTGAGAAGCATACGGGTCTTTTTGGTTGGGGCATGATTTAGGCTGGAATAACCCTTGATGTTCCACCATGCCCCCTTTGAGTAATTATAATTTGCTTGGCTTTGTCGCCTACGTTTGCTCCAGGTATGCATTCTTCTCATTGTCAAGATAAACTGTTTCTGTTATTGCCTAATCATGTAACTATATAATAAAGGTGCTAATTATATTTTTTCATCAATTTGTTATGTCTTTGCACAAACAACAGTTTGCAGCTGGATTTTAGACCTGCATATATAATGGAGGCGATCTTTCTTCTGAATTGCATAGGTGGTGCAATTGCAGTGTTGATTTTAAAATTCTCATCATTCAAAGGGAATTAATTAAGATTAATTTTTGTAAGCTAGAAAAACAAGACAAAATCTCATTAACAAAAGCGAAATGCAAACCAGTTCAAAGACTCGCAATAGGCATGGCTAGTGGTACAAAAATCCAAAAATTATTATTGGAAATTAAAATATTATTTAGCACATTTTAATTTATTTATGAGAAAGCCAGTGCATCAAGCTTATAAGAAATTATAAAATACAACCATGATATGCATTTAATTATAGACATTGATTAACAGAATTAGAATAATTCATCCTTCTTTCCTAATCACATGCCATCCAATAAATTCCTTCAATTTAATTTCTATAATCAACCTTTAATGAGGTTTTAACTCTTAAGCATCTTTAACACGCAAGCGAAATTTTGGCACCGCAGAAAAATGAGTAGCTCTTGGCAATGTGAGGGCATATTTCTCAGTCATGTCAAGGTTCACAAGGTAACACACCCTCAGGGAGCTTCCAATCAAAGCAATGCACCAATTGCGTCACAAGAAGTCCAACAATGGTCAATCCGAGGTGAATTCCAGGACACCCCCTGCGACCAGAACCAAATGGAATAAACTGGAAATGTTGTCCACGCAGGTCTACACTTGCAATCTTGAATCTTTCTGGGAAAAATTCTAGTACAGTATCTGACCACGCATTGGGATCTCTCCCAATCGCCCAAGCATTCCCAAGAATTCTATATTTGTACGTAATATGTTGAGAAATATATATTCATACGTACCTGAAGGTCGAGTGCTCTAAAAGAAGGAACATAATCTGCAATATTCACAGCTCCAACCAAGTCCAAGGACTCTCTAATGAGAGGCCCTAAGTCGAATTTACTATTGCTACTCCGTTGCCCAAATACCATCATGCAAATCAAGTTCTAGCTTAGCTCCGCAACCTGCTCACTAACATCCACCACCTCCTGCAACTCACTTTATCGACTCTACCATCAATTTTTGCTCTTCCTTTCTCAAAGGTGCAAGGGACTCGATTTTTGCTGCACTAAGAAGCTGCAAAGTACACACTTTTCTAACATTTCGCCAATAAGGACCATAATCATAAAAAATCATGCCCTTGGAGCTGTAGGACAAGTAATGAGAAGCAAGGGTTTGGGGACGGTTCGCGAAATCTGCATCGTAGGTCCTAAGGAATAGCTCAGCTGATTGAGCGGATGATACCACAACAGTTTCCACTTTGCCTAGTCTCAAGAACATGATGGGACCATATTCTTTGGCCAAACGGTACAGGCTCTGGTGCGGGAGGGTGCCTAGCAAGTGCAGGCTGCCAATGATGGGTAGAGCTCGGGGACCTGGAGGTAGTTTCGGGTTTTCATTTTTGTGGTGTTTTGGCTACCGTGAAGCAACACATAGATTGTAAATGAATGGCAAGAGAAATGCAAACAGGAACGAGAGTATGGTCATGGCCAAAATTGTAGTAGACAATTTTTTTTTCCTTGCTTGGAAAAAATTATACATGGGAAGGGGGTATCTATATGCATGTTGGCGTACTCTGACAAGCATATAGATGAAGAAAATGTAAGCTTTAAGCAGAGCTGAGTTGAAATCTCGCTGTCAGCAGTCAGATAATGGTCTGGTATCGGAAATAATAATAATAATAATAACTTTCGCTTATTATTAACTAAGCTTTTGACGCGGCATTATATTCTTCTAACTTTATAATAATAATAATAGAAAAGATTATGGGAATAAAATCCATATATCCTACGAAGTTATGTATTCTAAGTGATCCAATTAAATGTAGAAAGTGTGGAAATTGCACAAATTTCTTTTTATTGTCTTCTCAAGGACGAACATATGGAAACTTCATATTTTCTTGTTCTTAGTCCATAGCCAATGGAATGCAAATAATACCTTCTGTAATCGCTTCCTCTGAATTCCAGACCAATAATGCAGGAAAGTCATAGACACCGAAAGATATTTAAAGCAAGGTATATATATATATATATGTCCACTTTATGGGAGAAGATCCATTCTAACACATAATTACCACACAACATTTAATTATTAGATTATTAATCTAATAAGTGTCAATATTTAATTAAAGCAATTATGCTTGCTGCGTGTCAGTTCATTAGCGGGTTTTTTGAATTCGAATTCACTAAAGTATATAACAACTAGTCAATCAAATTTAATTGAATGATATTAAAATTATTTTTAAAGTTTCTAATTTAAATTTTAATATAAACAAATAAAATAAAATATATAATTTATTTTTAATTAAAAAATATAGGACAAAAAATTTTTAAAAAAAATTAAGATTTTAGTATTTTTTAAAATAATTGTGCTTTTAAATTTAACAATATCACACCTAGATTTTGTAACTTTTTATAATTCCACACTTGGAACAATTTTTGGTGAAACTATCAGAGAATAATAGTAACGAGTCAATCAGAGTTAACAGCCGAAAGAGTTTACAATCAAACAAGCCCTTCACTTTTTTAATTAGAAACAATCAGATTGACAATTTAATATACAAAGTTGAAAAAAAAAAAATAGTAACCCAGAAGTTAGAGAAAACAAAACCCCACAACTTCTTTTCTTCCACAAAGCAGTGCATATATCCTTCAATCATCACATTCCAAACCCCAACCCTTTAGGAAGGGCAGGCATCTGTAATTAGGGATGGTATCAAAAAGGTATCTGTGAAATTTATAGTGAAACTCAAACCCAATTATATATTTAAAATATACCTGAATTCGTGTAAAAAAAATTATTACCTATATTCATACTAAATCCGTTTATCATTACTCAAATATTACCCAGGCTTATCAAAATTTGATTTTCTTTTTATACATGTTTTTGCTGAAATTTTAATCATAAAAGGAATTTACGAGTTGAGTAATTGAAATTGAAATATTAAAAATTATGGTTAAAAACTCTAAATTCTTAAATAATTTTTTTACCAAAGAATTTTTAAATAATTGAATAAAATAATACTGTAATTTCATTTCATATAGTAAGTTCATGAAATAAATTATAAAAGAAATTAATAGTAAAGTTAATTAACAATAAATGAGACAAACAACATTACCATAATTACAAATGAAACATAACTAATTCATATATATATATATATATAAAGCAGATAGGTTTTTCCCTGGTGTTGCACATAGAATTCCAAAATCTTCATATTTATGCCACATGGCAACATTTAAAATATTTAAGTTTTTTTCCTGAATTGCCACATAAGATTTTACGACCAATACATTTATATCAAATGGCAATATTAAATTTAATTTATTGCATTGCCACATATACTAATTATATTACTATATCTTTATATCTCTCTTTATATATATATATATATATATATATATATATATATATATATATATAAAGCAATGAGATTTTCTCTTACTATTATCATGTAGCATTCTAAATTTTAGTGCTGACACGTGACATTTACTATATAAAAATTATTATATTTTACAATTATAATAATTAATGTAAGTAATTATTATTTTTTAAATTAAGTATTTAATTACATTTTTTATTTAATTCTAATTTCTTTTGAACTATTTTTACTATTATCATTATTATTATAATTTTTATGGCTAAATAATTAAAAATAGCAAATATATTTCAAAAATTTATAAATTTTTTATTTAAGAATTCTTAAATTTTGTATTATTTCATTTAATTATAAAAATTTAAGAATTATACATCTTAAAATTAATAAAATAATTTAGAATTATACTTTAAAAATGATCACATGAGTTAAATATTTTGTCTTCTTATTACATAGAGTTAAATAATTTGTCATCTCTCTCATTTTTATATATTTAATAAATTTTAATTTACCTTGATTTTATTTTGTTTTAACACATATTTAATAAAAACATATTTTTAATTATATATATATATTATGAAAAAAATGAAATAAAATTTTATTTTCATAATAATGAAAAATAAGAAATTTATGTTAATATTCAATTTTCATTATTTTTTTGATATTCTTTATAGTATAATTAATAAATAACTAATATTAATATTAATCATATTATATTATTTTATTATTATTTAGAAAAATTATATACATACATACATACACATACACACACATTTATATATGTACACCTGCCCTCACTTGAAGTTTTATTTTTTATTAAGTAATTGTATAATTTTTTAAAATTATGATTAAGTTATTAATTTCTTAATTATGCATATATAAGTTACAAATTATTTAATTATTATACTTTAATACTATAATAAATAGCTATTATTATTATTGTTATTATTATTATTATTATTATTATAAATACCTAAAAAGTTTAATTTCATTAGAGAAAAAAAATTAAGAATTAATTGAATTAATTTATTAATTTTACCTAATGAAAACATATACTAATATTATATGTATTGTATTTTCACTTTCTGATAAAGAATTTATTTATATTTTTATAAAACAAATATATATATATATATATATATATACAGGTTTTTCTCTGGTGCTGTCACGTAGGATTCAAAAACTTTTATATTTATGCCACGTGGTAACATTTAAAGCAGTCAAGTTTTCTCCTAAACTGTCACATAAGATTCTAAAACTAATACATTTATGCCAAATGGCAATATTAAATTGAATTTATTACATTGCCGCATATACCAATTATATTACTATATAGTTATATATCTCACTATATATATATAAAGTAAGGAGGTTTTCTCTCACTATTACCATTTAGCATTCTAAATTTTAGTGTTGGCATACTATATAAAAATTATTATATTTTATAATTATAATAATTGATGTGAGTAATTATTATTTTTTATATTAAGTATTTAATTTCATTTTTTATTTAATTCTAATTTTCTTTTAAATATATTTACTATTACTATTATTACCATATTTTTTATGGCTAACTAATTAAAAATAGCAGATATATTTCAAAAATTTATAAATTTTTCATTTAAGGATTCTTAAATTTTTTATTATTTCATTGAATTATAAAAATTTAAGAATTATACATTTTAAAATTGATAAAATAATTTAGAATTATACTATAAAATTTATTACATGAAGTTAAATATTTTGTCCTCTTATCACATAGAGTTAAATAATTTGTCATCTCTCTCTTTTATATATATTTAAAAATTTTTAATTTACCTTGATTTTATTTTGTTTTAACACATATGTAATACAAATATATTTTTAATTATATATTGAATGTTATATATATAAATTTTTTCAATATGATAAAAACACAGTTTCAAAAGCAAGTAAAGGTAGTGAGATCAGATAATGGCACTGAATTTATAAACCAATAGTGCACCATGTTATTCAAAACAAAAGGGATCTTACATCAAAGAACTTGTCCTTACTCTCCACAACAAAATGGGATTGTGGAGAGGAAGCACAAGCATTTACTGCAAGTAGTAAGGGCTTTGATATTTGCATCCAATTTACCAGAATGTTTTTGGGGAGAAAGTATTTTAACGGCAACCTATCTCATAAATAGGATGCCAAGTATAGTTTTAAATTGGAAAACCCCCTATGAAATTTTGTTCAATAAAACACCAGATTACAGTCACCTTAGAATTTTTGGCTGCCTATGCTTTGTAACCAATATCAAGCCAAGACAACATAAGTTTGAACCAAGGGCTGTCAAGTGCATTTTTATAAGATATGCTTGTGGTTTTAAAGCTTATAAGCTATATGATTTACAAAATAAAACAATAATAATTTCAAGAGATGTAGTTTTTTATGAAAATAATTTTCCATATTCAAAAAGGGCAACTGAGCAAGTGGATAACAACATCTTTCCTTTGCCAATTCCAGAAAATGAATCCACCCCTGTTCAACCTTTGAACAAATAGAAATTCCCACTACAAACATCAATTCTCGACCTTCATCAATTTCAAATAGCCCTCAATCAAATGTTCCCATACCAGTAAGGAGAAGCACCAGAACTACTAAAAGACCACTCTGGCTAAATGACTTTGTAGCCTATGTTCATAAAGAAAATTTTATTGCTGCTCCACTTGCTATTACTTCCAAAGACCCTGCAAGTATGATTTCTTTGCCTACACCTTCTTATTCTATCCATTCTTTACAGTACAATCATGACTACATTAATTTTTTAGCAAATATGTCAACTATCCATGAACCACAAACCTACCATCAAGCTAGGGACGATAGTAACTGGGTTCTTGCTATGAAGAATGAATTAGAAGCCTTAGAGAAGAACAATACATGGGAACTCACTTCTCTTTCGCAAGGTAATAAGGCCATAGCTTCAAAGTGGGTATATAGGGTTAAATACAGACCTGATGGCATGGTAGACAAATACAAAGCTAGATTGGTTGCAAAAGGTTACAACCAACTAGCAGGGATTGATTATCATGATAATTTCTCACCAGTGGCTAAATTAGTCACAGTAAGATTGTTCCTAGCAATTGCTACTACTTTCAGCTGGCCAATACACCAGCTTGACATCAATAATGCATACTTACATGGATACTTGGATGAAGATGTCTATATGTAGCCTCTAGAAGGCTATACAAAGGCTACACAGGGACAAGTATGCAAGCTTCTAAGAAGCCTCTACGGCCTTAAACAAGCAGGGAGGCAATGGAACAAGGAATTGACCAGAATATTACAAGAATTCAGATTTGTCCAGTCTACATTTGACCATTGCCTATTCACCAAAGGGACTGGACATGATTTTATTTCACTAATTGTATATGTAGATGACTTGTTGATTGCAGGGGAAAATGAAAACCACATCAGATCAGTGAAGAAGTTCCTAGACAAGCAATTTACAATTAAAGACCTGGGCTACGCTAGATATTTTCTAGGAATTTAGATTGGGCACATTTCTAAATCAGAAAAAATATATCTTGGATATTCTCCACGATACAGGTCTGCAAAATGCAAAAGCAGCAACCTATCCGCTGCCCAAAGGTCTCAAATTAGACAACGAAACTGGGAATTTACTACAAGAACCAGAAAGATATAGAAGACTTATAGGGAAATTGTTATACTTGGGACTTACCAAGCCAGATATTTCCTTCGCAACCTAGAAGTTAAGCCAGTTCATGTAAATTCCTCGCCAGCCACACTGGGATGCCGCTATACACATATTCAAATACTTAAAAGGATGTCCTTCCAAGAGTCTCTTCTACCCATCGATAAACGATTTGAAGCTTCGAGCATTCTGTGACGCAAACTGGGCATCCTGCCCCATGACCAGAAAATCAATAACTGGTTTTTGTGTCTTCTTGGGACCTTCTTTAATCTCTTGGAAAGCAAAGAAATAAAGTACAGTAAACAGGTCATCAGCTGAAGCAGAGTACAGAAGCATGGCGATGAAGGTATGCAAACTCAAATGGATTAGTTACCTCTTTGGTCATTTTGGCTTGAGACTGTCTCTTTCGAATGTTTTGCACTGTGACAATAAAGCAGCAGAGCACATAGCTACAAATCTAGTATTCCACGAACGCACTAAGCATCTTGAAATCGACTGTCATGTGGTTCGAGATCAACTTAATGCTGGTTTCATCACCACCGTGCATGTTCCGTCAAGACATCAGCTAGCGGATCTCTTTACCAAACCCTCGATCTCTTTTTTATTCAACGAGCATCTGTCCAAGATGGGACTTCATGATGCCCATGTGTCTCCATCTTGAGGGGGGGCCTGACAGATTGTTGTGAGATAGGTGAGGAGAAATTTCAGAGCTTAATTAAATGGGCTAGGAGACATAATCAAAGATTGGCCCAACAAGAAGCCCATAGTTGTTCACAAAAAAATTTACCTCAGATACTTCAATTCATGCTCCAGCTTATTTCCTTTTAGCTCTAAATGCATGTTGTAATTAAGTTGGAGATCCTGAAAATTCGCCTATAAATATGGTAGGATAGTATAGGAAATTAATTTGTTTCTAGATCATTCTTTCAAGCTGTATATAAACAATATACATAATCAATACAAGGGCAGCTTTTCTTGCTCAATTACAGAATTTATTAGTTTTTTTCAAATGTATTTACAGAGAAATAACATATAACACTTTCCTTTTAAATATATTTACTATTATCATTATTGCCATAATTTTTATGGCTAACTAATTAAAAATAGCAGATATATTTTAAAAATTTATAAATTTTTCATTTAAAGATTCTTAAATTTTTTATTATTTCATTTAATTATAAAAATTTAAGAATTATACATCTTAAAATTAATAAAATAATTTAAAATTATACTATAAAAATTATCACATGGAGTTAAATATTTTGTCCTTCTATCTCATAGAGTTAAATAATTTTCTCTTTCTCTCTTTTTTATATATTTAATAAATTTTAATTTACTTTAATTTTATTTTACTTTAACACATATTTAATAAAAATATATTTTTAATTATATATTGAATGTTATATATATAAAATAAATTATGAAAAAATGAAATAAAATTTTATTTTCATGGTAATGAAAAATAAGAAATTTATTTTAATATTCAATTTTCATTATTTTTTGATATTTTTTATAGTATAATTAATAAATAACTGACATTAGCATTAATCATATTATATTATTTTATTATTATTTAGAAATATATTATATATATATATATATATATATATATATATATATATATATATATATATATATATATATATATATATATGCACACCTGCCCTTGCCCCTGCCCTTGCCCCTTTAAGTTTTATTTTTTATTAATTAATTATATAATTTATTAAATTATGATTAAATTATTATTTTTCTAATTATACATATATAAGTTACAAATTATTTAATTATTATACTTTAATACTATAATAAATAGCTATTATTATTGTTGTTATTATTATTATAATAAATACCTGAAAGATTCAATTTAATTAGAGAAATGAGAAATTAAGAATTAATTGAACTAATTTATTAATTTTACCTAATAAAAACATATACTAATTTTATATATATTGTATTTTCACTTTTTGATAAAGAAGTGATCTGTATTTTTATAAAATAAATTCAAGAGTATGTAAGATTTTAAATCTATCATATTTATACATATTGGTAATTTTTAATTAAATTTATTGATGACTATTTGTAGACCCTTATTTTGTGATAAGTATGTGTATTGAGGCCTTGGGAAACCCGATGATGAAAAATTGTATGACTGTAAGATATAATTGAAGGCATGGAACTGAATTATTAATTCTGTGGCATGATCTTGAAAAAAAAAAAAATAATATGCTTTTTGGGAAATTAATTTAATTTAAATAAAATTTTGTTTTGTTTAAATTTAATACGGGTAGTTCTTAAATGGACCTAATTGAGTTTAATTGGGCGCCATAGGCCTAAGAAAGCCTAGTTAGAAATTTTAAATAAGACCCATTTAATTTATTTTTTAAAAATTAAAATAAGAAAATATCTTTTTCTCTATCCCTCTCTTCCTATTGGTTGGAACACCTCACCCATATCCCAGTCTCACTCAAATTCCTTGATCCCAATTGTTTAAGTTATCTGAACCTTATCACACTAGGACTTCAAACCCTGTCACACCTCTTCCTCACTCCCTATTGGTGCCTTCCCCTTTCCTTCTCTTCCCATTGGTTGAAACACCTCATCCATATTTTAGTCTCACCCAAATTCTGCAATCCTAGTTGTTTAAGTTATCTGAATTTTATCACGCTAGGACTCCAAACCAGTCAGAGTGTATACCATGCGTCAGAGGGAAGAAGCTGAAACATTAGATGTTGTAGCTGGTAATTTCTCCATCCTTGACCAAGATGTGCATGTTTTATTTGATCCTGGCTCCACACATTCGTATGTTAGTACTAGTGTGATGTGTTCTACTGCTATTCAGTGTGTACCAATGGACTAGTCCATTAGGCCAGGAGGTCAGGGTAAATAGGCTATATAGGGACTGTCCTTTGGTGATCTAAGGACACACTTTTTTGTCTGATTTAATTGAAATGCCCTTCAGAGATTATGACATTATCTTGGGCATGGATTGGTTAGCCAGGCATCATGCAATGATTGATCAGAGATCAAGACGATCACTTTTGGTCTTCCTTAGTATGGTGATGTAGTAATACACGGGGAGAGGCAGTTATTGCCTTCAAACATCATTTCAGCTGCACTGGCCAGGAAAATGATTAGAAAAGGGTGTGATGCGTACTTGGCACATGTGATAGACACCCAAGTGGGGAGTCCAGCACTAAGGGACATTCCTACTATATGTGACTTTCCGGATGTATTTCCTGAAGAATTGCTAGGATTACCTCCAGAAAGAGAAGTGCAGTTTGAAATTGATGTTATGCCTGGTATGGACCCAATCTCCATAACACCATACAGAATGGCACCTGCAGAACTAAAAGAATTGAAAGTGCAGTTGCAAGAGCTGCTTGATAAGGGCTTTATCCGCCCTAGTGTGTCATCTTGGGGAGCTCTAGTATTGTTTGTTAAGAAGAAGGATGGCACTCTTCGGTTATGCATTGACTATCGGCAGTTGAATAAGGTGACAATAAAGAACAGATATCCATTGCCCCGCATTGATGACTTATTTGATCAGTTGAGAGGTGCAACTGTGTTCTCCAAAATTGACCTGAGATCAGGTTATTATCAGTTGAGAGTACAAGAGCAGAGTATACCTAAAACTGCCTTCAGAACCCGCTATGGCCATTATGAGTTCTTAGTTATGCCATTCGGGTTAACTAATGCTCCGGCTGCTTTTATGGATCTGATGAACACTATCTTCAGACCATACCTCGACCAGTTTGTTGTGGTATTCATAGATGATATATTGGTCTATTCGAGGAATGCAGAAGAGCATGATAGACATCTGCGGATTGTACTGCAGACTTTGAGGGAGAAACAGCTATACGCCAAATTATCGAAATGTGAATTTTGGCTGAAGGAGATATCCTTTTTGGGGCATATAGTATTAGCAGAGTGTATTAAGGTAGATCCTAGCAAGATTGAAGTTGTCCTTAATTGGAAGCCACCCAGAAATGTCACAGAGATTCGCAGTTTTCTGGGGTTAGCTGGATACTATCGTCGATTTGTGAAGGGATTCTCCATGTTGGCATTTCCATTGACCAAGCTACTTAGAAAGGATGTGAAATTTCAGTAGACAGATAAATGCCAGCAAAGTTCTGATGAATTGAAGAGATGTTTGACAGAGGCTCCAGTCCTGACTTTACCTACACCGGGTAAAGACTATACAGTTTACAGCGATGCTTCTCATAATGGGTTAGGTTGTGTGTTGATACAAAACCACGATACAGCCAGTGTTAATTGTGAGATTATTACCCGGGCGATGACTCCTGTCTATCTATGCCTTTGTGGTATAAATCCTTAGTACTGTGGTAGTATTATAGGAAGACGGTACTTACTAGTGGTTTAATTCTATTAGGTTTATATGAAGTGCATGTCTAAGAAATGTTGTTTAAGGAGGTGGTACTTAAGTGAGACCATTGTGACTCCACCATCTTTCCTGGGCATTACTTGGTGCATTTTATATAATTCTAATGGATGATATTTTGCCTCACGCCCCCACCCCTACAGTTTGGCGACTCCACTGGGGACTAAATGGATAGTTACTCCAACATGTTTCTATTAGTCTAATATTATTCCTCTGTTAAACTTTTTGCATTGCACTACACTATCACACGGATCACCCTTACCCTTTTTAGCCCCGTTAGTACTAGCCAAGGAGACCATAGTTCTACTCGAGCTATGACGAATTGGTGAATGCTAGCACCCCATGGCCGTACCTTCGAGTATATAAAAGAGCCACAGCTCTGGCCGTTGTGCTTAATGGACAAGCTCTCGCATGGGTGACCCTTTTCCTACCCAATGAAGCCCATGAGCCATAGATTTCAACCCTAGGTACCCCATAGATTTTTATTGTGCTAGATTTATAACTTTACTATTTAAACCATAAGTTATAGTGGTAGTTGAGATGAACCTAGGCCTATGCATAAACCTAATGTGTATATAGGCCCAAGTCCATTTCAAAACCCATGTTAAGCAAGAGGATGCTTACTTATGGTTAAACTTTAAGGATATAAATCCTTTGTTTGTGAGGGAAGGATCGTCCTGGACCACCCCCTGTTGGTGTGTCCAGTATACCGTAGCCTAGGATAGAATTTTTTTTCTTACCCTGCGCGTGAGAGTTAAAGGCATAAGGGGGCGAAGATTCAGTTTTGGAGATTTTTTTTTTCTTTTTAAGTTTTGATTCAGTCTTTGGTCCGATTTTAGTTCAGTTTATATGGTCTGGTTTTGGTTCAGTTTTTGTTCTATTAGTATGGTTCAGTTTTGGTTTTCTAAAAGTAAAGGCCAAAAAAAAAAAAATGGTCCATTCATGCATTGCATTCATGTACATAGCATGCTTAGGTTAACCCTTAAATCCTATTTTTTTGAGCAAACATAGCCTCAAAACACACCAAAGAGACTTCCAATCAGGTCACTTGGGTTAGGGAAGGGAAGAGACTAGTAAGGATTTCACCTACACTACTTAGGATGAAAGAAACTATAGCTGTGCTTGATGAAATATTGAACGTCAAGATGTTTGAGCTAGAAGAGACAATTGTGCTCAACTGTAGAAAGAGGCCCCGAGGTAGGCTAATTAAGTGGCATTAAAGCTATTGAGGTTCAAATTGTGTCTCACACCCCAAGGAGACTTTTCCAATTCAGCCAACCCTTATCCGAAGTTTTGGAGCATCTCAAAGTTCAAGACCTCCTATAGCTCTTAGCACCCAGACCACTACCAAATACACTCTGACCTAGCTATGATATCAACTAATGTTGCCAGTTCTACCAAGCCCATAATCATGGCACTGATTGATGCTTTCAACTTAAGCATGATAACTAAGACCAAATTGATGCCAAAAGGATAATTGACCCAGAAAATCAACCCAAAAGCCCCACGCCTAGCCAAAATTTCCACTTACACCAGGTCTCTACATGATCTCCATCACCCCAAATAACCCTAACAGAATTATTGACTTTATCCAACCCATCCAAAAGCCCAATGAACTTATCCAACCCATCCAAAAGCCCAGTGAACCTATCCAACCCATCCAAAAGCCCAATGAACCTCAGTCTATAATGGTTGTTGACATTTGTGATAATTCTAGCTATGATGAGGGTCCTTTAGACGTTTTTATCAATTTTGATGAGGAGGTAGTTGCATTACAACTAGATGGTTCAGTTCCACTAGTGTTTGATTTTCAAGTTATTGGGATCTATAAAAACTAGATGGATCTAAAGGTGGCTACTATGAAGAAAGGGATGAAGTTTTTTCTTAGCACAGGCCTAGGAGAAAGTATAGATGGTCTGGTGACTTTTCTTGAGATGAAGGGGTAGATCACAAGGTATGGTTTGGGCCATGAGCCAACTAAAGAGGAAAAAGAGTCAAAACTTCCTAAGTTCTTGAAAGAGAGGGGCAATTACCTGGACATATGATTAGGGGTTACTACATGTGAAGGTGCTAAAGTAGAAAATTAGCACCATTGATCTAAGGACTATATGAAAAGCCAAACACCTAAAGCTACACCCCTATGTTTGAGTCTATCTTTTGTAATGCTCACAGTAGTGATATTGATGTTTCCAATTCTGATGTACTTGATAAAGATTTCGAGGCAAAGATCAATAACATTCCCAGTCCTTCTGCTTACTTGTTTGATGTTTATTCTAATGGGCATATGCATGGCATTCATAATCATTTAGAATCTATTTTTGTTAATGCATCAAAATCGATCTCTATTAATTTGGGTACACCAAATAATCCTAAAGACATTAAGTTAGCTGAAGATTTAACCCAAGAAGAAAGAGATAAATTTATAGCCTTGTTAATAAAGTACCAAGAAACACATGCCTCTAGCTTAAAATTAGATGGCCGATTCCCAAACCAAGCTAGTGTTCCCATAGGAAAAGAATGATCAAAAGTTGACTTAGCTAGTTATCCTAATGAGAAGTAAAATTTCATGCTATGAAGGATTAATAGTAGCACATGTGGACCTACAGGGAGAAGGAAAATGATATGAAGACATAAGGAGGTCTCTGGAAGTGAGAGAATACTGGCAATAAGCCTACAAAAGAGATAGAGTAATAATTCATAGATTAGCCACTCAATTTACTTCAGCTAAGGGGCAATTCTACAAATTCTTATGTGTGATAGAAAAATAGGCTGAGCAAATAATGAAAGAAGCACATGCAGGAGTGTGTGGTCCCCATATGAATGGAAAGGTTCTAGTTGGAAAAAAAATGTTCAAAACATATAAGGATTGGCTTGAAAAACTCCTTTATGTTCTTTAAGGTATTGTTGTACTACAAGGACATCCACGAGGGCAACCTCATTCTCTTTAGTGTATGGGACTAAAGTAGTGCTATCCATTAAGCAAGAGGTCAAATCCTTAAGAGTGATGCTAGAAGCTAAGATCCTAGAAAATGAGTGGGCTTAAAGGAGATATGAAGAACTAGCTTTGATTGATGAAAAGAGGATATGAGCCTTGTATCATATGTAGGCTTATCAGAGGAAGATAGCTAGAGCCTTTAATAAGAAGGTGAAGCCAAGAAAGATCAAAGAGCGATACATGGTTTTGAAACAAGCTCGGCCCATCCCTTTTGATTTAAGAGGAAAGTTTACCCAAGCTAGGATGGTCCATATATAGTCAACAAGATCTTACCACAGTAAAAATATTAGACCTAGATGGGAATGAATTTCAAGAACCAGTCAATTTAGACAGGCTCAAATGGTACTTTGCGTGAGATAGGCCCACTAGGCTGAAAACCTGCAAAAGGCGGTCTAGGCAAAAGTAAGGGTCAAAGAAAAAAGAACGAAAGAAAAAAAAAAAGAAAAAGAAAAAGAAAAGAAAAGAAAAGAAAATATGCTAGATTGAAAACCTGCAAAAGGCAGTCTAGGTAAAAGGAGAGATGAGAGAAGATCTGGATGGAAAATCTGAAAAGGCCATTCGGCAAGTTATAAAGCTTATTTCTAACTTTGGAAGGTTAGAAATTTAGCAAAACTAAATGTAAGAGGGAGTAATGTTGTACCTGAATAAATAAAGAAGTTTTTATTGCATTAACTAGGAATGGATTTTATTTGATTATGATCGCGAATGTTTGTGTCTTGAGAGATACATCAAATGATTAAGTAATTAAACTGCATTTTTTTTTATTTAACCTATTGTTTTGTGAGCATGACAGAATAGGTGCTTGATATGAATGTCCTGGTGATTGTCTAATTTCAAAAAAAAGAGAAAAAAGAACAAGAAAAATGAAAGAAAAAAAGAGAGCTTGCTAAGTGAAAAACCCGAAATGGCCGCTTAGGCAAAAGGTAGAGCAAGGCAACTGAAATGAAAACTCGAAAGGGCATTTTAGGCAAAAGTTAGGGCACAAAGAATTGAGTTCATGGAAGAGAAAGGAGTCAAGGCATAAAAAAGTTTTGAAATAGCCGTAGAATAATGAAACATGGGGGAAAGAAGAAAAAAAAAAATCAGAGGGAAATTGTATTGTGACCTTAAGAAAGTCTTTTTTTGGTGAACAATTCTTCTAAAAAATTTTGAGATTATAAAAAAGTTTTTGCAAAAAGAGGTCCTCAGAGGACTAAGTTTTTTTAGAATCTCTAGCAAAATCAGCATGCCCATGATAGGAAGCAGCATACAAGAAGCACAAAAATCACAAAAAGAGTTTTGAGACCCGGTCATCTCAATTTTTTCAAATCATGAAATAGATATTTTTTGGTAAGTCCTTAAACATTATTTAGGGTGCACAACATAGTTGTGTAAGGCGTAAATGAATACGCATCAACATGTCACCTGTAGGTGTGTAAGGCGTAGAAGAATATGCATCACCACAGTTTCAAGTGTCGAACTACGAGGGGGTCTGATTCTTCCTCAAGATAGTGAGGGGGATACGTAGGTAGTTTAGGACTGCGGTCCTAAATACGAACCCACAACATTTCATGATAGATTTTTTTCGGTAAGTCCTTAGACGTTGTTTAGGGCACACGACATAGTTGTATAAGGTGTAGAAGAACACGTATCAACATGTCACCTGTAGGTGTGTAAGGCATAGAAGAACATGCACCACCACAGTTTCAAGTGTTGAACTACGAGTGAGTCTGATTCTTCCTCAGGATAGCTAGGGGGATACGTAGGTAGTTTAGGACTGCGATCCTAAATACGAATCCACAACATTTGAAATCACACAGTTGCCATTGTCATGAGACCGCAGCTAGTCTCATGACACAGAGAGTATCGACAGAGCAAGATGCACTCAATTTCACATGACACAGTTATCACTGTTATGAGACCGTAGCTAGTCTCATGACGTAGAGTGTATTGACAGAGCAAGATACACTCATTTTTCACATGACACAGTTATTATTGTTATGAGACCGTAGCTAGTCTCATAACATAGAGTATGTCGACCGAGCAAGATATACTTGATCTCCATAGCCAATGTTTCATAGTTATTAGAAATTTGAGTTTCACTTTGATGAAACTTGAGCAATGCTTTCGCATTGATTTCAACTTTTGCCAAAGTGGGGGGCAAACTGTAGACCCTTATTTTGTAATGAGTATGTGCATTGAGGCCGTGGGAAACCCAATGATAAAAAATTATATGACTGTAAGATATAATTGAAGGCATAGAACTGAATTATTAATTCCGTAGTATGATCTTAAAATAATAATAATAATAATAATAATAATAATAATAATAATAATAATAATAATATACTTTTTGGGAAATTAATTTAATTTAAATAAAATTTTGTTTTATTTAAATTTAATATGGGTAGTTCTTAAATGGACCTAATTGAGTTTAATTTGGTGCCATTGGCCTAAGAAAACCTAGTTAGGAATTTTAAATAAGACCTATTTAATTTATTTTTTGAAAATTAAAATAAGAAAATATCTTTTTCTCTATACTTCACTTCTTATTAGTTGGAACACCTCACCCATATCTCAGTCTCACTCAAATTCCTTGATCCCAGTTATTTAAGTTATCTGAACCTTATCACACTAGGACTTCAAACCCTACCACACCTCTTCCTCACTCCCTATTGGTGCCTTACCCTTTCCTTCTCTTCCCATTGGTTGAAACACCTTATCCATATTTCAGTCTCACCCAAATTCTGTAATCCTAGTTGTTTAAGTTATTTGAACTTTATCACGCTAGGACTTTAAACCCTATCACACCTCTCTCCCAAAACCCTATCATAAAAAAGGAAGAAGGTGGAGGAGAAGACAAAAAAAAAAATTAAAGAGAGAAATAGCCAAAATTCTTTTAGTTCTTCTTTCTTCCTAGTGATATTTCTTAAAGGTTAGTTTTTTTTTTTCATTTTCTTTTCAAGATCTATGCCATATAATGTTTAATTCTATGTTCTTTATTTTTAATTTATTTTATATGTTCATATAAATTATGTAATCATATTTAATTTGAGGGGATACACAACTCTATACATGTTCAGTTTTCTGTCTGTCATATTTTTATTATTTTTCGTTATTTTCTGAATCTGAAAAAAATTTGTAAAAATTATATTCGTATTCTACACGAAATTCTATTAATTTTAGGCTCAAGAATCACTAAAAAAAGCTTTAATATTTTATAAGTTATGGCTGTTTGAAGTTATGGTTCCTGTAAAATCTGATTTGCAGGATACCCGACTTGTAGAGCCCATATCTCCCTTGTTTCTTAATATTTATGTGTAAATCTAGTGTCTAAAATTGATTTCAGAATCTTATGAATCTTTTCCAATTGGTTTTGCATTCATATCTATTGCGATTAATGAGTTATGAATTTTACAAAAAAGTAGTATGATTCTATCACTTAGAAAAGTTACGATTTATGTAAACCATTAGGCTAGGATTTTGTTTGATTTATAAATTTTATGATCTTGTATGATATGTAAGCTATCTTCTATAACCTTTTTATGATTTTTAGGCATGTCTAACTATTTTTTAAAAATCGGATTTCTTGCTACTGTTAATCTGCTAGAATTTGGAAATTGTATATTTATGTATGTTCTTGTATTTTCTTAGGTTTTAATTGATATTTGATCTATTTTTCTGTATTCTTTTAATTCAAGAAGTGTTATGAAGTGTTTGGATCATGTTAGAAGACTTAGACCATTAAGTAGTTATAACTAATTAGGAATCTTAACCCTTTAGGAGACTAGAGTTAGAATCCAATGCAAATTGTTATTAATTTTTTTTTATTTCTTTTATTTTCTTTAGTTTCTTTATTTTTTATTACAAACAAAAATTGGTAAGTAGCCCTAAGGTAAGTACCAAAGAGGGCATTTGCGTGGAGTTTATATGAAGCTAAACAGGAGTAAGCCAGGGATATCATTGTCATACTAGAAGAGAATACCCTTTTTTAAGAGTAGCTTGCCCCAATGGCAACTGCATTTATCAACAAGTAAGTAGTTCTAAACTCCTCGAATAACCATTGGCATGAAATTATAGTAATAATAGAACTTTTATTTGGTAAATTAAAATAAACTTTGTTTTTAATTTAACTGAGTTTTGCATGTAATTAATTTAAATAAATACTTTGTGAATTAAAATTAATCTTGTTTGTAAATTAAACTAACATTGGCATGTAAAATAAATTTAATTTAATACTTGATAATTGTAAAATAAATTTGCATGTTAGAAATCTTTATTAGGTTGTGCTTGTTTGGACCTTATGTGATATTAGAATAAATTACACATGTACATAATTAACTTAGTTCAATTATCCTTAGGGTAACTTGGTGAAAATTAATTAATTAGGTTAAATAGAAACGTAGGGTTATTTGAAATTGAATTTATTTGTAAATTAAATTATCAATAATAAATTAATTTTAGTCATCTGGTAAATATCATTTAAATAATTAACAACCCCATAGATAGGAATTACTTGTGCATGAAAATTGTGTATAAACAACAACCCTTTTATGAATTACTTGCGTGTGTAGGATTAGAATTACATTTTTTAGGATAAAAGTTTAATAAAAGAATAATAAACAAGACTTCTAGAAACATTAGTGGAGGACTGGCACTCGAATCAACGAGGTTAGACCAGGCGTAAGGGATGCCTAACACCTTCCCTTTACGTACCCACTATCCCGAACCTAGACATTGGGCTATGGTAATGATGGTTGTGGAAACTCTGTAAGGAGTAAGTTGCCATCCATGACCCTCGGAAGAAATATTGAATATGTCCAGGTTATTACCAGGGTGGCGACTCCTGTCTATCTATGCCTTCGTAGCATAAATCCTTAGTACCGTGGTAGTGTTATGGGAAGACGGTAATTACCAGTAGTTTGATTCTATTAGGATTGTATGAAGTGCATGCCTAGGAAATGTAGTATAAGGAGCTGGTACTTACGTGAGACCAATGTGACTCCACCATCTTTTCTAGACATTACTTGGTGCATTTTATATAATTTGAATGAGTGATATTTTGCCTCACGCCCTCGTCCCTACACTATTTTTCTATATTTTATGAAAGTTGTAATATACAATTATTATATAATTTAATTTTCTAAGTACAATCCTTATATATATATATATATATATATATATATATATATATATATAAAGTACGAATGTATTAAAAAAAATAATATGTAATACTTTCCTTAAAAAATTTGTCACATGTCACTTTCAATAAATATTCTATTTTATATTAATTACTATTTAATTTTTTATTTATCTTTTAATTATCATTATTTTTTAAAATACTACATTAAAATTTATGATTTAAATAATTATTTTTTTAAATTTAATTTTTTAAAAGTTAAGATATTTTGTAATTAAATACAATATTTATCAATTATTTATATTATTCTGTAAATATTAATTATTATTTAATTTTTAATTCTTCTTTTAATTATTATTATTTTTTATAATATTACTTTAATATTTATTAATTAAAATATTATTTTCTTTAAAATAAAATTTTTAAAAGATTAAGACCTTTTATGATTAAATATAATACTTAAAAATAATTTATATTATTTTTTTATAAATTTATTTATATAAAATACTATTTATCATATACTACGTTTAGTGGTAATAATAATAATAATAATAATAATAATAATAATAATAATAAAAGTAATTGATGACCATTAATTTAAGGAATATTGATTATTAATTTATGATTTTATAATTAATCATAAATACTCTCCTTTATATTAATTATTATTTAATTTTTTTATTTCTCTTTTAATTATCATTATTATTTATAATATTACCTTAGCATTTATGATTCAAATTACTATTTTTTAAAAAATTAAAATATTTAGTAATTAAATGTAATATTTATAAATTATTTATATTATTTTATAAATACTAATTATTATTTTTTTATTTCTCTTATAATTATTATTATTATTTATAATATTACTTTAATATTTATGATTTAAATTATTATTTTTTTATTTTGATTTTTAAAAATTAAGATATTTTATGATTAAATATAATATTTAAAAATTATTTATATTATTTTTTTATAAATTCATTTTTGTAAAAATATTATTTACCAAATGTTACCCTTTATAATAATAATAATAATAATAATAATAATAATAATAATAATAATAATAATAATAATAATAATAGATCATTGATAGCTATTAGTTTAAAAAAATAATCATTAATTTGTGATCTAATAATCAACTATCATATAATTCAATCTTCAATTATTTCATATGTTTAACAAATATTTTTATTGCATTGTTATATTTTTTATTATAAAATCTTTGTTAAAAAATTTGAGAGACAAAAGCATATAAATAAAAAGTTATAAAAATAAAATATAAAGATTTGACTTATTTATAATTAATATATATTATTTTTTTATGTTAATAGTTTAATATTTTTTATTTTATTTTTTTAAAATTAATTAATGCTTATTATAATCATCATCATCATGGCCAACTTATGATCATTTAATTGAAATGGCTAAGTAAATAAGAAATATTTTACTTTTAAAAAATTAAATTTAAATGTTTTTGTTACCATTTTTTAATTTAATAATATTTAGTTATAAATTATTTTTTTATTTAAATGATTTTCATTTGTTTATCAATATATAATATCATATGAGATTTTTGATATATATTAAGCACTATTCTTTCATCAAGTATTTTTATTTAACCTAAATGTGCTCAAATATTTTTTATATTTTATTATTTCTTTCAAAGTTATTAGTTATCATTCTCAAAATTTATTTATTTAAATATATCTAATTAATATTTATTTAATTATTAATTTGTAAAATTTTCTTATTTAATATTTCTTAAACTTTTAATATCTAGTTTCATTATAATTATATATCGAATGAAATTATAATTAATATTTTGATTATCTATATTTTATTATAATTAATTTTCATCAAAATTATTTTTAAATTTTAATTAAATATCTATACTTAGTGCATAAATTATCTCTTAACTATATTTTTATATAGAAGTAGAATTTTAAAGATAAATTGTAAATATAATAACGTTGAAAATTTAGCTACAAATAAAAATAATTAAGAACAATTGAAGTTACAATATTATAATTATGAAATCTGCCTTTTGAAAAATAGTATGTATTTATAATATTTATTTTAATAATAGAAAATTATGACATTTTAAAATTATAAATTTTATGAAATGTATTTATTTTATATTACAAATTTATGTAAGGTGATAACTATTTTTGTCAAATAATTATTTTATAAAAAAAATTGAGATTAATAAAAAAAATTTGCATTTAGATGTAGTAATTTTAAAAATAATATAATAGAATGTTATTTTTAATTTATAATAATATTATATATTTTCATTATTACTAAAATTAAATAATTCAATTCATCATTGGCAATTTGATAATTTTTTATTATATTAATAAAAAAAATATTATATTTATATATTCTTAAAATAATATTATTTTCTCATTAGTTTAACATATTTTCTATAATTTTTAAAAAATAAATATCAATTTACATAAATTATGAGATAAAATATAAAAATTTTATAAAATTTAAATTATTTTTTAAATAAAGTACTTTAATTACATTTTAAATAAAATAATCATGAAAATTACTCTTAATAAATGTAGAAAAAGAATTAAATAGGTATTTTAATTAATTATAATATAAATTAATTAAAAATTTATTATTATGATAGGTAAAATTTATTTAAATTAAATTAAATAAGAGAAAAATTTTAATTTAAAATTAATTTAATAGTAATAATTTATTTTATTTAAAATATAATTAAAATTTAAATTAAAAAATAAAAATTATAAATTATCCATTATGGGTATTATGCTAGTTCATTAATATAAATGAGTTAATATATCCACGATACCCGATACTTATTAGGCATTTAATTAAATTAATTTAGGTATTTAAGATATTAAATTTGATACCAAATTTAACTAAAAATAACTAAAAGTCATTTTATTAGGATTAAAATGAATAACTACACATGAAAACCTGCAAAGCATGTTACCATGCTTAGTAGCAGCCTTTCATTAATATCGAGATAGAGCTTTCAAGTTAAGCTAATTATTAGATATATTAAGAATATTAAAACATAATAATTTATTAAATATAATAAAATAATTTTTTATTATTTAAAAAAAAATGAGTGTCATATTTATAAAAAAAAGAGATTCATATTAATAAAAAGATATGCACCATATACATACGCCTAATAATTCCCCTTAAGTTGGGGAGAGGTTAAGATCAACATTAATTTCCCCCTTTTAATAAGCAAATGGTCCGCATTCTCGCTGAAGTGGCACGGAATAATACTTACTTCAAGCTGCTAAGGGTAAGCCTTTTTGGGTTTAAATCGTTTTATTGGTTCAATTTTTTGGTATGATTAGTTCGGTCGATTAATCAGTTTCAGTATTTTTGATTTTCAGTTCAGTTAATTACAAACCGACCGACTATATATATATATATATAAATAGCTAAATCAGACCCATCTGACCCCACTCGTCCAGTCCGATCCCTAACGAAATCAAACGAAAGCCTCCCTATCTTCTTTGCTTCTTCTTCTCGTCTCGTCCAATCCCATCCGTCTGTTCTTCTACCACTTCTTCGTGACACAGCCATAGACCCGGATTCCTCCATCACATCTGCTCGTTGCTTCGTGTCGCATCTGTTTGTTGCTCGTTGCCACAAGAATAGTGTCGCAAGGGATTTTGCGGTCGCCTGGACGATCACTCACCGAAGTGGGAAGGAGTGAGGAGTCGCCACCTTAGTTTTGAGGGAAACTAAAGAAAACCATTCGGAGGAAAAATGAAACCACTTCAAGACAGAGATTCTAGGTTCGGGGTCCGTAAACGGGTGGGGAAGGTGTTAGGCACCCCACCTCGTCCCTTAATAAGGGTAAGTAGATTTAATTTTGGTGTTCTTTATAAATTGGTTAGGAGGGCTTGAATAGGAATGTTAGTCCTTTTAGTAAAAGGAATATTTGATCTTTCACTAAATTCGGATTACCCAGATACATAAGTAAATGAGACAACCTTAATGAGTTGGTGTCGCGAATCATCTTGGTTTTGGGATTATTTTACGTACAGGTTAAGATTTGGTGTGAGAATCAGATAAGAACTCTCCTCCGATCTCTTTTAAGTTATTTATTAAAATTTTGGGGGGAGATCGGATAAGAACCCTCCTCCGATCTCCTCTAGACGTTTATTAAAATTTTTGAGTTGAGACCGGATAAGAACTCTCCTCCGATCTCTTTTTAATGTTTATTAAAATTTTGAGGGGAGATCGGATAAGAACCCTCCTCCGATCTCCTCTAGACGTTTATTAAAATTTTTGAGTTGAGACCGGATAAGAACCCTCCTCCGATCCCTATTTAATGTTTATTAAAATTTTGAGTTGAGACCGGATAAGAACTCTCCTCCGATCCCTATTTAATGTTTATTAAAATTTTGAGTTGAGACCGGATAAGAACTCTCCTCCGATCTCTTCGAAATTTGATCGCAGCTGTATATCTTAAAAGCCTAAGTTTAAGAGTTCTGGTATTTAAAGGTGCCAAAGGTCGAAATAAGACTTCTTTTAACTCGTTGGCATTTTGTGACTAAATAAGGGGCGTCATGCGGGATTTTGCTGATCTCCCCTAAGGTCACTTTATCGGTATCCTATCTGTACCCTTTTACTTACCTGAGTTTTGATTTTTATTCCGCCTTATGGCATTATGCCGGATCGCCTTCTACGTCAGCCTAGTGATTCAAACACAGTTACCTACATTTTGTCTAGCTGTTTCTACGTAACTCGGGACTAGATGACTTACGTTCAGAAATAATAAAGATTAACGGAAGTGTGGGTTAACCAGCATGGGAGTAAACTAGAACATATTTTTGCTTTGTTTTTTTTAGCGTGACATAAACTTAAAGAAAACAACAGGCATAAGAAAGAGAACAAAGGAAATACGTGAAACGAGAGCTAGACTTAATAAAATGGCGATATTAACACTGACCTGTAGGGAGTCGAGTCTATTGAACTAACTACAGAATCGTAAAAAGTAGCAAGATTGCAGGTTGGCAGCCGGAGGACTGTGGTTTGCCTCGAAATGAAGTATTCTTTGTTAAAATGTAAACAGGTCAAAATAACCAAGCTTGAGTGGAGTTGAGCTTAGATAATATGAATGGAAATAGAGGATAACAGAGACAGAAAGTGGGAGTGCCACAGGATAATGAACGAACTGAAAATGAAAAGTTTCAGTATTCCAGAATCCCTTTTGCAAGAAAACACTTCAGAAAACTAGTTTCAAAAGTTTTTTCTACGAAAACTCAAAATAGCAGAGTAACAAACTGAATTAAGTTTCAGAGTTATTCCACTATAGTCACTGCCTCTTGCTTATATTTTCCGTCCTTTGAACAGTTTTTCATGCAGGTATTTATAGGAATCGGGTGCTCCCCATGAAGGGTCAGGATTTATTTTGAGGGAGATGGAGGGTCAAGATTTCGAAGGACATGATCGGATGTTCAGGAACTAAAGAGAATCAAAATGAATGGCTGAGATCTCTCTTCAGAATATTTGTCCTTTTCTTCTTTCGATCTAACGGTCCCAAATCTTCTTGTCCGGAACGATCTGAGGGCTAAGAGCGAAAGGCGGTAGTATTATCATCTTCTCTCTTGATCCAAGGGTTCCGGGTTTGTCCTTACAAGTGAGATCAACGGTGGAGATTGGGGTGTACAGGACTGTCATGACATACCCTGGCACCTGTCAGCATTGTGGGCGATTCTTAGGCGTGCGGTGGAGATCTCGTGCCACACGCTTTAACTACCTCGGCTCGATTCGGCGACGGTTATTGGGATTTGTCTTATTCTTTTTGCCTTCCGATCCCTCCTCTTTCTGATCTCTTTCACATGCTCTTTTCCGATCTTTCATGCTGGTCTCCTATCTTCCGATCTATTATTCCGATCTTTCCCTTCCTCAGGTCCGGTCTGGTCAAAGCATTAATTGCCCCTCGATTCCCGAAGCGTTCGCTTCGTTTTCTGCTCAGCAATAAATGCTCATTTTCCCCTATATATACCCCTGTCGACAGAGACATTTCCTTCATCTGATTTTCCTCTCTTCCTTCTTACTTTTCCTGTTCTAGCTGCTCCGGCGGAAGTTCCGGCTACAACTGTGGCTTTGATCTTTTTCCGATGGACTTCTTTACTCACCGACTGAAAATTTAAGATCCCGGTGATCGAATGACCTTAACTGATGATGGTGAGAGAACTGGATTTGATCGATCTGTATTGCGGACCTCGGTTGTACCGATCTCGAGTCACTCAACTGAGTTCATTCGGCTTCTCATCACATTGGGTGTTCCGACAGCGGATGAAGCATCCGGTCGGTAATATCCTTGGGATCAGTTACAAACTGATCCTTAGATCAGCCTTTTGATATAATCAGATCTCTAGTGTATTCCGATCCTTAGAGATCGCCCAAATGATGTAATCTGTCAATGTAATCAGATCTCTAGAGATCGCCCAAATGATGTAGTTAGACCTTTATTGTAATCCGATCCCTAGAGATCGCCCTAATGATGTAATCCGATCTTTTGAAAATAAAAATCTTGTTTCTCCAATTATTATCTTATTGATTATTTTACGATCTCTGATATATTTGTCCGATCTGGTTCCTAACAAAACGACTCTTAACTGATCCTTTATTCAAAATATTCAACTTATTATGCCGATCTCCAATTAACCGATCTCGGAATGTTCGAGAGGCGTGTCAGAACAGCTGGCGAATCCCGTTAACCGATGCACTGCCTGGAACCTCGTGAGCATTAAATGCTCGGACTAGTATAAATAGGGGTGAAGGGTTAGCCAGTTGTTCTTTCATTCCATTTTCAGTCTCTTGCTCACAACTCCGAAGTTCTCTCATTTTCTCAAGTTTCTTCGGACGCCGATCAGACTCCGGTAAGGGCTTTGATCTTCTTTTTAGTTTAAGTTCTTTGTTTCTTTTGAAAATGAGTGGCGTCGAAGGTCAGAGAGCGGCGAGCCCTCCTTCCATTCAGTTCTCGTGGTCGTCCGATGAAGAAGAGGTGGTCGGGCCAAGCACGGAACCTGAACCCCCTAGGGTCTCTGTTCCAGCTCGGGGGCGGATCGCACCATCAAGGCGTGCACCTTCTTCAGGGAGGGAGACTCTCCCTATAGACGAGCTACCGTCAGTTCTTCGAGAATCCGATCTGCAATCGTTTGGCCAGGAGTACAGTATTCGTCCTGATTCGTATGAACTTATCCGATGTCACGGCTATCACCGAGCCGATTACTTTTTTGAGGAGAATGACAGAGTTATGGTATACGAGGAACAGTTAAAGGCCGGTCTTCGGTTCCCTCTAGATGACTTCTACAAGGAGGTCCTAAAACTTCACCGAGTGTGCATTGCTCAAGTTCACCCTAACTCGTGGAGGATCTTAGTAGCCTTCCGAGGCCTGTGCCGAGCTAAGGGAATCAGACCTACGGCTAAGGTGTTCGCCGAACTGCATAGGCTCACTCGCCGAAAGGATGACGAACACTGGTTCTTTCAGGCGAAGCCTCATTGCGGGCTCTTTTCAGATCTGCCCTCGTCCCTTAAGAATTGGAAGAACCGTTTCTTCATTCTGAGGAGCAAAGATCCGAGCTGCTTTGAGGACTTCCCCCGTAGCTGGTGGCACCAGGGGCCCTTGCTTCCGAAGCGCATTACCCTAAACCAGGAGGATAGCTTAATAGTGATGGATCTGAAGAGTCATGCTGCCACTCAAAAGTATTCTTGTTTGGATGCGGTGATCGCCGAAATGCACCATTGGACTATTCAATCGCTCACCGCCAAGACCGCGAACTTCCGCACTCTGACCTCAGCATTGGTATTTTCTATATCTCAGATCTCAGGACCTTAGCGATCCCACTGACCTTTTCTTTGTGCAGGTATGGTGGGTGGTGAGGGTTCTAGGAAGCGGAAGAAGGACAAAGAGATCTCCCGGAAAATAAAGGAGATGAAGCGTTCGGAAATGCTTGAACGCTCAGTCATGAACACCGGGAAGTACAAGGGGACTCGCCCTCGGGTCCGCCGACGCAGAGCTGTCCGATCTCCTCCTAGATCGGAAGAGCAGCCTCCACCTCTTCCAATTGTTCCAAGCCCAGAAAGGGGTCCTTCTCAATCTTCTGCGAGGGCCTCTTCTTGTGGCGCTGTGCATTGATCGACTCACGAAGAATAACCTGATCGTTCGGAGAACCCCGGTGTTGCCAAAGTCTTGGGGTCTTCCATCTTCCTTCGGGAGGATCGGGACAGGCTATCCCAGAACAGCCTTGATGATATCTTGACTCAATCCATGAGCACGAGCGTGGAGTGCACAGTGAATCGGACCATGGTTCGGGAAAAGGTTCTGCAGGTAAGGAGATCGGGAAGAAAAATCAGGAAGTGGCTTCCCTCCGATCCCAACTCTCATCCGCTCAGGATTATATATCTCAAGTTGAGGGGCGGGCGAAGTTTTATGAAGACAAGCTGGCCGAGCAGTCTCATGTCCTGGCTGAAAGGAATTGGGTTCTCGGAGAAGTCCAGGCGCTACAGGCCAACGGCTGCTCGAAGTTGCTCAACTCATCGAGGAGCTTAAGGAGAAAGACGAGGAGCTTAAGGAGAAAGATGAAGAGATGATGACGGAATAGCCGGAGCCTATGTGAATGCTCACAAGGACCTCTTGGTCGAACTCGAGCGTTACCTGAGGAGAACTTCTCTTGGATGGCCGACCTGACTCCTGGGGGCGACGATGAGGACAGTGAGGAGGAAGCCGAGGGTGAGAGAGAGAGTGAGCAAAATGTAAATCAGGCTGGGGGTGATCCTCCAGCTGAATAACTTGTACAAAAAAAAAATGAAATGAAATGGAATGTCTCTTTTGTTCAATGAATGGATGTGATTGGAAAATCTCTGAATTGCCTAAGTATTTGATTGTATGAGCATAGCGAGACAAGAACTAAATGCAATTATTAATCTAAGTATAAGAGATCGGAGAGCACAATAAGCATGAGATCGGTGGGGAAGAAACGCTGAATGGGACTTGATTAAAATTGAAAATTTAACTCGAACACTTAAGATCGGAATCCTCATTAAACCGAACCAAAACCTTAGCTCTTAAACTTTCAAAGGAGATCGCAATAAAGCGGTAAGAAAAGATCTAGTGCCGTTCATTTCGTTTATCGAGAATATACTTGACGGGTCCTGAGTTTCGACAATGGGTTTGAGAGATCGGTGAGCGATAGATCGTAAAGCTTCGATCGATGAGAACTTAACAATTTGATTTAATTCTTTGTGAGGAGAGATCGGAATCGTGACTGCCTATCAAAGAGGGATCGGAAATGTGATTAGCTGTCCAAAGGAGACTTAGTACCAGGGATCGATTTCAAAGTTTTATTGATTTTGGGGATCGGCCAAAATATGGTGTCGACAGCTGCCCCTCTTTACATAATTTCTATTAAAGGAAAAAAATTTCCGTGTAGGAATTATGTAAAGATTCAGACACATATTTTGGACGATTAGGTGTACCTAAGTTAATGACCTAGAAATTGGCAACGGAAGTTAGAATACTAGAAAATTAAAACCAACTTGGATCAAGGAACCAGAGGTTGATAACAGGAAAATTAAAATCAACTTAGATCAAGGAACCAGAGGTTGATAGCAGGAATGTAAATTGCAAGAAATTAAAATCAACTTAGATCAAGGAACCAGAGGTTGATGACATAAATTTAAATTGCATGAAATTAAAATCAACTTAGATCAAGGAACTAGAGGTTGATGATAGAAATTTAAATTGCAAGAAATTAAAATCAACTTAGATCAAGGAACGAGAGGTTGATGACAGAAATTTAAATTGCATGAAATTAAAATCAACTTAGATCAAGGAACCAGAGGTTGATAACAGGAAATTTAAAATTGCAGGAAATTAAAATCAACTTAGATCAAGGAACCAGAGGTTGATAGCAGGAATGTAAATTGCAAGAAATTAAAATCAACTTAGATCAAGGAACCAGAGGTTGATGACAGAAATGTAAATTGCATGAAATTAAAATTAACTTAGATCAAGGAACCAGAGGTTGATAACAGGAAATTAAAATGAACTTAGATCAAGGAACCAGAGGTTGATAGCAGGAATGTAAATTGCAAGAAATTAAAATCAACTTAGATCAAGGAACCAGAGGTTGATAACAGGAAAATTAAAATCAACTTAGATCAAGGAACCAGAGGTTGATAGCAGGAATGTAAATTGCAAGAAATTAAAATCAACTTAGATCAAGGAACCAGAGGTTGATGACATAAATTTAAATTGCATGAAATTAAAATCAACTTAGATCAAGGAACCAGAGGTTGATGACAGAAATTTAAATTGCAAGAAATTAAAATCAACTTAGATCAAGGAACCAGAGGTTGATAGCAGGAATGTAAATTGCAAGAAATTAAAATCAACTTAGATCAAGGAACCAGAGGTTGATGACAGAAATGTAAATTGTATGAAATTAAAATCAACTTAGATCAAGGAACCAGAGGTTGATGACAGAAATTTAAATTGCAAGAAATTAAAATCAACTTAGATCAAGGAACCAGAGGTTGATGACAGAAATGTAAATTGCATGAAATTAAAATCAACTTAGATCAAGGAACCAGAGGTTGATAACAGGAAATTTAAAATTGCAGGAAATTAAAATCAACTTAGATCAAGGAACCAGAGGTTGATAGCAGGAATGTAAATTGCAAGAAATTAAAATCAACTTAGATCAAGGAACCAGAGGTTGATGACAGAAATGTAAATTGCATGAAATTAAAATCAACTTAGATCAAGGAACCAGAGGTTGATAACAGGAAATTTAAAATTGCAGGAAATTAAAATCAACTTAGATCAAGGAACCAGAGGTTGATAGCAGGAATGTAAATTGCAAGAAATTAAAATCAACTTAGATCAAGGAACCAGAGGTTGATAACAGGAAAATTAAAATCAACTTAGATCAAGGAACCAGAGGTTGATAGCAGGAATGTAAATTGCAAGAAATTAAAATCAACTTAGATCAAGGAACCAGAGGTTGATGACATAAATTTAAATTGCATGAAATTAAAATCAACTTAGATCAAGGAACCAGAGGTTGATGACAGAAATTTAAATTGCAACAAATTAAAATCAACTTACAAAGCAAGTCTAAACCTGACACATGAAGTACTTTCCTGACGAAGTGTACTTAACAAGATACCGAAGGCCGATGATTAATGGAAGAGGAGTTGCAAGACTTGACCTATGATCCCATTCCTTCGGATGCCCCTTTTCTGTTCCCGACTTTCTTCCTATTTTACGGAAAGCACCCTTGCGGGTTTTCACTTTCTTTTCGTCCATTCGACCAGAAGCGCCCTTTCGGGTTTTCACCCCTAGTTTTTTTTTTTTTTTTTTTTTTTTTTTTTTGGACGCCCTTTCGGGTTTTCATCCTTTACCCATTTTATGCATAGTATCTCTTGACAGTGTCGGCATTCACAGGTCTCGGGAATTCTTCACCGTCCATGTGGGTTAAGATCAAGGCTCCTCCAGAAAATGCCTTTTTAACCACATAGGGTCCCTCGTAGGTTGGTGACCATTTGCCCCGGGGATCGTTTTGGTTCGACAGCACTTTCTTCAAAACTAGGTCCCCGGGTTGGAATTCGCGTGGGCGGACACCTTTATCAAATGCCCTAGCCATTCTCCTCTGGTATAATTGCCCATGACATGCTGCTGTTAATCTTTTCTCGTCCAGCAGGTTTAACTGATCCAACCTTGACTGGATCCATTCTGATTCATCAATCCCTGATTCCTTCAGAATCCTTAGGGAAGGAATTTCAACCTCAATAGGTAAAACTGCTTCCATCCCGTAGACCAGTGAGTATGGAGTTGCCCCGGTTGAGGTTCTTACGGAAGTCCGGTATGCATGAAGAGCGTAGGGAAGCATATCATGCCAATCCCTATATGTGACCGTCATTTTCCGGATTATTCTCTTTAGATTTTTGTTCGCGGCTTCCACCGCTCCATTCATCTGGGGACGGTACGGGGAGGAATTGAGATGCCGGATTTTGTATTGATCACATAATTCCTGAATCTTCGGACCATTCAAGTTCTTGGCATTATCAGTGACGATTTCATTCGGGAGACCATGCCGGCAGATGATATTGCTTTTGAAGAATTTAAGAAACGTGTTCTGCGTGATGTGAGCATACGACGTTGCTTCGACCCATTTGGAGAAATAGTCGATGGCCACTAGGATAAGTCTGTGTCCATTGGATGCCTTGGGATTGATGGGACCAATCACATCGATGCCCCACATTGCGAAAGGCCATGGTGAGACGAGGTTGAACAGCTTATGAGGTGGCACGTTTATCGGATCGGCATAGATCTGACACTTATGGCACTTCCGGAAATACTCGACGCTAACCTTCTCCATTGTGGTCCAAAAATACCCACGTCGCATGATTTGCTTAGCCATCATGTGTCCATTGGCGTGAGTTGCACAATTTCCCTCATGAGTCTCAAAAAGGATTCTCTTTGCCTCTTTTGCATCTACACATCTCAATAATTTGCCGTTGGAGCTCCTCTTGTATAGGGTTTCTCCACTAGGGAAGTATCCCAACGCTAATCTCCGAATCATCTTCTTTTCATTTTTGCTTGCCCGAGGAATTCTCTGTTCTGCGATGAGACCAGATATCATGATACCAAGGCTTTCCATCGGGCTCTTCTTCAACCATGAAGCAGTAAGCTGGCTCATCCCTTGCTTTAATCTTCAATGCTTGAGTCGTCTGCCCTTCTTCGATTTGAGCCATAACAGCTAGAGTAGCTAAGGCATCGACAAATTGATTCTTGTCTCTGCTAAGATGGGTGAAAGAGATTTCTTGAATTCCTTGATTAGCTCCGATAGGTACTTACGATATGGGATCGACTTGGGATCTTTGGTTTGCCATTCTCCCTTGACTTGATAAATTATCGAGCCGAGTCTCCGTACACCTCCAACTTTCTCGATTTTCATCTCGATAGCGACTTGTAGACCCATTACACAAGCTTCATTTTCTGCGACATTGTTGGTACGTCAAATCTCAACTTGACTATCGGAAGTGTTTTCCGTTCGGGATACTAGTACGACTCAGATTCCATTCCGGATAAATTGTTGCTCCATCAAAATACATTTCCCATACGTCGGTGGCGTCTTCTTATGATCTACCTCATAAATATGCTCATCAGGGAACTCAAAATCCAGAGCTTCATAATCCTGGATAGGATTTTCCGCTAGGAGGTCAGTGATCACGCTACCTTTTACCGCTTTCCGGGTCACGTAGACTATGTCGTACTGGGAGAGTATAACCTGCCACTTGGCTATCCTTCCTGGCACGAATGGGCTTTTGAATACATATCTGATAGGATCCATCCTGGAGATGAGCCATGTCTTGTGATTCAACATGTAGTGCTTGAGGCGATTTCTTTGTCGAGCTAACGCGCAGCAAGTCTTTTCTAAGAAAGAGTACCTTGATTCACAATCATTGAACTTCTTGCTCAGGTAATAAATGGCCCTCTCTTTTTGGCCGGTATCATCATGTTGTCCCAAAACACATCCCATCGAGTTCTGCTGGACTGCCATATACAGGATCAAAGGCCTGCCCGCCACAGGTGGAACCAATACTGGTGGATTTGACAGATACTGCTTGATTGTCTCGAAAACCGCTTGACAAACTGAATCCCATTGGGTAGGGTTGTTCTTCCGGAGTAGTCTAAAAATAGGCTCAGCTTTGGCAGTGAGATTAGAAATAAATCTCGAAATGTAGTTCAACTTTCCCAGAAAACTGCGCACCTCCCTTTCTGTTTTTGGGGATGGCATTTCTTGAATAGCTCGAACTTTGTCTGGATCTACTTCTATCCCTTTCTCGCTTACTATGAATCCCAACAACTTTCCCGATCTAGCTCCGAATATGCATTTGGCAGGGTTCAGTTTCAACTGGTATTTCCTGAGCCTTTCGAATACCCTTCTCATCACCTGAACGTGGCTCTCTTCTCCCCTGGATTTAATGATCATATCATCCACGTACACCTCCACTTCTTTATGCATCATATCGTGGAATAATGTGACCATTGCGCGCTAGTAAGTAGCCCCGGCATTCTTCAACCCGAAGGGCATGACCCGATAGCAAAATACTCCCCATTGAGTGATGAAAGCAGTTTTATCCTTGTCTTCCTCGTCCATTGGGATCTGATTGTACCCTGATGCCCCATCAATACACGAACACCTGCCCAATCCCGCAGCATTGTCAACCAACACATCAATGTGGGGGAGAGGGAAATCATCTTTCAAGCTAGGTTTATTAAGATCCCTGTAGTCAACACACACCCTGACTCTCCCGTCCTTCTTCATTACCGGGACGACGTTAGCCACCCATTGGGGATATTTGACTACTTCCAAGAACCCGGCGTCATACTGTTTCTTGACTTCATCTCGAACCTTGAGCAGTGTGTCGGGATTCATTCTCCTTAGTTTCTGCTTCACCGGAATCGTTCCTGGAATTAAGGGAATTTTGTGTGTTACTATCTGAGGGTCCAAACCCACCATATCATCATAGCTCCAGGAAAATACATCAAGGAATTCTTTAAGCAGACTGATCATATCTCCCAATTCTTCACTTTCCACTACCTTAAGTTCCCTTTTTACTTCTTCCGTGCCTAAGTTTACGGTGCGCGTTTCGTCTCCACAAGGCACGAGGGAGGGCTCATCCTTATCACTGTCTTCTTGTGTAAGGTCTTTCTCAGAATCACTTGAAGTAATGGCAGTTATGGGGATTTTAAAATTAACCAGAGGAATTTCTGAGTCAATCGGATTATTAGGTGTTAATTGATGAATAGTCCTGAATGAATAAAGAATAGAACGTGTTATAAGGATGGAATTAAAAAGGAAAGAAAGAGAGTATTGGATTTAAAATGCGCTATCAATTCATTAATATTAATGCCATAAGAAAAGGTCCATTTACAGTATTACACTTGTCACCATGGACAAAATGATCAAGTGTAGATAACCAAAGGTACTTTACTCGAAATTGAGTACAGGGATATCCTTTGTTGTCCAGTTGTCAAGCTCCTGCCCCTCAGCCATTGGCGAGACTAGGGCCTCATACAAGGAGTCCAGTTGGATGACATCTATGGATGGATCATCGGGTGATTCTTCTGTATTTGCCGGATGTTGAATGATCGGCTTAGTGAAGATCTCCGTGATTCTCGGGACTACTTTCATCTTTCCCATCTTCTGGTCAAACCTCTGATCCCGAAGTATTTTCCTCATCCAGAATCGCCCATCCACGAGGGCATCCTCCTCATATCCCAAACCACAACGGCCTATTTTCTGAATAGCCGGTATGGGTTCCATGATTCCTTGCAGTGTGGTGCCCAAGCCTTTCCCCTCTTGATACCCGTTCCTCGACATCACTTTGGCCACCATAGCCATAGCCCCCTCCTTTCCGGTATCTTGCAATTCAAGGGTCTGGAAAGAACTCTCCAACGACTCCTCGGCCGCTTCCACATAAGGAAGTGATTGCGGCTTGGTGACCAATATGGCCTCTTCACCCCTTACAGTGATGATTATTCCTTCCTTAAGGTATTTTATTTTTACGGTGCAAAGTTGAAGGAACAAGATTCGCAGAATGGATCCATGGCCTTCCCAACGAGATAGTGTCAGCCGGCTCCATGTTCATCACCTGAAACGTGACGTTGAAAGTACATTCACCGACTTTGATTGGCAAGTCAATGTCTCCCATCTCTTCTCTCTTGGTACCGTCAAAGGCTCTGACCAGCATTGCACTCTGACGTATATACGCTTGGTCGGCCGCGGCTGGCTAAGGTAGCGCTAGCGTACATTGAGGGTCGACCGTTATCGATGAGGACCTTGGCCACTATACAACCCTTAAACTTAACACTTACATGTAGAGCTTTATTGTGCCCTAAGCTGCGGTCTACCTCCTCTTGAGAAAAGGCTACAAAGCCGATGCACGGATTTGTTAAACTATCTTCTCAAAATGCCCCGGAGAAATGTCGGGGTTTAAAAAGGCTTGAACCAGGATTCTTTGTAAGGCTTGTCGGTGGACTTCGAGCTCGGGATCGGTGATACTTGATGAAATTGGCGGGTGTTTTTCTCAACTGCTCCACCACATCATACTCGCTCTGTTTCATTATTTGGAGCAGCAGTTCTTCCTCTTCCTTATGTTCGGCCGGGTCTACTTCCCCTGCTTTCTCAACCTCCTCTTCTGTATTTCTTGATGACTCTCCCATCTTTACTTTCCCTTTCCTCTTTTCTCTTTCTTCGTTTCCGTAACACCTCCCACTTCGAGTTATAAACTCGACTTCTTGCTCAGGTGGAGAGGGCTTTGTTGCGATAACGGGCTGAGGACTAGTTTGGGGAGTAATGTCGCTGGTAGGTCCAGCATAAGTCATTCTGAAATGCTCGTGAGGAGCGAAACATGGTTTTGGTGGTGCCGGAGGTGAGGCAAGACTAGGAGCGGATGTACTGCTTGACGCTCCCTGAGTGAAAACTTGGAAATTATAATTCCATGGGACAGCGTGAGTATTGGTGACGGGGAGCTGAGGCGGAGTTCGGATAACCGTTACTGGCGGTGAGGCTACCGGGGGTGAGAAGGTGATTCTGGGTTTGGAGGTAGAAGCCGTTTGGCTGAATCTGGTGGTGTTCACTTCCTCTTCCGTCTTCGACCTTGTCTGATATCTCAGAACTTTGAGGGATAGCAAGTTCTGGACCTCCCGTTTGAACCCCTCACAATCTCACAGCTCATGGTCAGCTGCCCCTCCATGGTAAGGACACCCCGTACTCTCTTCGAATCCCGCTACCTGAGGGCAAAGGTAGCCTTCCCTCATTGCTACAGCAAAAATCTCCTCAAAGTAAGGAACCAGCTTGTCTACTTCTGGTGTTGATCCTTCTTCCTCAGACTCTATCATACTTACACCACTGCCCGTATTATGGTTAGGCAGTGGGTTTGAGGTAACATTGGGGAGGGAACCATTTCCCTCGATCTTCAACCACCCATTTCGAATTAAAGCGTGCACTCTCCCTCTGAGTGCCCCGCAGTTATCAGTTGAATGCCCTTGTGCCCCTCCATGGTACTCACAACGGGCAGTGGCATCATACCACCTGGGATATGGCGGCTGGATTGGGTCTAAGGGGACTGGTACAATCTGGTTTATACCGACGAGGTATCGATATATTTCGCTGAGTGGAAGGGGAAGAGGTGGATCAGGGTTCCTTGGAGGTCTTGGGTTGTTTTGTGGCGGTCTTGGTTGAGCAGGAGGAGGAGGTGATCTCGGTTGGAAATTTGTAGGTGGGGGATATTGTGGGCGTGGTTGCGGATAATTAGGGAAAAGAGGTGGAATATTTGCGATGGTTTGGCCATAAGAGGGAGGATATGGCCGGTAGTTGTTTTGAGGGAATGGGGAATAATTGTTTTGACGGGTGACTGAATGCACATCACCCTCCTTTTTCTTGCCAAAGCTGGCAGTCTTCTTTGCAGGGTTCTCAGCCAACTCCTGCAACCGTCCCATTCTTAGATTGGCCTCTATTCTTTCACCGGCCTGTATGATGTCAGAGAAGCTGTTGGAAGTGTTCCCAATCATCAAGTTGAAGTAAGGAGCCTTCAAAGTCTCGATAAACAGAGAGCATAGCTCATTATCGGTTACCGGGGGATGTACTTCCGCCGCCTTTTCTCTCCATTTTTGGGCATATTCCTTGAAGCTTTCCCGGTCTTTCTGCACCAGGTTCTGAAGATCCCTTCTGGTGGGGGCTACGTCGCAGTTAAATTTGTACTGCTTCAAAAAGGCCTCGGCTAAATCTTTCCAGGAGCGCAGCCTGCTCCTGTCTAACTGGACGCACCACCTCAGGGCTGCTCCAGAGAGGCTCTCATGAAAGAAGTGGATTAGCAGTCTATCATCATCTGTCATAGAGGACATCTTGGCAATATAGATAGCCAAATGGATTCAAGGGTCTGAATTCCCAGTATACTTGTCAAAATCGGGGACCTTGAATTTGGGTGGCACCACCACATCCGGCACTAATCTCAGTGATGCCATGTCAACTGAGCCATACATATTCAGGCCCTCTATAGCTCTCAATCTCTCTTCCAAAGCAGACAGCTTCTCATTTTCTCTCACCTTATTTTCTCCTCCTATTGTGTGAGGTATTCCCCCAACTGGGAAATGAGGGGTAGGATGAATTGGAGGGTTCGGGACCGAAAGGGAGGGTTCGGCATTCGGGACGGTTGGATAATAAGAACAAGGAGGCTCATTATTTAGTGGAACAGTGACCGTCGGATCCGGGATTGGTGGCTGGAAAGTGAAAGAGGTTGAAGCGTAGTGAGAATCAACCATTGTAGAAGGTGGGGGAGGTAATGGTTGATTAAGGTCTGAAGCCGGCTTGTTCTGAGACATTTCCTTCATTAGTCTCATAAGTTCAGAAAGCTAATCTTTCAGCTCGGAAACCTGCCCTTGTAGGTTCTGTACTTGTTCCTGATCTTCCATTATCTTCTTTGTTCGAGATCTTGTTAAGTACACTTGCTTGGGTTGAACCGTGTGCTTGGTGAGACTTGCCTTGTTTGAAGCAATATTGATTTCCTGTAGGGGTAAAGAAAAAAGAAAATTTTAAATAAACTTCGAATTTTGCAAAGAAACTAAAAGTCCTGGTCTGGACGAAAGATACAGTGGCATTTGAGAGCCAAGTTGTCATCTGTAAAAGGATAATCGCATCAACTTTATCATGGCATCGTTCGATGGTCTGACCGTGAATGACGGGATTGAATGCGCATTTATGATACCTGTCCATATAGCGCATTCAATTTTTCACATAACCCTAGCGAGGGAGTTCCTACGGGAGTCATATTATTCATTCACAAATTTACTAAACAATGGTCCAAAAATCATTTCATTAACTGAATAATTTGTACACCATATTCTTTACATCGGCCTAGGCTCTGGGAGGTTCTTTATAATGAGATGACATTTTCTGAGATACTCATATAACCTTTCTTCTTGTTTGGCAGGATCGAATGCTTTCAGAGCATACTCGGATTCAGGTAATAGTTCTTGTTTTCCCTGTGCTATTATTCTCTCCAGCTGGTCAACATTCTCTTTCAGTTCTTGATAGAGGGCAGCTTGTTTTTCTTTCTCTTTCCTTTCCTTAGCACACTCTTTCAGGATATCGTTAATGAGTAGTGCCTGTTCTTTTGTTTCGAGCTTCTTCTTTTTGTTTTCTTACTTATACTCTTCAACGAGTACCTCTTGGTATTTCATCCTTTCCTGAAGCTTACTATTCTGCCCTTTCATCTCTTTGACCTCAGCTTGAAGAGAGTCTTTTTCCTCTTCCCACTGTACCTCTAGCTTTTCGAACCCCATCCTTTCGGCTCTTGCCTCTTCCTTGAGTCTTCTCACTCTTCTTTTAAGCTTTTGCTGTTGGTCCTCCAACTGTTTCATTCGTTCTTGCAGTTGTGAGTTCTCGGTATTTGCCTTCTGTAGCGAGTCATCCAGGCAATCATCAGCTTCTTCTAATAGGACGCTTTGGCGAGGGTTACTGTCCTCGAATTCTACAGTAGAGTGTTCTCGGTCCCTGTCAGCTCTCCATTTGAGATAATCGCCCGAGGCACTTGGGCCTTTAGGTGATCTCTCCATCAGAGTGATGTTTTCCCAAGACTTGCGAGCCATTTTCAGCCCTTCCTCTTCCTTGAGCTCATGGTAGAAGTGACCTTGGTGGTATTCTTCAATGTTGATCACGGACTGTGTTGAGCCAAACTGCCTCATTACCAATGCCGGAGTGTAACTTGTGTATCCGGTTATTCCAATTAGGGACACCGACTGATTACCCCCTGTACCGATCAGAACGGATTGGCCTGACGTCCACAGCTTCCTCCAACAGTAATTATGGCCATTGAAACTCAAAATCCGTTCCCGCCACTGCTGTTCATTCTTCAGACTGATTACTAACCGGGTCATTCTCTCGATGGGAGGCTGGTCAAGGTACCAAGTCAATCCCTTTGTCTCCACGGGACACACGTGACTGACAATCCAGAGGTATAACAGTTGAGAACAACACTTAAGGGACCCTTTGCCCTGTTGTCTGCAGTAGGTAAGGGTTAATAAAGTCTCCGCAAGGATCGCCGGTATTAGATTGATCTCTTGCCTTTCTACTGTCCAGAACACTTCCACCGCGTTGCAAGTTATGATTCCCAATGGTCCCGGGAACAAAATCAGACCATAGATTCCCAAGGCGAGTGCTACCGAAGCTTGATCCCACTGTTTCTCTCGGAGGCATTGATCTAACCATTTCTGGAGATATGTCCAATACCAACCATGCGTGTCTCCTTTGGCGGTTTCTTTTGACTTCACTTCTTCTGGGGGAGTACCCAACATATGTGCCAGTCGTTTCCAGGTCTGCCTATGCTCGAGGTGTAGGTAGATCCGGTTCTGCAATGAGTAAGGAATCCCTAGCAATGCCTGATATTCTTCCATAGTGGGAACCGTATCAATGTCATTGAAAGAGAATACCCCGTACTTAGAATTCCAAACCGACAACATGGCTTTTAATGCCGGGATTTGGACCTTGACTCGCATTAAGGTTGCAATCCTCCCGTACTTCTCTTCAAATCGTGCCTTGACCTGATCGGGAAGCGACCTCCATCCATTAGACAGACCCTCGAGGTCGTTCATTCTGACCTCTATTTTATTCAGATCTAGTGAAGGTAGTAAGCTAGCATGTGCCTTGGAAACATCATTTTGCGAGGGTACCGGACTATGAGCTGATTTGGACCAAAGTTTAGCATTCTGAACCTTTTCTGCCGACTGACTCGAGGATGCCATGATAAAAATGATGCCTATCCTTTACGGACTCTTGGTTTGGTAACGCTCATGGAAAATTCGTTAGCAAGATAAATTAGGGTAATTTTGAATCATACTGTTGACAGGGTGACACGTACACATTTATCAAAGTAGGAAAATGTGTAGGTGTTTTAGTAGGATTCAAAATTACCCTAAAAAAAAATGAACAAAAGGAAATTAAAGCAGAACAGGATAAGAGTAAGTATGCCCCTTTTGTCCTATAGTAGGGAGACTCCTAATACCGGATGAGCGCTACCTATCTGGATAGTTCTATCTTATAAGGTAGTTTACTATGGCTTTCAGCTATTGTGATAGTTTAGCTCAGGATCTAATTTTCTAAAAGCCACAGGTTCCCAAATTGCCCCTACTGTAAACAGTAGAGCTCCATTCTACCCCCATGATATTGTCGGGAAAATTCCACTGGTATCACGGTGAATAGAACGTGTTTCAATTTGAGCAGAAGCCTTCACGGATACTAACGGGGTAAAACCCACGGGTACCGCTACATGGCCCCCTCCTACTTTCCTAAAAGGGTAAGAAAGCCCGGGTTAGGACCAAAGTGTGTGAGGACATTGTGTGAGTGCTCAATGTGTGAAGGGACACCTTTACCTCTTCCCAATTCAGGGGGATTTATTTTTCCATTTTTCCTTTTTCTTCCTCTTTTTTTTGAAATGAAGAGCACTGTAGGAAATAGAACAGGCAAAACAAACAAAATAGTTAGTAGCAATAATAATTAACGTATAAAACATCGCCGAATGAGCCCACCTAACTATAATTTGATCTGACAAAATTAAATCTACTTTTGGACCACTAGACCGGGGTTAAGTCAGTCTTCTATCAGAAGTTCCCCAGCGGAGTCGCCAAGCTATCGCAAGGGATTTTGCGGTCGCCTGGACGATCACTCACCGAAGTGGGAAGGAGTGAGGAGTCGCCACCTTAGTTTTGAGGGAAACTAAAGAAAACCATTTGGAGGAAAAATGAAACCACTTCAAGACAGAGATTCTAGGTTCGGGGTCCGTAAACGGGTGGGGAAGGTGTTAGGCACCCCACCTCGTCCCTTAATAAGGGTAAGTAGATTTAATTTTGGTGTTCTTTATAAATTGGTTAGGAGGGCTTGAATAGGAATGTTAGTCCTTTTAGTAAAAGGAATATTTGATCTTTCACTAAATTCGGATTACCCAGATACATAAGTAAATGAGACAACCTTAGTGAGTTGGTGTCGCGAATCATCTTGGTTTTGGGATTATTTTACGTACAGGTTAAGATTTGGTGTGAGAATCGGATAAGAACTCTCCTCCGATCTCTTTTAAGTTATTTATTATGGCCAATAAATGCTCATTTTCCCCTATATATACCCCTGTCGACAGAGACATTTCCTTCATCTGATTTTCCTCTCTTCCTTCTTACTTTTCCTGTTCTAGCTGCTCCGGTGGAAGTTCCGGCTACAACTGTGGCTTTGACCTTTTTCCGATGGACTTCTTTACTCACCGACTGAAAATTTACGATCCCGGTGATCGAATGACCTTAACTGATGATGGTGAGAGAACTGGATTTGACCGATCTGTATTGCGGACCTCGGTTGTACCGATCTCGAGTCGCTCAACTGAGTTCATTCGGCTTCTCATCACATTGGGTGTTCCGACAGCGGATGAAGCATCCGGTCGGTAATATCCTTGGGATCAGTTACAAACTGATCCTTAGATCAGCCTTTTGATATAATCAGATCTCTAGTGTATTCCGATCCTTAGAGATCGCCCAAATGATGTAATCTGTCAATGTAATCAGATCTCTAGAGATCGCCCAAATGATGTAGTTAGACCTTTATTGTAATCCGATCCCTAGAGATCGCCCTAATGATGTAATCCGATCTTTTGGAAATAAAAATCTTGTTTCTCCAATTATTATCTTATTGATTATTTTCCGATCTCTGATATATTTGTCCGATCTGGTTCCTAACAAAACGACTCTTAACTGATCCTTTATTCAAAATATTCAACTTATTATGCCGATCTCCAATTAACCGATCTCGGAATGTTCGAGAGGCGTGTCGAACAATGAGCGAATCCGTTAACCGATGCATCGCTCGAACCTCGTGAGCATTAAATGCTCGGACTAGTATAAATAGGGGTGAAGGGTTAGCGCTTGTTCTTTCATTCCATTTACAGACTCTTGCTCACAACTCCGAAGTTCTCTCATTTTCTCAAGTTTCTTCCAACGCCGATCAGACTCCGGTAAGGGCTTTGATCTTCTTTTTAGTTTAAGTTCTTTGTTTCTTTTGAAAATGAGCGGCGCCGAAGGTCAGAGAGCGGCGAGCCCTCCTTCCATTCGGGCCGTGGTCGCTCGATGAAGAAGAGGTGGTCGGGCCAAGCACGCAACCTAAACCCCTAGGGTCTCGCCGGCTCGGGCGGATCGCACCATCAAGGCGTGCACCTTCTTGAGGAGGAGACTCTCCCTATAGACGAGCTACCGTCGGTTCTTCGAGAATCCGATCTGCAATCATTTGGCCAGGAGTACAGTATTCGTCCTGATTCGTATGAACTTATCCGATGTCACGGCTATCACCGAGCCGATTACTTTTTTGAGGAGAATGACAGAGTTATGGTATACGAGGAACAGTTAAAGGCCGGTCTTCGGTTCCCTCTAGATGACTTCTACAAGGAGGTCCTAAAACTTCACCGAGTGTGCATTGCTCAAGTTCACCCTAACTCGTGGAGGATCTTAGTAGCCTTCCGAGGCCTGTGCCGAGCTAAGGGAATCAGACCTACGGCTAAGGTGTTCGCCGAACTGCATAGGCTCACTCGCCGAAAGGATGACGAACACTGGTTCTTTCAGGCGAAGCCTCATTGCGGGCTCTTTTCAGATCTGCCCTCGTCCCTTAAGAATTGGAAGAACCGTTTCTTCATTCTGAGGAGCAAAGATCCGAGCTGCTTTGAGGACTTCCCCCGTAGCTGGTGGCACCAGGGGCCCTTGCTTCCGAAGCGCATTACCCTAAACCAGGAGGATAGCTTAATAGTGATGGATCTGAAGAGTCAGGCTGCCACTCAAAAGTATTCTTGTTTGGATGCGGTGACTGCCGAGCTGCACCATTGGACTATTCAACTGCTCACCGGCCAAGACCGCGAACTTCCGCTCTCTGACCTCGGCATTGGTATTTTCTATATCTCAGATCTCAGGACCTTAGCGATCTCACTGACCTTTTCTTTGTGCAGGTATGGCGGGTGGTGAGGGTTCTAGGAAGCGGAAGAAGGACAAAGAGATCTCCCGGAAAATAAAGGAGATGAAGCGTTCGGAAATGCTTCGAACGCCTGGTCATGAACCTGGGGAAGTACAAGGGGACCTGCCTCAACCCTCGGGTCCGCCGACCGCAGAAGCTGTCCGATCTCCTCCTAGATCGGAAGAGCAGCCTCCACCTCTTCCAATTGTTCCAAGCCCAGAAAGGGGTCCTTCTCAATCTTCTGCGAGGGCCTCTTCTCGTGGCGCTCAGGTACTGATCGACTCCCTGAAGAATAACCGGACTGTTCGGGAGAACCCCGGTTTTGCCAAAGTCTTGGGGTCTTCCATCTTCCTTCGGGAGGATCGGGACAGGCTATCCCCGAACAGCCTTGATGATATCTTGACTCAATCCATGAGCCTGAACGTGGAGTGCCTGGTGAATCAGACCATGGTTCGGGAAAAGGTTCAGCGTCTGGGTAAGGAGATCGGGAAGAAAAATCAGGAAGTGGCTTCCCTCCGATCCCAACTCTCATCCGCTCAGGATTATATATCTCAAGTTGAGGGGCGGGCGAAGTTTTATGAAGACAAGCTGGCCGAACAGTCTCATGTCCTGGCTGAAAGGAATCGGGTTCTCGGAGAAGTCCAGGCGCTACAGGCCAACGAAGCTGCTCAGGTTGCTCAACTCATCGAGGAGCTTAAGGAGAAAGACGAGGAGCTTAAGGAGAAAGATGAAGAGATGGTGACGGGAATAGCCGGAGCCTATGTGAATGCTCACAAGGACCTCTTGGTCGAACTCCAGAAGCGTTACCCAGAGGAGGACTTCTCTTGGATGGCCGACCTGGCTCCTGGGGGCGACGATGAGGACAGTGAGGAGGAAGCCGAGGGTGAGAGAGAGAGTGAGCAAAATGTAAATCAGGCTGGGGGTGATCCTCCAGCTGAATAACTTGTACAAAAAAAAATGAAATGAAATGGAATGTCTCTTTTGTTCAATGAATGGATGTGATTGGAAAATCTCTGAATTGCCTAAGTATTTGATTGTATGAGCATAGCGAGACAAGAACTAAATGCAATTATTAATCTAAGTATAAGAGATCGGAGAGCACAATAAGCATGAGATCGGTGGGGAAGAAACGCTGAATGGGACTTGATTAAAATTGAAAATTTAACTCGAACACTTAAGATCGGAATCCTCATTAAACCGAACCAAAACCTTAGCTCTTAAACTTTCGAAAGGGAGATCGGCAATAAAACTGGTAAGAAAAGATCTAGTGCCAGTTCATTTCGTTTATCAGGAATATACTTGACGGGTCCTGAGTTTCGACAATGGGTTTGAGAGATCGGTGAGCGATAGACTGGTAAAGCTTTGACTGATGCAAGAACTTAACAATTTGATTTAATTCTTTGTGAGGAGAGATCGGAATCGTGACTGCCTATCAAAGAGGGATCGGAAATATGATTAGCTGTCCAAAGGAGACTTAGTACCGGGGATCGGTTTCAAAGTTTTATTGATTTTGGGGATCGGCCAAAATATGGTGTCGACAAATAGTCTCCTCCATAGCCTTAGACCCAGACCTAAAAACAGATCCAAGACCTAGGGATAGACCTAAGACCCATAAACAGTCATAACCTTTCTTCGTGTCCCATCTGTTCGTTGCTTACCGTCGTCCCTCGTGCCCCAAGAATAGTCTCCTCTCGCAACTCACAAATTGCCACATCTCTGATGAACTGTAGCTGGTCTTCTCTTCTTCTTCTTCTTCTTCTTCTTCTTTTTTGATTCTTTGATTTGTTCAATTATTTTGCAGATAACCACATGCATATCACACAGAGTTGAAATTTTGTGATATGAATTGTGAAATCTTTTGAGTTATGATTTCTGATTTGTCATTTGTTTGTATATTGATTATTGATTTATTAGAGATTTTTGTTTTGATGGTTATTTCTTATTTGTTTGTATAGTGTTTATTGGTTGGTAGAGATTTATGTTATGATTTGTTATTTTCGGTTCATCCACCATTGTTGGGTTTCATCTCTGATCTATTAAGTTACTCGTATGTTAATGCTGAAAATATGAATAGCTGTTTGGATTAACAGTTGAATATAGTTAATAATTATTAAATATAATTAATAATTAATTAATATTAGTGAATAATTGGAGGCTAACAGTTTTATGTTAAGCGATAAGTAAAATTATATTTAGTTATTATTATTGGCATATAAAATATTAATAATGGTTAATAAGGATATTTATTATATAATTTATTTTATTATTAAAATAAATATATAATTATTAAATTAATATATTATATTATTTATTTTATTATTAAAATAAAAAATAATTATTTTTTTAAATAATTAAATAATTTAAAAAATATAAATAAAATAATTATTATTATTTATAAAAAAATTTATGATTAATTTTAAAATTTTAGATATAAATAAATATTTTATATTTTATATTATTAATAAAAAATATTTTAATAAAATTGAAATGTATTAATTAAAATGTTAAAATTATAAATTAAAAATATAAACGTATTAATAATATTAATTTTTGTGTTAAATAAAAATAATAATATAGTTAAAATAAAAAATAAAATAAAATCAGTTATTGACCGATGAGAAATAATTTTAAAAATAGAGTTGATATAAATTACAGATGATGGATATTATATCAGTTATTTATTAATTATTAATTTTATTTTTTAAAATTTATTAAACACTTTAATTTACGTGTTTAAGTGTTTATCAGCTATCAGTTCTATTCAATAAATGAACTAAACACCCCTTAAAATCTTGTAAACTCAATTTTATCGATTTAAAATTGAATCTAATAAACATTTGTCAATTTAATTTGATTCAATTTTCTTTGATATTCAATTAATTTAATTCGATTTTTAAAATTCTTGTTTTTTAGTTATTAATTTAATAGACCATTTGCACATCTCTACAGGCTGTCGAACGGATAGCCTTTAGCTATTTCTTGGATGTAATTAATAAAATATAGTATATTATATAATATAATAATTAAATATATTATATAATATATTTTTAAATTTTTGTTAATTATATAATTTTTATAATTAAAAATTAAATTATAAAGTAATTTATTGTATTTGTAATTAAAATTGTTATTTAAAAATTAAAATTATTAAAAAAATATAATATAATATTAAATTGTATATGGTTTATAATTAGTTAAAAGTTGCTTATTGTGATATTTAATGTAGTTTTATTTTTAACTTTTTATTTAAATTAAGTTAAAATTTTTAATTTAAACTCAATTAAATTTTTAAATTTAGATAAAAGTTAAGGAATTTAATTTTTTATTAAATTTTTTGATTTTTTAATTTAATAAAAAAAATTAAGAAGCTCAAATTGTATTCGATATCTCTATTGTTTTCGTTTTACGTTTCTTTTAATGTTAGGAAAAAAAAAAAACGAATATGTTCGTTAATCATCTTTATTTTCATTTTTTTTAAACTCTTCTTAATAAACACTTTGAAAACACGTGGCATAAATGAGAAAACCACAAATCTTGATTTTGGTTTCATTGTTTTAATTTTCTTATTCTTATACGCTTTCCAATAAAGCTTATTGGTTGAGAAATAAAGCTTAATCAATCTGTTGTCAAAGATAATGTTGATTTCATATTGTTTCTCTGTAATCGCCAATCTCTTATTCTCTTTAATTCTAACCATGTAATTTCAATTCCTATTTAACTATTTTTTTTAAAAATTTTTTCATAGTCTTTTCTTTGAAATTTCAATTTATTAGTTAAATTTCAACTTCGCATCAGTAATGGCTTTTTTTTTTTTTAATCTCTTCATGATCTTTTCTTTGAAATTTCAATTTATTAGTTAAATTCCAACTTCGCATCAGTAATGGGCTTTTTAATTTTTTAATTTCTTCATGATCTTTTCTTTGAAATTTCAATTTATTAGTTAAATTCTAATTTCGCATCAGTAGTGGCTTTTGAAAATGATTTATCCTTTCTTCTCTATTTCCAACGTGCTAGCCTTTGGTGGTTTTTGGAGTTGAATATACGTTCTTCTTCTTCTTCGATGGTGTAACAGAATTAAGTTGATAGGTAAGGTTTGGTGTAAAGAGAAAGAGAGAAAAAAAAAAGGGATAGTTGATAAAGGAAATATGAGTTTAATAAAAATCTAAAACTAAAATCTAAAATCAGTTTTTCGTTTTAATAAACTAAAAATCATAAGTTGAAATTTTTAAATTAATATAAATAAAAAGTTAAAAATAATTAAATTGAGTTTTCTTAAAGTAAAATTAAACATTATTTATAATTATAATATATATATATATATATTTATTATAATTTTAATTATAAATAATTATATTAAAAATATATAATATATCTTAAAAAATTATAAAAAAAATACAAAAAGGTTCTTAATTTGATATATGAATTTTCAATGAACCCAAAAAACCATGAGCAAAGTATTTTGTTTATTTTTTAGAAAAAGCGCAAGGGTTAATATATATATATATATATATATATTATTCTCTTTTTAGGATAGGGGAAAGGTATAAAATTAGGAAGAAGCCATAAAATTGTCAAGAAAGCGAAAAGAGAAAGAAGCAACGGGGCAAAATTCTTGTAGCACAGTGCTTGACTTTTCATGGATGGTCGACCACTTAAACCCCTATATTTACAGATTTGATTCCTTATCAAACCCTAATCAGATTTCAAAATAAAATTTCAGCTCCACGACTTTCCTTCATTTCTATCTTCCCCTGGTATGTTCCTGTTCTTCATCTCAATTCCTCTGCTTGGTTTCTGAGATTAGAGAAGTTGATTTTCCTTGGGAACCAAACAGGATAGTTATGGATATAAGATACGGAAATTTTACGATACAGTTAAATTGAAACCAAATTCCTAGAAATTTGCATGTTTATGTGATGAATGTGTAATATGGTAGAGAAGTAGGATGTTTTGTTTTTAGTTGGGAACTGTTTAATAATGGGTTTAATTTAATATGCCGTCAATATGCATTTCTTGAGCTGATATGTTGAAGATAATGTTTTCTGTTTGTGGTATGATAAATAAGTGCAATTTGTCATTTATATGGGGAATGAAAGTGCCATAGATAAATTGTGATTGAAAGGACTGACAATCGCTTCTTCAAAGTTTGGAAATGAATATTTTCTGTGCTCTACAGTCTACACTCATGCGAATGTTAATGTGGTGATGAGAAATAGAAAGAAGGTTCTTTTGTGTAATTACTGGAAAGTAAAAGAGTATCAATTTTGTTTTTGATTTTTATTTCTATTGTAGCTTCATTGTCATGATACATTATACAAGTAAACCTTCTTTGTTGAATTGCATTGCATTTCAAATACAAGTAAACCTTGTAATTGACATTGATTTTATTATGTTATCATTTCTATGCTTTTTCTGTGAAATTATTGATATTGTTGTAAACCTGATGTGAACTTGCAAAATTCAAACATAATATGTAACTATAACTCAAGTAACTTGAAGTAACTTGAAATTAAGGAAGTTTTAAATGTTATACGTCTTGAAAAGGACTTATGGATTAATGCAGCAATATATCACAATAATGGGGGTAGTTGGTGAGATGGTGCTTGCTGTAATAGAGAATTTTTCTTATTAATGTCACTGTTTTCTGATATTAGGTAAACAATCAAAAGATGTTCCATTTGGGGTGGAGATTGAACCCATGTCTGTGAAAGAACTTGCAAGACTTGGTGGCACTTGTTATTCTTATATGTGGTATTTTCTTTAATGTATCCAAAACCATAAATAATAAAAATTTGCTGGACTGTTCTGGGAAGATGGAATCCTTGTCCAATTATCGAAATCATGATGGCTATATAAAATGACAAGGAAGGACTATTTCCAACTGATAGTAAAATGCCATAAATTTTGTAACTCATGTACGTTTTCATCTGTGGTAAATTGTGAAATAGATAACAGCAGAAAGAATGTCAAGGAGGCCGTCTCAGCGAAGAACTGATTCTCAGAAGAGAGCTTTAGAAAGGTGCAAATCAAAGGGAAAAGCCAATAATGTTATTGATATTGACACTGACAAAAGCCCTAATTTTATCATTATTGATGTCCCAGAAACTTCAGAAGGGAACTCTCCTGATACTAGCATATCTGGAAAGGACAAAGTACATGCATATAGGAACGTTATTTGTATTGCTGATGATGATTTTGAAAGTGGTCATTGTGGCTGTTCTCTGGATGGTTTTGAAGGGGGTGGAAGTCAAAATGCTTATTTCACCTCAAGTAAGGGATGTCTGCTTTCTTGTAATCGGGGAAGGAAACTATCCTCAAAGTCATCTCTTTATCACCAAAAATTTTCCTCTAGTATTTCACTTGAGGATGATGATTCTGAGGATGATGATTCTGATTGTGACATCGTGGAAGATAATCAAGGAAATATTCGTCAGCTGTGGGAAGAGGCTTCATTGAGGAAGAAGATGTTTGAGAATGCCCCAAAACGTCAATCTGTTTTTTGGGATGAGATGGGTCCTGCTGGGATTAACATCAATTCTCAAACTAATGTGGACATGGATAAAACAGCTGAAGTGCCAACTCCTTGTTCAACCTATGGAAATCATGAAAGTGGTAACTTCAATCCATCAGCACGTATTGATGAAGATGCAGGTGGTACTTCTAATAAGTCAAATGGAAAGAATCAGCATGCAGATTTGGAAGAGACCATCTGGAGTGAGATGTGTAAAAGATCTCCTGTTCGCAGCACTCAAGTAGAAAAAGAGACCACTTTCAAACTTTTGGCAAATACTCAACTACAGGTGGAAGATAATCCTCTTCTATTTATTTCAAATAGAGATGATCCAGCTGACGTCCAAAACTATATTATTGGTGATAGAGAAATGCTCAAGAAAACTGAGGCTTATAAACTTGCTCAAGAAGAAGAATGGACATCCAGACAAAGAGAGTTAAAAAGTCAGGTATATTTTCTCATAAATGTCTTGAATTAGACTTCAGCATGTTTTTTTATTAAAATTACTTTTTAACTTTTATTGTTCTGAAATTATTGTTAATGGTGTTTGTGTAACTGATCAAACCACTGGCATCGATCAAACTGAGCTAATTCAGCTGGAAGTTGACGTGTTATACTGAAAACCAATAATAATTGGTCAGGGTTCTGTTGGAAGTGTAAAAATTTCAAATAAAACAGACATGAACCGATTTTTAATATATATTTTTTTTATAAAGTAAGCTGCCATTTGTGATAGACTGAGACATATTCTGTGCATCTTTTATCTCATCATCTGTCTCATTCTTTTGTCTAAACACAAATGCACCTCAAGGAAAAGCAATAGCAGGGTGTATTCCATGTTCTTCATGGTGTTGGCTGTTCTCTACAAATGTAAAGTTAAGTCTAATTGAATCTTGTGTTCTTTGCCCTTTTTTGGCTTCCCGGAGATATTTGTTCTTGTTCCACATTAGATTTTATCTTATTTCTCTTTTTTCTTCTATAATTGGCTTGGGATGAGATTGTTGTTTGGTGATTGGGTAAATTAGTGTAAACATTTGCCAGAACTGACATTTCAATGAAACTGACATGCTCTGTTTCTTTGCTTCATTGTTTGGTGTCGATGAGAGGAAATATGAATCCCATGATGTCCGGTAAGCCCCAAAAATCACGTGCACCAACCCATGAACAGCCTTAGTTCTAGCTTTTCTTGGCAGGGTAGACAAATCTTTTTATAAATTTTCTGCTTATCCTTGTAGAGGACTGACTCGGAAAAAATAGGATTAGCTTTTATTTTCTAACTCCTCTTCTTGCAGGGATTGATCTTAATTGCCCTGTGAACTTTGCAATTTTTTCCTGGATACACATGACCTTTATGGAATAGGGATTCTGAAGGAATAGAGTTGTCACCTTTAGAGGTGCAATTTTAATGAAATTGATTGGACTTGTTTTCTCTTTGGGGTAAGAGGATCCTAGCAACGTTGAAAATGTTGGGTTTCATCAATGTATGAAAATATTTGTTCTCAAGTCTGGTTTGTCCATTTTGCTTACATCAAGTTCACATTATTATAAAGGAAATTCAATCAATGTAATTAAATAAATTCACATAAATTTTCAGAACTCCCCCAAAAAATTTCCAGGCCTTGTTTCTTTAGCCTTTTAATCACATCCTCCTTATGTTTTTTAATTCAAAAACTTTGTGGTTGAATTTACCTTTTCTATTAGTTGTCCAGACTCTGGAGTTCTTTAAGCAGCCAATTGATCCCAGACATTAGTGTGCCCATTTCTTTTGGACCAGCAAGTACCAGAATATGAAGGTTGCCTCCAAAGAGATTGGCAATGACATTCAAACTCTGGTAATTGTTTGATGAGGCATCTGAATCTAGGATGACTTAACTTCACACTTCATGCTTATGGTCACGTTCAAGTTGAAATCAGCTAGAAAAGGTTGAGCTTACCAGTGTTGGTTGTTACTGTAAAATATTTCTTGGGGGTCTGACATACAAGTGTTAGCTTACAGGAATTTGATATATTAATTCTTCAAAGACGTCTCATGGAGTACCATCCTATAAAAGCAAAAGTGCACTAATCAGATTCTGAAATAAGATTGTGGGATACATTTAATGGAGGGATAATTGAAGAGTGTCAGGGTATATTCATGCCATGAGTATTGAGTTGTGCCTTCCTAGTTCCATTAGGTTTTCTTTTTTCCAAAAAAAAAAAAAAATGTAATTAGATATCATTTCTTGTATTTAGCCTGAGGTTTCTCAAAAAAATATATATAAAAAAAAAAACTAACACCACTAATAAAAATTGGAGAGAAATGCCCTGCATATGAAAGATCATCTTATGCTTTTACAGGCAGAAGAAGCCCAGCGTTTGCGCAAAAGAAGAAAAGCTGAAACTCTACGTCTATTGGAAACAGAGAGAAGGCAAAAACAGCGGGTGGAGGAGGTTCGAGAGGCACAGAAAAAGGTTTGGGTTTTTACCCTCTCTCTCTCTCTCTCTCACTTTTCACCTATATGTTTGCAACATCTTTTAATATTGCTTCATTTTCCCAACTTTCATAATTTATTCTATAGTCTTGGTATTCTCATTAGTACTTCTAGTTTTCTATTATGCTTTTAAAATTTAATATATTTTATGATTGATGACACTGACTTCAGGATGAGGAAACTCTGAATTTGAAAGAGCAGCTTCGCATTGAGGTAAGGAGAGAATTGGATAAACTGGAAGCTAACTGTAGAGATATGGCTTCACTTCTTCGTGGCCTTGGAATCAATACTGGAGGTGGTCTTTACCCTTTGTCTTCTGAGGTGAGCAGTGCCCTATTTCTAAAAATAGCTATTCCATCAGGACTCATTCCATTGGTTGGTGCACTAATATTAAGAATTGCTATGGAATGCACTACTTTTAGTAATTGATGAAATATTTCTTTCCAAGCGGAATAGGTTCAATTAATATGGATACAATTGACCACCCCTGTCTTATTCACACGATCACATCTCCTTTCCCAAAATATTCCCCTTTACCAACTTTCTGGCATAATCAACAAACAATTCTCACTTTTTTTTTTTTGAGCTGCAAACATTTCTTGTATGTTTCATCATCTTAGTACTTTCTCTCATCTTCTGCTAATTAGAGTTTTTATATTTCTTAATTGAATTATCAATCCTAAAATGCATGAATTGTAAAACCTCCATATCAGAACCTATAGTTCCTTTGTTGTTAAATTTTTTCCTTCTTGCCAAACCTATGTCATGCTTTATGATTCATTAGTTTTTCCTTGTTCCGTCTCAATTCTTGTTCCAAAAACAAAAATTCATGGTCCAAAATCATGTCTTTCTTATGCTCTAAGGGCTTTTTTTTTCCTTTTTCCAAAGTGGAAATTGAATACAAATTTTGAAGTACGAGTCTTATGTTGTTTGGTATATAAGGAATTCATTTTTTTTTTCTTTAGTGATAATTTGTGTTTTGAATCATTCTAAAATTAGGTGGAAATGAAATCTATTTTTTGAATAATAATTTTCAAAGTTAGTGTTAAGCTATGCCAAACGTTTTAAAAATAATTATTATGGAAATCATGAAATGAGATTTTAGACATTAGTTTCCATTCACAGTATTGAGATTGTTTTTCTTTTGTGTTTGTAGAGGAAGAAATATACAAAGCAAATAATTGATGTGGGTATTTGATTGCCTCGCTTGTTGCTATATTTTGCTTTCAGGATATTATCAATTAAAATTAATGGATAATTACACTAAACTCCTTAAACTTTGAAGGTTATTACAAATTTAACACCATACTTTAAAGCCTAACATTGCCAACCATGAACTTTACAAACCATTACAATTAAAAACCTAATAATTTTTCTTTCTTGATTTATTTTCCCCCATTTCTTTATGAAATCTTGAACTTGAGGCTTTGAACATGAGGCTAAGGAACATTCTTATTTAACAGAAAGAATCATCTACATATTCAATTTTTGTAGACAACAATACTTGATCTATGAATTATAATTCCATTTGGTGAAACAAGCATAGTATTAAAGGTTGAATCCTGGCTGGCATTTTCTTTTCCAATTGCTTATTAATATATCTTTCTTCTTCTTCTTCTTTCCTTCTTTCTTTTTTTCTTTTTTTTTTTTTTAATCTTTCACATGGTGTTCAGATCTTAGAAAAGTTGTCACACCTTACCCCTCTGTAAGGCATAACATAATCCCGTAGTATACTTAATGAATTACCAAACTTCGCCTACCGATAACCCATTAAATACACCACAAGGGATTTTAAAACAATTTTATCTCTTTTTTAAGGTGGCGAGCATTTTTGGTAGGAATTAAAAACTTTTAACTGAAGTTTAAAAACTAAGTAAAATGTTTGACAAATGCTGTTTTTTGTAATTTTTGTAAAAATTTCGGCAGAGTGCCAGCTGTAATTGAGAAAAATTAAAAATTTAAACCTATAAAAAAGCACTTCCAATTAAGTTTCAATCACACCCCAACCTCCAAATATCTTAACCCAACATCATTAGCAACAATTCAATTCCAAGTCCACAATTCCAAATCAAGATTTTCATCACAAAGCATTTCATAAATTCATGCACATTGCATTTAAAATAATTAATTTACATTCACAGTTTAATTTACAGACATAAAAATTTAAAAGATAATATTATTACAATTTACTGTACAACTGCTCAATTTTACATTAATACATATGACATTAAACTATTTACATCAAAATAAACTACAAGGGTATCAACATATACCCGTACAAAAATCTCCAAACTGTGCTTCTCTCTTACTGTAACAGCTCACTCTGCTGCTATGTCCTTTTCCCTATCTGTGACAGCAAAATTAAGCTATCGCTGAGTAAATTTTACTCAGTAGTGCACAATAAAAATTTAAGATGCTGTATATAAAACATTTATTGACAAATCACAATTCAAATAATTCACAATTTCTTTTAACAATTTTCAAAACTCATATAACACAAATTTGGTCAAACAGTTTAATAAACACAGTGTTGCCAATTAATAATACTACTTAGGTCATGACACAAAATTTTCAAACTTTGCTGTATTGTACACTACGATAATACAAACTCACCCCACTAATCGAAATCAATGAGGGAGGTGGCTAGCTAGCTAATGAGTACTCATCCAAACTCACCTCAGACTGACAAGCTAGAGAGGGAGGAAAATGATCAAATATCAAATTCAACTCCACAAGTGGGGGAGGAACATAGTAAGGGACTGTTATGCCAAATGTTAATAAAAAACAATTTCAAATCACAACATTTAAATATTTCATACAAACAACAAATTATATTTTATCTCAAAATTTCCATTTACAAAGTAGGCAACACAATAATTTCCAAATAAAATTTTCAAAGCCAAAACAATTAAAAATTATTCATATTACATACTAAATCAAATTTCAATAAGAAATACTTAAATAAGTTTATTATGCACAAACCTCGTAATTAGTCTTTCTTTATTTCACTTCTGTCGATTCCTTTTCTCGGAAGGCCATTTTTCCACTGAAGCACACAATTAAGGTGTTTCAATATTTATTCAAATTATGTTTAACCATAATTTTAACAATTGAAATTTACATTTAAACTTTACTCATATACTCTCATAAATTGAATTCTTTGTGTTCTTAATTATGGTGGTTACCATTTATTTGACCATTGGGTCAAAATGATGACTTTCTTGTGCTTAATAGGTATGTGAATTCTAATTACACCCACATATCACATTTTGAGTCTTAGTTTTGTTGGCATTGATTACCAAATTGAAATTTCAAACTCCCTAAGTGACATTTCAAAATTTCAATTTTGGTGCCATGTTTTGCACTGTTCCATTGGTCTAGTTACTTTGGTAATTTGGCTAAGTATTATTCATAAACGTTGTTCCTTATTGTCTTAAATTTAATTTCCCTTTTGAATCACTCCATTTGGAGTTATGTAGCCTAAGATATGGCCATTTTCCTAAGGCTGGCTGGATTGGTGTTACCCAGAATTTCTGGGCACTTTATTAGTTTTGACAGTTTTGAACAACTAACTTTTGGTGGTAAAATGACTTAGTTATGGACAGAATTTGGGTTGGTGTTCTTCATGAAAGTTGTAGTGTTATATCATACCTTTTCAATGCCATAAAAATCAGGTTATTTGGACCTGTCTAGCCCAAGTTATGGCCAAATTGTTCATTTGGTCATTTTTGTACAGTGACAGTGCACAATATCCGGATTTGACCTAATTGTTCACTATGTTAATATCATTTTCTGGGCATGGTCTCTAAATGAAAATTGTGTCTTTATGTGTCTAATTTCATTCCCAATTGGCCTCACACCAATTGGGTTAGCAGAATTTCAGTTTTGGTCCCTGAAAGGGACCTAGGTCAAACTGTCAGATTGGGACCCCTAACCAATCTGAATTGCATTTCATTTCTACTCATTCAAACACATCACAAATGGTCCCAATTGACCACTTTAAACCTCATTTAGGTCAAGTACATTAATTTCCCAAATTCTCAAATTTTCTCCTCCAAAACACTAAGGGTCAAGAACCTTAATTTTGTAACTTATTCAACTTATGCAATTTAAGTGTCTAAACATTCTCTACACACTTAATTCAACTTAATTACACTCTTAATTGCATCAATCTCATGCAAACCCTAGTTGAGCTAATGGTGGCCGAAATTCCTAATGGTGTGGACGTGCATGATTTTGTTTCAATTCCTTCAATTCTAATGTATTTCTATACTAACCATGAACTTAAACATAAAATTAAAAGCTAAACCACTAACCTTGAATGGAGCTTTTGGATCCTCACTATTTCTGTCACGACCCAACCTATGGGTCGAACCGACACTAGGACCTAGGCCAGCCTAAAGCTCCCGAGGCCCGTAGTAAGCCTAAATATTCCTTAACCCAACTCTAAGGCCCATTTGGGCCCAATTTCAAGAATTCAATCGGACAGAGTCTGGCCATAGAGTGGACCTTTCAACGGGGAGTTTTTGACTCACCCGACCTGTAAACACAATATATAATCCATTGGGGAGCTCAGCTCACCGTCCACATACTCAATGTCATAAAAATAAATGGGAGCTCAGCTCCCTCATCCAGTCCATCAAACATGCATATAATAATACGTTTACAGGTCCAACATGATAATTATATTACAGACCCAAATCAAATAAATACTTTTAACACATGCGGAAATTCTAAGAGTTAACAGGTTTATACAAACATTAATAAACGACCTGCGAGGGAGAAAAGCAGGTTAACCTCAAAAATATCCTCCTGTGGCCTGGAAAAATATTAAATAGGAGTGAGCGTTCGACTTAGAGAGTAAAATATCAATTTTAACCATAATCTTTATAACTATCTAAACCTAATGCACCCTGTAGAGTGAAATGCAACATCAGCAATATTTTCACATCATAACAGCAAAAAGGTAATTTGGAGCACTCACACACCCAGTAATGTTAAATCATAAATATATGGGAGTTGATCCCCTATACAGCTCTCTTAAATCCAACCTGTGCCAGCAAAGAACTCAAGTCAGACTTTTACTTAATAAACCAAATCGGGGTCCCAGCGAAAAACTCAAGTCGTGTCTACCCCGAAGGACCGGGTCCCAGCAAAGATCTCAAGCCGTGTCTACCCGTCCTGTCCATAGCCAACACTATACCACACGCACACCAACGCACGCACACTGCTTCAAATTACCACAACAATATCCATGACACTTTAACAGTTGTGAATGCAACATAAAACGTGCCTAGAGTTTAACTACATAGATATTTACATATAAGTGATGCATGGGCATGCTTGAACGTATAATAATATCGAAATTACAATTAAAATTAATATTTTACTCATAGACTTGACAGCAGTAACTGTGGCGGCTAGGCAGAGGAAGAAGGTTGTCCCAGCTCACCTGACAATTTTATTACAATTGTTTAATACAATTAACTCAATACAACCCAAGAAAAGACCAAATACGTTCTAAGTCGTAACGAAAATCCGACAGAGTCTCCCCTATACCTAGGACCTACCCAACCTGCAAATGGGTTTAAAACACACTTCTATATCCACCAACCATACACCTACAACTCAATCATATTACACAGCCCCTCCTTGGCCCATCCAAACAGTCATCAATCACAATATGTAAAATTACAGTTTAGTCCTTATAATTGACCCTTTTTGCAAAAACCACCCAAATAAACTCTAAAAATTCTAAAACTTTGCCCTGCGGGCCTTAGCAATATTACTAGGCTAATGCAAAAAGAATCATAATTTTTCTGAGCTACCACGAGTATTTTATGGATTTTTAATCCCATTTAAGCACTATAAAATTACGAAAAAGCAAGGTTCGGGTTTACCTATGCAGATTCCGAATCTGGGGACGCGCTCGGGACATCTGACAATGGTGAGGTAGCCAAAATCTCGATCTGATTCCAAGATTTTTCAGAGTCGGTTCAGCGGAAATTCACGACCAGCACAAGCTGTTGAATTTCCGCGAATTGAAGATACCTACACGAAGCCCACAACACAGGGGTTAATACATAAATTTTAAGGAATTTTCTAAACTCATTTAATGCTCGGAAAAACACTACGAAGTTCCATGGGACCCACAGAAAAACGGTGTCGAAAAATTTTAAAATTTATATTGCCGCGAAGCTCTCGACGAGTGGAGCGCTCTGGTACTCTCGGTTTTCTCGTGGGGTTCATGGTTTGCGAGAAATCTAGCCCAAAAGTCAAAATGGGCTAAAACTTCCCTGACAAAAATTGGACAAACCGCTTGATGGATTTTGGTGTTCTTAGTGTCTATGGAAAGCTCTCGATGTGTAGATGGTGTTTGACATAAGAGCCGGCCCAATCAGTGGTCGGATCGGTCGGATTTTGACCGGGAAGAAGAAGCGGTGCGCTGCACGTCGCGTGGCTTTGCGAGCGGTTTTCCGGCGTTCCAGGCGGCGGCCGGCGATGGGGGGAGGCTGGGGTGGCGCGCCGGCGAGGTGGGGAGGGCTAGATGGCGGCTGGCAAGCAAGGAAAGGAGGGAGGAGAGAGAAAACGGGAGAGAGAGAAAGAGAGGACGGGAGCGCGCGGGGAGAAAGAAAAAAGAAGAAGAAGCTGGTTCGATTTGGCCGGTCCGATTCAAGATACAAAATTTTGAATTTTTACTCTACCTTGGGACCGAAAATGAGGCCCAAAAATTTCGAAAAAATTCTAGAAAACTCAGAAAAATTCATGGACTCCAAATATATTTTTAATTTTACCACATGGTCTTTAAATTAATTTTTAAAAATCATCAAAGTTTATATTTTTGAAAAATCGAACCCGATTTCTAAAATCCGAAAAATTTCAAATAATTTCCTAAAATTTAAATAAAGTAAAATATTAATATTTATTCATAAAATAATAAATTTAAAAATTAGGGGTGTTACAATTTCTTTCAATTTCTTCACTTTTCTTCCTTTAATTCTTCTTCTCAAGTAGCAAGGATGAAATTTAAGTAAGAAATTTGGGGAAATTTATGGAAATTTTAGGGTTTTATCAAGCTCAAAATGAGCTTTAATGGAGGAGAAATAAAAAGAGAGAGAGAGAGGAGAGAGAGACCATTTGGCTAGGTGAAGAAGAGAATGGGAAAATTTTTTTTTTCTATTTTATGTGTATTTATCCCTTACTTTGACTTAGTCAAATAATTAATTAAATTGAAATTAATTATGACCTCATGCTTAGGTCATTAGGGTGATGTCATAAATTGTTTTAAATTTTTACTTCTTTTCTTTTGTTTTTTCATAACTTTTTCAATTTAATTATATATTTCGAAATTTTAATTTCTCCTATTTTATTGGACAGTTAGGTCAGGAATCACCTCTAGGGGTGAATTGACCAATTTGCCTCTCGCCGGATTGATCCGGTTTACCAATAATCCGGTATTTCTTCCGGAATCCTGACCTAATTATTTGACCTACTTATCAGCTCTTTTCTGTGATTTTCTCTTTTTCACTAGATTTGCAATAGTCCTTAGGACCGCGGTGTCACAATTTCCCATTCAAAATTTGAGTTGGGAAGGACCTCGCAGTCACTTCCTAGTAAGGTCACCCATCGCTGTGACCATTGGCTCATTTTACTTTTTGTGCTTTGTTTTTCTTGTTTATACTTAACTAACTGGTAATCACTATAAATTTTCATTCAAAGTTTTTCTAGGTGTCTTAATTGTTATTCTAATTCCCTTAATTGTCCGGACCGACACTGGTCACCGAAACAGTAAATTGTACATAGCTATGCATATAGGGGTGTTACAAAAGTGGTACATTTATATTCCTTTTTTCTCCTGACATGCTCTCCCTCTCGGGCTATTTTGGTTCTTCATTGTGATTTTTGTTTCCTAATATTTTAAATTGTCATTCCAGGTATGTGCTGCTTATAAACAAGCTCTTCTTAGGTTCCATCCAGATCGAGCATCAAGAAGTGACATTCGCCAACAAATTGAAGCTGAGGAAAAATTTAAGCTGATTTCTCGTGCAAAAGAGAAATTTATGTTGTGACATTATGAATAAAATATGATTAAGATCAGTTCCAAATTTTGATCATTCTAGCCAATCATTTTTGTTACATAGGTTGAGCATATGTTGTCAAAATCTTGTCATACCTAAGCCATTAGGTTTTCCTTTGCCTGTTAATAATATCATTGTAATAACCATGTTTATAATCTTTCATACATCATTTAGCTGAATAATTGTATGACGCAGATTTCATATACTTATTTTTTCCTGTTTGCTCATAGCAGTCTAAGAAGCTCGATAGCAGGAAGAAAAGGGGCGGGGGCGGGTGAGGTGAAGGGAATGAAAGTTGTGTTGAATACTATTGATGCTGTATACTCGAGTTCTGTTGTGTTGAATTCCTTAAAAGATTTGAACCCTTTTCCCTGTTGTCTTATTCTTAGGATAAAAAATGTTGGCAGGTTGGAGTAAAGCTTGCTTTTATCAGCAATTTAACACACTAGCTTGGAATCTAAGGCTGTAAAGTCAGTACCCTGGATGCTTAGTGCACTTGGATTTGAGCGTCATTCCCAGCGATGTGTCTTATAACAGAACCGTCTGTAAAGAGTTGGAAAGATATGCGGATTTGGATCATTTTCTTAGACATGTTTTTGCTTTTGTAGCCTGCTCTTACTTTTGGCTTGCCTTTGCAAGATGAAAACCTTGTCATATTCTCCTTCCAGAGTATGGGTAATGAATTTATAGAACAGTTATTAATGATTATATTCCTTTCTTTTGTAAGAATTCTAATTAATGCGGTGATATGAATTAAGCAGCTAACAAGCTGGATCATTGCATTGCAAGAAGCTTTACCAAAAGTAAACAAGAGTCCCTACCATTCCGAGTCTGAACTTTGGACATGGTAACCAACACTGCAAAAGGAACTATAGAATTTGATGCTCACAGAAGAAACTGTGAAAATTGCATTTTAAGAAGTCTTACAGTTCTATGAAGAATCCGGTTGATGTTCAATTACATTACAATCCGAAATATTAGAAAAATTATTACAAGAATTGCCAAGGAATAAATAATTCTACAGGTTGCAGAAGGGAAAAAAAGAACCCCATAGGCCAAAAATGAATTCTTCACACCTCTTCACCTGGTAAATCTAGATTCTCTAATCTATAGAACTTTTTCTTTTCCCTTTAAGAAACTATGAAGAAAAAGGGGATGAATAAAAGAAACGAAAACTCCTAATGAAGTCAAAATTTCCTACTTCTGACTCTACAATAATGTGATCACCATTTGAGGACAAAAATATTGAAGATCTCATAAATTATTGATAATCAAGAAGTAGCATATTTCAACTTGTGACGCAATCTTGGTAATATGGGTGACTTTGATTTATGTACCTTTCCCACAGAGGCTTGTACCTGCCAATGGCCAACTTCAGCCATGGCTTCATGTTCCCATTAAAATGAATAACCGCAGCACTCTCAATCAGACGACTGTCAATGTTCATATCATATCCCAATCCTAACACATGCCACCTTCGATCAAGTGGCTCTGTCAGTCCATAAAATGCTAGAAGAGCAGGAGGAAGTGTTCCCAGCTTCCACAGAGTTTGATCAGCATTCTGTTCCTGCCAGTAATGATACTGCGCAGTCACATTTGCCTTTCTCCATGCAATCAAATCAAAAACATTCATACCAAAAGCCCATCCACATGCCTGTGGGTCAAACTTTGAGCTGATAATAGGGTTTGAGAAATTGAGATACTTGTAATAGCGATGAAATGCTACAAGGCAAGTTTCCACAGCTCCATTGACATTTCCATGCAAATCTAATGAAAAAAGTTGCGTAAGATCCTTTTGGACAGCAACATCATCTTCAAGAAAAACTATCTTTTCCAGTAGCGGATAGATCTCAGGGATGTAAAAGCGAAGATGATTCAGCAAAGACAGGTATTTGGGATTCCACAGTTTTGGCTCTTCCTTCACATCTTGATAACCTGAAAAATAATAACGTGAATCTTCATCATGAAGCTGTTTGACAGCAGGAGCATAAGAAGCATTCAACCAAGAGAACTCTTCTACATTCTGCACTTCTATGGTGGCCCCTTTGAAGTCTTTGCTTAGGAACCAAGCCTGCATAGCTCCGTAGCTGATTCCATTTGTGACTATATGGAAGACTAGCTGTTTTGGATGGTCAGCGTTGGAGATCGTGGAGTTGACAACCACAGAGGTAGCCAGCACATTGTCTGAAAATATGCAGAAGTGATAGAGATTGTTATCCACAACTCTTGGGGAATTTCTTTTCTCCTCTGCAAGATCTTGAAGGGGCAGCTTCTTAAGCCAATCAGTTGTGAGCTTTACTTTTAGGCAATGCAGGCTCTTGGGCAAAGCTTCAGCCACCAATTGCCCAAATACTGTGTTCTGAACTGTTGCTGCATTTGCACGTCCTTCAAGGGCTTGAATATGAGATTTCATTGTCATTATGGTAGTTGCTACATCATAATGCGCATCTTGCGCCTTGAAGATTAGATATGATAGGCTACTGATTATTGGCTCTGCTTCTTCTTTTGTTATGGGCTCCCCTCTCATGGCAGTTTTTGAAAGCAGAAGTTGGCAACTTCGGATCTTATTGCTCAGCTCCCATGCAAGGTGAAGGTTATTGTGCTCCTTTGCAATAACGACATAAGCCTTGGCAAGTGTCATTTGCTCAGCCACCCGCCGCGCAAATGAGGTAGCACTTAATATTTCCTTAGTGAAGTTTAAACCTTCATGGTTAACTGGCTTTGGTCTTGCATGGTTCTCCTGGAAAAAGATGGCCAGAATAAGTCCATATTTAACATAAAACTGTGCCTATAATGTACAATTACATGTTAATATCATTCTGAATATATTGCATACAACTTTCATAAGAAAAATAATCTTTAGATTACATCAATAAACTGATTATCTAAATGGTAATATGTAGGACATGCTAGCTATCAAAAAGTTAATATGCATAGTTATGCAGGTAAAATGAGATATTTGTTATTGGAACAATATTTGATTTCCCAGAGTACCATACAACAGTATTGATCCCGCTAGGTAAACAACGGCTTACACATCACCTAGATGTCCTCACCCAATTCTATGAACCAAAGAAATGCTTACAATAAATTTGAGCTTATCCTAACGGAATTTAATATTTGCATCTTGATTTTAAACAATGCATTTGGAAAACACCACAGTCAAATTCAAATTCATATGCAACTGTCTCACGAGATAACACAGGGGCATTGTCCATAGCCCTGATGAATGTCATGTAAGATTTAGAAGTATTCAACTGAGAAATGGTTCTTAACATAACCAAACTGTGAAGCATGACAAGAAGCCCCTTACAGTATACCGGTTAGAGAAGTGCACAAAAGCTATTCAATCATTCAATAAAGTGATAAAATATACACGACAATATTTCTTGCATCAAGATGATGAAAAATTTGGAATAACGGAATTCCAGTAGCTTCACTTACCCAACATAGCAGAAATGTCAACTATTAAAAGAAACCAAGTTATACAGGACTATAGTGCCTCACTTTGACATAAAGCTCTCACCATTATTAGGATAGTCACCATTATTAGCCTGAATTGAAAAGGTAACAAGATGCATTATGGAGGTGGAAAAATGGAATAATTTTGAATATTAAAGGCTTTTCAGATAAAAGAACCAGCTATGTATGACAGTCTGTGAAGGTGCAAGAGACGATAAAAAGCAATTATGGATTCCTTCTCGCCAGAAGTATCATTTATAGGGTACTTACTTATCTTAAGTCTTAACTGGGCAAAACAGTCTACTTTTGTGTGTATGTGTGTGTGTTTGGTAAGGATTTGGATTTCCAAAAAGAACTAGGAGGATTGATTTTTTCCAAATCAAAACTCGAAATTTACACTTGAATCCTAATGCCATATATTCTGGACCAGCAGCTAATTAATTTAAGTGAGCGTAGATACAATATTATATAAATGAAAAATATGCAATAATATCCCAAACAAGCCCCGTACGAAATCTAGACCATAATTCTAATTTCTTGAGTCCCTAAACTTGAATGTTCTTGAGCTCCTTGCTTTCTGCAGCAGAAAAATACAACAGCAAAAAGGTATTTGAATCTCAATCTCCCAAAACAAGGAAAATAGAAAATATCTTGACACTGCAACTGTAAGTAAACCAAGTGATTATCCCCCACTTTAATCTACCAGAACAACCTGTGAATATGGTAATAAAATTACATGCACAAGACATGGGTTTTTAACCTCTGCTTAAAAAAAAATACTAATTGTGAAAAAATCCATGCAGACACCATAGGACCTGTGCTCCCTCGTTTTGTGAATCCAATATCTTTACATTCCATTTACATCAATTATTATTATGGAATGAAAGAATGAAACATTCCTCCATTAACATTCCTCCATTATTCAGCTTGAAAACCAGCTATATATTAAACTAATGACATCAGAAGTCCAATTATTTAGATAATGCAGTGCTACAAAATGAATAGATGAGTAATGGGAAAGGAACACTCACATATCACATGCTAAAAGCTCAAAATCATAGTACAAGTTACTCAATTCAATCTCAAAATTATGGTGCTTAGTTAGGACAAAACTGAAGGAAAATGGACTTCACCATTAAACAGTATGAAAGATGGAAAAAAAAATTTTTGCTATTTCAGATATAGTTGGTGGAAAAAGAGGTTCATCAACTAATTGACATCCTACATTTGTAGAACTTTAGCATTTAAAACAATTAAAGTTTACTCAATTATATGAATAATATGACCGCATGTTATACGAAATGCCATTTCATGATTTAAATGAAGAGTTTATTGAAATGCCAGGTAGTAACTGAAATAATATAGTTGTTGAAACAAGTCCCAATTTGAGGGCTTATTTTTTGGTTCAAGGGAGGGAGAAAGATGGGAAGCAAAGGTTTGAATTTGAACCCTTAATTGCCTGAACTATGGCAAGTCAAGTAACAGAAATAGTTTCGTTTCCATAACATAGCAATCCAGAAACAGGCTCACAAATACCATCCAGGCTGAAAAACACATTAGGCCTGTGTGATTAAGCCTCCACTGATCCTTTTGCTCTTCTCCCTCCATACCACACACTAAAATCCAATAGAACTTCAGAAGAATATACATGCCTCCCAACCATCAACACCAGGAAAAGACCTGGTATTACCTTACTGAACTCAACCAAACAGAAATCTATAGAATCTCAATGCCACGTAGTTGAATAAAACATGAGAAAGTATATAAATAAGCATATACTGAATTACTGATACACATACAAAACTGCCTACATGTTTCAGCCAGTCAGCTTGTACGTTAACATACAATATCAAACTTTCTAAAACTTTAATCATAACAAACATAAAGGAAGTAGTTCGTGTTGAAATAAAGCATCCGAAGTACTAAAGTTGATATTAATCAACTTGTCTTATCAATTAGATGAACTCCCTATGCTGAAAGATCAAATGAGTATTTTCAAAATCACTTACCAAACTAAATATATAAATCCTAGCTCCACAAGATGAAAATATATCAAATAGAAATAAAAGAACAAAATTATCGGTACCCTTACCTGTATGGGCTGCGTAACCTGATCTTCATGGTGATGGTGGTGAAACACAAACAAAACTAGCCCCGCAATCAGGAACATCCCAAGAAGCGCACAGATCCACTGCGATAACCTTCTTCTAACCGGGCGCCGGTAGTCGGCCGCCCGCCTCCGCATCTTTCCCCGATCCGCTCTCCAAAATTCACCACCAGTGAATCAAGATTTCAAATTCGCGCATACCCCAGATCAACAATACAATAAAAAAACAATCAAAACGTCGCCAGAGCTATAATACGAATGACAAACTCTTCACCAGCATCACATAGGATATACACGTACCGCCCCACAATAAACAATTGAAAAAGGAGACAGTAATCTGACGGTGATCCAGGTTTGAACAGTAGAGGAAGATACAAAGAGGATTGCAATCAAAGATGGGCTCTTTTTGTTTTTGAATGTGGTGTGGGGTGTTGAGGAGCTCTGCGTGAAGGGGAAGATTTAGGGAAAGTAGCAAGCAACAAAAAGGAAATGACCAAGAGTACGAGACCATGTGATGTGATTGCTTTGCTTATGGCCATTACATCTGAATATTGCAATTACTACTATTATATACAATGCCATCAAAATTACTTCATCTTTGAAATTATGAAAGCAAATTTATTTTATTTTTAACCTTCTTTTCTTACCTTTTTTTTTTCTGTGTTTGTGGGATACTGTGTCTGTGTCTGCTCATATGATGAGATGTTTTATGGAGACTTTTACTACAGGGGATTTGCTGAAAGAGTTGAACTTGACTAATCTTGTTTTGATTTCAAAGGCGAATGTTCCTGAGCATATGGATCAATTTTGGTCTATATATCTGTGAATGTGAGGTTTAAATTGATTATGGTGGTTACTGCTAATATATTAAAAGTTTGTTTGAAAACTTATTCTTGTTTGGATAATATGATGTGGTAAAATAAATTATAAATAATAATATTATAATAATAATTAAAGACATTTTATATTTTTAATTAATCACTAAATATGTTTTGTCAATGGAGGTATATAATGAAAATTTTATATATTATATAAGGAGAAAATTAAAAAAAAAATTAAATGATGTTTAGTGATTTAAATAACTGTGATAAAATGATAAATTACAATCTTAATCATCATTTTTAGGAATAATCTTTTCAACATGTAAAATAATCATGCTATATGATACAAAATCATCACAAATCATAATCCAAACATAGCGTTAATAGAGAGGCCAAATAATTACAAAAAGCTAAAATTTTATGTAATTTATCAATTATAGTTAATGCTTTTAAATTTTTTTTGCAATTTTGACTTAATTTAAAACTTTAATATAAAACATAACCCACGTAATATTGTCTTTACATATTCATAAAAAAAATAAAATAATAATAATAATAATAATAATAATAAATCCTAAGCCAAAAGCCAGAAATTTTTGTGCCTCTTGGTGGTGATCAAATAGCCTCCAAGCTTTTTGCCCTTCCTCCTCACTGCAATTGTCATGCATGAAGAATTTTGGATACAGTAGTACTCCACTGCTCCGCCACCATTCCTCTTCCCAGCCCACCGCTTCATTAGCCGCCACATTATCGGCCGTTTTCTCTGCCCTAAAACCAGCAGCGACACCCTTTGTTGCTTTGCTTCTTCCACTACGATCGGACCCTTTTCTTTCCCTTCACGGATAGCTACCTCTACTTGCACCTACAACATGTGCAGAGAAATTTAATTCTTAGGAAAGAATTTCCAAATGGGAATAATTTTGTTTACCTTCTACCAAACAATGGAGTAAATGGCTTCTTCAATCTCTATTATGAACTAAATTTAAGTTTAATAATGCAATTATTGATCGATAGCTAGCAGCATTATGCAAGGGTGGTGCTTCTTGTAACCTTAGGCCTCGTTGACTTTGCTATCCTCTCGTCTCAGAATCCGCGATTTTTTGTTAAAATTCAAAGCCCAGTGGCCCTAAATATGAATTATCTCATCTAATTATCATATTAATCTCGTCTAATGTGATGTATTTTATTTATGCAATGCTAGGATTATAGGCTAAATATGAATTATTAGGAATAAAATGATCCCACATGATCAGTGTACAATATCTAAGTGCAATATAGAATTTATTTATTTATTTGCTTGTTGGGTTAAGTAGCATTTTCCAAATGAAAATGAGAATGAGAAGTAAAGCAAAGGCAAACTTACCCCAGGCCTTTTCCTTTGACACACATTTTTCATAGAGTGAAGAAGTTCATAAGCCCTTAAATTAACCTTTAATTTGCACTCAGGACCTGCATTGAAAGTTTTCCTTAAAATGATTATCCTGTAGCTAGTTATCATTTATCAACCTCATTAATTTCCACTATCAGAAAGAATATGGTAATCTGACCCTGCTTGGAACTGGGTGGTTTGCCAACGTACAGAAGAACAATGGTATCTTGGCTTTGAACTGTGTGAGACAGTGCCCATTCAAGAGCTCCCTTGGCTTCAAGGCTAAAATCTACCAGCACCATAACCTTGTTGCCATTTCTATACCCATCCTCACCACCAAATTCCTCCATTCCACTTCCCAAAAATTCAATCTTTTGATCATTGTCCACAGAATTTGAAGTGGGTTTGCCACGAACAGACGGGGAACGAACCCGAATACGAGCCACGGACCTGCTGATGGAAAGCTTGGGCGATCTGGTTAGTGATAAAGCCATAATTTTGAGCACAATAGTTTTGGTGGGAAACTGAGCAATATATGTACAAGTTGTAAAGCAGCAGTGGTGGCGTCCCGGCGGTTGGTTGCTTCGATATCAAAGTCTAGCTTGTTAATCAATTGGCGTTGTGCTTCTTGAGAATTCTATGTGGGCGGCCTCTTCTTCAACGTGCTTACCATGTTGTTATGGACCATTTGACACAATTTCTTAAATGGTTAATCAAACTATTGCAGGCATGAGACATGGCTCTCATGCCTGCAATCATTGACTTCAGTGATATGTTCTGTGTATATATTATTCTTCAACTAACTAATAAAATACAAAATTTAAAGAAAGAGAATATAGAGAGCAGAAATTTATATCCTTTGCATAAGGAGATAAGAATTTGGATAATTAATATTTTTTTCTCTTATGATTCATTCCTGTGCCATCACACGTGGATAGTATGGTCAACTCTTTTTTTTTTTTTAACTATTAAATTCTCAAGAGAAAATATTAAATCTCACAAATCCACGTCAATATCATATTCAATTTTTTTTTTCTTATTTACCAAGAAATTATATAAATAGTAGTGATATTTTATATGGGATGACAATCTAATAGTGAGTGGACATACATATTGATGTGAGTCCTAATAAATAAATATTTATATATGAGTAGATCTAAAAAGTTATAATTACCTTGCAATTTTTTTTAATAATAATTATATTTACATATATATTTAATGATTATTTATTTACCATTCAATATCAAATGCTAGATTTACACCTTTTAGGTACATGCAAAATATATATATGGTGTGTGTGCGTGGGGGGCCTCCAAGAGGGAGCCTAAACAACTAAAACTCATTGGTTATACATATTTATGTTAGTACAATATATAAAAAGAGGAATACATATACAGAGTGATATATGGAAAATGCCATCCGATTGAAGCTTCAAAATACATAATCGAAACTTAATATATGGCAAATGCTCTATCAACAAACTGAAAATATTTTAAACTTGCCTACGTTATAAATAGGAGTCCCTTACCAATCGAACCCACCTGCCCACATCTTACTGCGTATAGGCCATCAAAATTTTCATTACTCGTTCAGGTGGGGAAGCATCCAAGCAGGCAGAACTGCATTACCTCGATGTTGGATTGGAGTTGTTTCATCTTCACCTCTATTGCCTCTGCATTCCATAAAAATTCATTACTTCTCACTCAAATAAAAATATGCATGATTCTGTAATTTACAAATTTCCTTTAGTTCAGGCATGGCATGTAAGAGCAAATGCGGTTGCACCCATTAATCCATCTGCTGAGAGAGAGGGAGAGAGAGAGAGGAAACCTAATGTTCAAGGACTGCGCCGTAACAGTAGATGAATCTACACCATGATTTTGTTGCTCCATTTGTGTCTGCTGAGCCATTTCCTTCTCTTTCTCCTTGACCTGGTTTTGGTTCAAAGCATCATATTACTTCTATGATAGGAGGAATATGCACATTTTGGAGAAAGTGTAGAAATATCACCTTCTTCGCTAGCTGGTTGTTTTGCTCCTGTAATGCCTTATCCTGTAAGGGAAAACAGATGAGTGTCCATAGAATTGAACTGCATTAATAATAATAGCTTAGATTTTCAGGTTCTGTGAAAATAAAGAGAGCTGGTGGTCACCTTCTTCTGCAGTTCTGCAATGGATTCATACATCAATTGGTTCTGTAAATGAAAAAAGATGCAATCAGTTGCACATTCTATCTATGGCGCAAACTCCATCAACAAAAACTTTCCTGAAGTGCACTCTTTTAATTACCTTTCTTGACCTTATGTGTTTAAGAGCAGAATCAATTTGTTGCTCCAAACTCTGAAGCTCTTTGAGGCTCAAGGTATCGAGATCTCTCCCCATGAAATGCCTGCAAACGTAAAGTTGAAAGTGAAATATTCTATCTTGTTTTTCCAGTTGTTCCTGCACAAGAAACTTGCAGCAATTAATCTTTTATCAGATTTTATGTCCATGCCTTTGGTTTCTTTGTAAAACCTCCAGTCTAGCCTTCAACTTCGCATATTCCAGAGTCCAGCTACCCTGAAAATATAGATCACATCATCTGATATTTTCTTGATAATTTCAATAATACAAGAAAAGATGCAAAAGTCGATTAACAAAAGAGGAGATGATATTCTTTCTGATATGGATCGAAACCAAATAATTGTGTTCTAACCATGGCAACACTACCCTTGTTTCTGATTCCAGTATAATAATCAATTTTATTTGAAATAAAAGGCATGCTTGGTGAGCAAAGACAGTTGGAGGCACGATTCTGCATCATATACAGGACTGATCTTTTACTTGGGAACTCATGTAGCTAGTAGATGGGAGCGTACATTTGTTTCGGTATCAGTTGCAACAAGCTGCCTCTCTGCATATGAATATCTCTCATAACGTTCCAGGATCCTTTCCATGCTGCTACCAAAAAAAAAGTAAAATTCAAGCACTCAGCTACTTGAATGAAGACCTTGAAAGTCAGAAATAAAATGAAGTTGATTCTCATACGATAATTTAAAGTTCGGCCAAAGAAATTTTAGTTGCAGTCTCCCGAGAAGTTGGTAGCTTTTTTTTTATATATATATAAGAAAAAGAAATTTAATAAAAATGAAAAGATACAGAGAAGGAGGATAGCACAAAGACCAGTTGTCAATCCCCAACACAACCACCTAAAGAGCAATAACTTCCCTGAAAACAGAGAACACAAGCCAACAAAAAAGAAAAACAAGCAGATTACAAATTCAATAACATGCTGGCCAAATAAGAGAAAGCAATCGCAACTCCCCTGAGATGAAAAAGCTGCCAAAAAACAGAGAAAATGGTCTAAGGCCACTAGCAAAACCAAAAAACACTATCAAGGAACAATCTCAAAAGGGTAACAAGATCTTGACTACACTCCTAGATTGAAAAAAACCAAGTTGATTATCTTGATCATTTGATTGAAACCACTTGCCTTTCTCAGCAAAACAAACTTCTACTTCAAAACTTCTTCCTAATCTCAAAGAAAATTCAGCTGAAATTCTTATCAGTTTTAAAAACATTATTGGTCTTAGCACCCATCAACACAGATATTTCATTTATGAGAGACTTTGGCATGTAAGTTTCAAAATCTCTCTCCTTTTTTCTTTAGTTTTTCTAGCCTAATAATAAGATAATTCAACAAACTATATTTAAGTCGGTGCAACTATCATTCAAATCCCAATCGTAACTTTCATTTCATTTTCTAATTAACAGTAGGAAACTTTTTCTCTAATTTATTATACAACACCTTAATTAAATATTTTTGTTTCCCCAGGATACCTTCTAATGCATTACAAATTTACAGTTCAAAAAAGCTTGGTATTGAAACTTTTTTTCTGATTTATAATACAAAAGGATTTGCAGAAATTATGCTTTTCACATTATGGATTGTAAGAAGCTTATTAGCCAAGGGAATGGATTGGCTGTTTATGGATTAGTAGCCGAGCTAATACGATAGTTCATTCTCTTACAAGGTAGCCATATTATACACTAGTCTTGCAATTTTTTTTTCGTATGAGATAGTAATTCAACTTCTTAAATTTTGAGTTAAAAATGGTATTACATGTTCTAAACATCATAATGAATTAGGATAAATTTTAACAACTATCCCTGAACTTATATGGTTGTAACAGTAAAGTTCTTTAACTTTAAAATTTAACATAAAATCCCCTTAACTTTCAAATTTTGTACTGTAAAATCTTTCTGATTTTCAATTACTGATTTTTCAGTTAGATGCTCATGTGAATAGATCCAGCGTGGCACTTAGTCCGTATTTTTCTTTCCTTTTTTATGCAAAGTATAAAATTATTCTCACTACACATAAAAATTTATTTTCCCTATAAAGAATAGAAAGATTTAATTTACATATGACTTGAGAGGAGAAACATAAATGATAACTAAGTATTAGGCTGAAACTGTTTAGGACAACGTTTAATTGAAAAATGGTGATTGGAGATTAGAGGAATTTTATTGTGTAAAATTTAAAAGTTGAGGGGATTTTATATTACATTTTTAAATTTAAATATTATAGTGTTACAACTATATAAGTTCAAGAACGGGTGTTAAAATTTACCCTAATGAATTATAATCATAATAATTCACTATAATTGTTTTGTGATTGTTGTTACTATTGAGTGCTCATTAGAGCCATTGATATTTTGAGAAACTATCAGATATATATTAAAATACTATCAAATTTTTCTTAGAATTTTTGGACATTTATTCTTGTGTAGATCCATTTTTCCCCCTTCGAGTTACAGGAGAAGATTTAACTCATCGTTGCGTCTCCAGCACAAGTGAATAGATAAACATATAAGACTAAATATTTTATTAAATATATATTTTTATATATTATTTTTATCAGATAAATTAATAACTGATAATGACAGTTATGTACTCTTCAAATAAATAAAATGAGATTTAGACGATATAATTTAAATGGTTTGAATATACTTTTTATAAATATACTAAATAGATAACACTATGATGGCCAATGATTTATTTTTCAACACATTATATATTTAAACTATCTTTGGGACAATATTTGATATACCCAGAACTTCAAGAATGTATATCAGATAATTACTTGTGATGGAGGTAGGTCTATGCATGAGTATGATTGGCATTTTTCTTACTCTTGAGCAGAGAACATCATCACTATATTCAAAATGCCAAAATTACTTCTAGGCTGCTAACATTTTTATTTTATTACGCCAACAGTATTTATAGAAAGTATAATATGAGTGAGTGAACATTAAAATTTTATGATATTTCAACAATATTTGTTATCATATAATTTTATTTCAGCTTAAATAAAGTTATGGTTTGGAATATAATAATATTTATTCAACTTATTTTAGCATAGTATGCTATTAACTATCAAAAAGCTCTCTTTATTTATTTATCCCGTTAATAAATAGTAACTCATCCTATAATTTTTAATATTTTGAATTCTTTTGATAATTTCTGTCCTAATAATCTTTTTCTTTCTTTCACCAACTTTAAAATCTATTTTCCCAAATTTTATTCTGTTATATCTAAATAATACACTTTTATGTGATTTAATGTAATTTATTTTAAAAAAATAATTATAAATAAATTGTCTAAAATTATTGTAAACATTTTCAAAAAAAAATAATTTCATCATTTTGTATTTATTAAATTATTAATAATAATTAGTATAATAATTATTTGTATTTAACAAAATATATATTTTTTTTAGAATAACAAAATATATATTAAATACTTATATAAAAAGTTTTTATCCAATAAATAATTTTTATATTTTTAAATATAAATAATTAAATATTGATAAGAATATTTTTATATTTAAATAAATAAAATTAGATAATTACATAAATATAAAATTTAAATGTAAAAGACACAATAGAAAACATCTGAAAGTAATTGTTTTAAATTAAAAAAGAAAAGGAAATTAACTATAAATTTGGATAGAAAATTTCAAATATTAAAACATTCCTTATGAAATTATAAAACTCATTCATTTTTATTTACATATTTTGAAAAATAATTTACAATTTATTCAAAATTTATTCATTTATATTCTATTATATTCAACTGCATTTAATCGTACAAGCGTCAACTACGGAGAGAAAACATCCCCATCACAGTAGACAAGGGAATATGCGCACGTCACCTCTATACATAAATGCGCAAGTTACTAAAAGGAGGTTATAGATTATAGGCCTCGTCCCCATAAGAAAGAAACACATTTGATTGGGGGCAGCAAAGGTGTTGTCCAGCCAAAGAGAAATGAGTATTAACAGCAACGTAACAGACCAATGTGTGCATGATGAAGAGAAGATACATTACTTAATTTATTTATCAAAAAAAAAAAAAACCCTCAAACTTGAATCTTTATTTTTAAATTGAAACCGTGTATATACGACATTTGGTTGTTTTGGAGCAATTTTGTTGCTATAGTCGTGGTAAACTATTAAAAAAAAAAAAACTATTGGCTAAAGAAGAACTTTTGCTTGTTTTGTGGTGGTGGGGGGGCGGGGCGTGGGGTGTTGTGTGTGGGTTGTTGGTTAAGGGACAATGAAATATGAGATTTAGGAACAATTATGTTATGGGGTAGAAATTTTGAATGGGATATATGGCAAATGGGATTTAGGAAGCCTTAACACTTTAATTAAGCATGACCAGATGGGCCATTTTTTGCTACCGACAAGAATAATAATCCTATAGATACCTTGATGCCCTTCTTATCAAACAATTATATCAAATCAAGGAGGGATGTAAGTCACGGTTACTTAAAATTTTAATTTTTAATTGAAAGTATGTTAAATATAATCAGGCTTTAATAAAGACTTACATTTAACTTTTAAAATTTTTTTCTAGTAAAAGTTTAGATTACTAATTTTTTTATTATTAATTTAATTAAATAATATATTTAATGAGTTAATATTTTAAAAAATTTAAGGTTTTTTTTTATTGATCCTCCTAAATTAAAACATTAATAGTCTATATTTTTAAAATTTTCTTTTAACAATAATAAAAAAATAAAATTAAAAAAAGACTCAAATTATAAGTGAAATATATTAAAAACACCAAAATGTAAGTGTTATGTTCATCATTGATTCTCATAAATTTAAACTCGAAACATTTATGCAAGACATCTAAATTTAAATATTACATCAATCCCTAACTCTCTTAGATTTAAATGCTATCTCCATCACTATTTAATCTCAAATCTAAACTGGTAATATATTAAAAAGGGAGAGGTTTGCTTCTACCCGTCTGAGAGCAACAGAAACATTCGATCACAATGCTTTAGAAAAAAATTCATGTCCAAACCAGTCGACTATGTTGAAAGCAATAGAGATTTAACTAAAATCATGGGTTGAATATTAAATAAGAAACAAATTGAAGTTTAAGCATCATTAAGTTTGTTAGCCATAAAATAGACGTATGCACGTAAAAATGAATGAATCATTTATATTCAGGCCAACCTACTGGCAGGTAAGATTTAGATGCTAACAGCTATTAATTACATATCCTTCAAATTACTGTTTGGAAGCCGTTATTATAAGTGAAGTTCTAAGGTGAACTCAGACTATAGCCCTACAAGGATTTTTAAATAACAAATGATTCAAACAAAGAAAAATAAAAATCCATCATTTGGAAAAAAGGGGACAAAATGACTATTTGACTTTGAAAAGATATATGCAACAGTGTGTGACAATATTTATTTTTGTACCGTCATAGGTAAATCGGTGAGTCTGATGGAAATGACTTGAATTTAACAATCCTGAGTTAAAGGAAATAATGACTAATACATTTTGCAGCTTGCAAATTCGGCTGCTCATGTAGAAAGGTACCATAAAAATCACATAAAAGGCAGGCAACAAAACTGAATTATCTAATTGGGCATACAAAAGAACCAATTGAAATTTGGATATTTACACGTCCACTAACATTAGTATTAGTATATTACTATACAACTGCTCTTAGTCAGACAAAGACAAACGTGAAAAATATTTTAACTATCCAAAAGGTAGTAACATCATTGGCTGGTTAGCTGCAGTGTCTTCCTCAGTCTTCGAGGCAGCTAGCAGGCATTACTTTGGCCAGAAGATATATATTTATCAAAATGTCCTAATGGGTATTATTATAACCAGTTTTTGTTTTCCTAGAGGACTCATCTGACCTGAGACCCCATCTGTGGTCGTTTCTTCTGTACGTAGGGGAAGAAAAGGCCACACAGGGGTATGCCTGCTTTGCATCCAAGTAAAAATCTATTTCTTTCCTAATATTCTAATCCTCCACACTGTACTCACTAATTCGCTATTCCTCTCTCTGAGGGTTCTGGTTTTCCATCTCCTGCATGAAATTTTCTTTAAAGCTTCCAAATAGAGAGCTTGCGTTTACCATTTGTCACATATTTTTTTTCCAGGACAATTCATCCTCTTAACCATTCAAGAAATGGAAACAAGAAGAAAACATTAAAATTCTTCATTTTTTAAGCTTACTTGCACACTACAACCAACCAAAGAGACAACAAGAAAGAGTAAAAAGAGAACACTATAGAAAACAAGAATCAGCTTCCAAATTCAAAATCAAATCCCAAACAGATGCGAGAAAGATAATTGATACGTACGCAGAGCCAAATAAACGAAAACAAGCAAATAAAAGAAAAGAAAGATCGTACCTGGAATCAGTAGAGTATTCAAAAAGCTTCCCTTTGGTGGAGAAGACGATCAAAGCAACCTCAGCATCACAAAGCACAGAGATCTCATGGGCTTTCTTCAACAAGCCAGACCTTCTCTTGGAAAAAGTCACTTGCCTATTGATCTTGTTCTCAATTCTCTTGAGCTGAACCCTACCCCTACCCATATCTCTACCCTTCTGTTCTTCTTCTTCTTCTTGACGATATACAATATGGATCCACCCAGAGTTGACCGCAGCAGGACCCAACCACCCAGAGCCAAAAAAAAATACGGAAGAAAGACGGGTCTTATACGTTACAGGATCGGTTCCGTCGCTCTCTGTACAGTGGGGAGCAGAAATCAATCAATGTATATGTAAGAACAGAGAAAAAAGAAGAGAGAGTGAGAAAGAGAAAGACATAAATTGAAGCTTTGAAAACTACAATAGAAGGGAGGAGGGGAGGGGAGGAGAGAGGGATGACGTTCAAAATAAGTTGGATTGGAAAACCAGGTGGTTTCATCGAATACGTTGTCGATCTATGATTGGCTGGAGAGGACTGCTTTTTACCCCCATATCTTACAATCGGCCGTACGCATTTTGAGGGTAGGGACAGACACCTTATCCGTTCGCCTTTCAATATTAAATTATTATCAATTAATACTTTTTTTTTCCCCGGAAAATGGAAATAAAATAACACTGCACTGCCCTGGATTAGTGTGGAGGACTGTGGACGCTAGTCAGTGCCTGACGGCGCCATCTTGCCCATTTGGGATTGCCAAATTCTGTGTGGTACCGCTTTCCCTTCTATACAGCAATCAAACTGAATTAAATTAAATTTTTTAGTATAATTTTAATTTAATTTTAATTTTAATTTCATTCTCTATTTTTAACTTTTGAAGTTAAAAAAATAATAATAATTTTTATCATAAAAAAATATATAAATTATATTTAAATGTTAAAAATTAATTGTTAATGTAAAATTTATTATATATTAAGAATAGAGCATAACTAGTCCCCAATGCTTAGACATCAATTAGCAGGAATAGAAATTAATGAGCGTTGTCCTTATGGACACGATACTCATTAAAAATGAACATGGAAATGGTAGACCTTGCGCCACATCATCTATCTAATGTGGACACCCTCTCAGCCACTTGCATTTTTTTTTTTCATTTTTAAAATATATTTTTATACAAGTCACAAATTATATAACAAAAAAAATCTTGATAACTCGATATACACCATGCGATTTTGCGCAAAGTCTTGATCAGAAAGTCCAACCAACATCGGTCCACCGCATGATCAAGAGATTCCAAAGCACAAGATATAATAAAAATAAAATTAATTTTGAATATATTAGTCAGAAAAGTATGGAATATAAACTTAATTAATTGAAAGAAAATGATTCAATATAAATATAATTGAATTTTTAGACACAGTACAAGTATTCATTGCATGAATTTGAAACTAGAGTGCTAAATAAGAAGGTCTAAAACCAGGTAAATTAAAGCTTAAAAAAAAATAAGGTTAAAATTTGAGAGTAAGAAAACACATATATATACTCTTGATGTATTTTAAAATTTGTCCTTTTTGAATTAACATGCTTATTTGCCCTTAATTTTGATTTTCACATGTTCATATATCAATATTAACTCAAACTTTTCACTTAATTGCATACAGGATGTTGAGTTATAAGGATTCGTTTCTTCTATTTTGTAAACATATTTTTATCATATTCTTTGGGAATATATCATTTCTAAAAAAAAGAATTCAATTGAATTTTTGTACTATTATTTTTATTTTTATTTTTTTGTAAATTGAAAAAAATTTTCTAAATTAAAAAAAAATATATATATATATATAATTCTTTTATTCTAAATGCTGAGAGTTAATTAAAAATAAATCAATTGAACTTTGAACAAATGTTTAAATCCACACCAAATTCATCTTGTACAAATATGCCTTAGATCTGCACCAAGAAAGCTTTGAACTTTGCAGAGCAATTGAGACCAAATTCATGGATCATCAGTTGATCTAAGGGCATTGATAGAAAACAAAGACAAAATAGATCCAGATTTGAAACTGAGATTAGTGGGACAAAACTAGACCAAACCCATATAATATGAGTGGGGAAAGAAAGTAAAAGAAAGGAATAAAACAGGGGAGGTAAGTCAATTATGGCAGGAACCGAAAGAGAATACAGAGAGTAGAGAAAGCTTTTATAGAGAAAAGATGGAGAGAATGTCATATATTAAAATTAATAATTTCATAGGCTTAAATATATATTTAAAAAAAAAACTTATAATTCAATGGTTGAAATTCTTTATACTTCAAAAGAATCTAATCGGGATTATTTCAGAACTCAATTTAATTTTAAATTTAATGGAATTAATTCAGAACTCAATTTGAACCGTGACGAGACTAGAGTCAAGTTGCCATAATTGTGTCGGAGGCAAAGCTGCATATTTTTGCAGAAGTTGCCCCCAAGTTATCCTTTTAGCAAGAGTCAGAAAACCAATGTTTAATACTCGGAGGAGTTGTTCCACTCAGGTCTTTGGATTATACTGGAAAAGATATACGTTGGTTGTGATAATGGAATGGGTAGTGAAAAAAAGAAACAAAATAAAGGAAAAAAGGAGAAGAAATGGAAGGCAAATGCAGAATTTCTAAAATGGGAAACACTTAACAAGGAAAAAGACCAAATAGTAGAAGGAAAGACAAAGAAAAAAAACATAATAAGAAGAGCGAAACACAGTTTTGTGTATATTTTGCATCGGTGAAGGCATCAATATGATGGAAGCGTTAATTTCACGTGGGCTGCTTGGCCCAAACCCAAATAGCAAATAAATAGGTTAGGTACATTGTCTTTTCATGAAACCCTAGACCCATTTGATTGTCCGATTCTAGAATTCTTGAAAACGAAAGCTTGTCTTAATTGTTGAGGCATATTTTATTTCCCTTTATGTGATTCAATTCTAAGGTTCTTCTCCGTTTGGTTGCCCGATTCTGGAATTCTTGAAAACAAAAGCTTGTCTTAATTGTTGAGTCATATTTTCTTTCCCTTTATGTGATTCAATTCTAAGGTTCTTCTCCGTTTGGTGATAACTACTTGTAATGCATCCACGATTCAATTCGCTCTTGCTCTTTGTCTTTCTTCTATTTCACTGTATAATGATGCTTCACTTTTTCTTTTCACTCCCACAATTATATCGACGGATTACCTTTTTAATTAGTGTTTAATTAATATCATTAAATGGGGTATTCATTTTTAAACTCTCTAAACAAAGCATTTTTGTTCTAGATAATCTAGGGCAGACAAAGGCAAATGATGAATCCTTTGTTAGCGTAGCCCTTGTAATAAGGAGCAGGATAAATTAAGGAAAGGATTTGACAGAAGCCCATTGATTAAGGAAAGGAAGTTGTTTAGGAGATGGGGTCAGAATATCGATTGATGAATTAGGTGAGATTAGAAGAAAGAGATGATTACTTAATTGATCAACTTAGGGTTAACATTTTTGACTTTTTAGATAAGATTCTTTGTATGTGGAATGGTTTGAAATTGGATTATGAATTTGCATGTGGACAAGTAAACAAACTTTCTTAAAGGGGGAAAAAAAAGTTGATGGAGTAATTATTAATTAAGGTGGTAAATAAATATCTCATTATAGGCTTATTTTAGATCTATGCACTTTAAACTATTTTAAGTAATAAAAAAATTATAAGTAAAGAATTTTTTTTATCAATAAAAAAATTAATAAAATTTTTTAAAAGGAGCTTTCCAACACGCAACGTTTACTCCATAATAAAATTTTTAGTAAATTAAATCCAACATAATTGAATTAAAAAAATTAAATTAAAATAAATTGAATAAATTAAAATTTTGAACAGATTAAATCGAATCAAATTCATTCAATTTGATTTATTGGTTTTTTTTTAATTTAATTTGGAAAGAATTCATCTTATTTTAGTTATATTTTTTATTTTTAATTTTAATTTAAAATTTAATAACAGTTAATTAAAAAATAAATAAATTATTCAATTCTATTCTATTATTTTAAAAAAAATTAACCAAAATGAAGAGACTAAAAATTTTTAAAGTGAAAATTGAATGAAATCGAATTATTAAAAAATTGAATTAAATTTTAAAATAAAATAAACTAAAAAAATTTTAATTGAAATCAAATTTTGGGCACCCCAACAAAGGGCCTCCATAGTGAGTTGGCGACTGGTGAGGAAATTCTTTGCTATATTAAGTCAAAAAGGGCTAGTGCTTCACAGTACGACTGAGCAGAATTCGGTTCAAATGAAAAATCGAATCGAATCGAGTCAATTAGGTTTAATTTGTTTGATTTTAAAATTCAATCGATTCGGTTCGATTTTACATTATAAAAATTTCGGTTATTTCGGTTCGGTTCGGTTTTGAAGAGAAAAAAATCGGTTAAACTGAAGCAAATAGTAATTTATATATTCAAATCGAACTGAATCAATTTTTGAATTTATTTATTTTTATGGGAAATTTATGAATTATATTTAATTGTTTAATTTCATTTATTAATGGTTATTAGGTTCAAACCAAAGTCAAAATTAGACCAAATAACTTGAAAATCAAGTCTAAATTAAAAAATCAATCAAAAATTAAAATCGATCAATTTAAATCGAACCAAACCAAAATAAAGTGGTTTGACTTGATTCGATTTTTCACCCATTTTAAATCGGTTCAATTTCTAAAATTTAAAATTCTGTTTTGATAATTTAATTCAGTTCAGTTCGGTTCAGTTCGGTTCGAACCGAATGCTCACCCCTACTTCATAGTTAAAATCTGTTCTGGCTGATGGTAGAAGTCCATATACAAGTCATCGTGAGCCCAATGGTTCATCCTCTTTATTAGCCCAATGGTAGCCATGATTATATATATATATATTTTTTTTTTTTTTTTCTGTGCCGACAAAAAAGACATTCCAATAGTAATATTCACCTTGAGATTTAAATTGAGGGCGACTTATATTTAGTCCTACTAGGCCTAGGTCAGATGGCTGATTTACCTGTTCGTTTGTAAACATACATATATAATTAAAAAAAAAATTTGTCCAATTTGACTTGATTCAGTAGATAACAATATGTTACTCACTTAGTAAGTGCCAAGTTCGAGTTGCCACAAATAATCTCCCCCCGCTCCCCCCCCCAAAAAAAAAAAAACCCTTTTAGGATGTGAAGAAAAAATAAAGATCCAATATATGGATTCAAATTCATAAGACCTTAAAATCTACATCATATTTATTTCACTAGTCTACTATATAATTATATAATTAATATTAACTATATAGATTAGTTCACAGTTTAAATGCTCTAATTGAATATTGAATAGAAGAGTCTCTAACAAGTTAAGAACCAAGAAATCAAAATACTTGCAGTCTTCCCTCCTATAGCCATTATTTTCTCTTTGGAAAATGGTGCATATCCTACACGTTTCTTTCTTGTAATTTACTAAAAAGAAAAATGTATCGAGAGAATAAACCGATTGATCTTATATAGTTTTGTGTTGCAACTCTTGGTTATATTACAACTCTTGGTATATTGCATAGAAGATAAGGCCACATTTGTTAATAGTTATGTCTTTTAGGCAACTTTTGGATGAAGTCATGTATCCTTTGCAAGGGTGTAGGGCGTTCACCGAAAGCGACGCACCATGCCAGTGCCCGAGTGTGGTGTTAAATGAGCAAGGGTTCCCACATCATGGACGGTGTAGGTAAAGAAGTTAATCCATAGAACAGATAGTAAAACAGAACACAATATAAGCATAGAGAATGATAGAAAATATCATATAAGGAGGTCAAATAGGAAGGATAGGATAGGATAGGAGGAGAATAAGAATTGGTACTTGGAATGTTAGATCACTTACAGGAAAATTAATGGAGCTTGTGAATACTTTGGAAAGGAAAATGGTGAATATTGCTTGCATTCAAGAGACTAAATGGGTAGGAGAGAAAAGCAAGGAAGTGGATAATTTGGGATACAAACTGTGATTTATCAGAAATGAGAGAAACAAGAACAAAATGGGCATAATCATAAACAGAACATTGAAAGATGTTGTAATAGCTGCGAAAAGAGTACAAGATAGAATTATACTAGTAAAACTAGTGCTAGAAGGAGAAACAATAAATGTAGTTAGTGCTTATGCCCCATAAATAGGACTAGATAGTGAGATTAGATAAAGGTTTTGGGAAGATATGGATGATCTAATGCAAAGCATACCGAATGAAGAGAATGTATTCATTGATGGAGATTTGAATGGACATGTAGGAAGTGATAGGCAAGGTTATGAGAATGTTCATAGAGGTTTTGGTTTTAGCAGCTGAAATGAGGAGGGAAAAAGTAACCCGGATTTTGCTATGGCATACGACCTAATACTAGCAAATACCTACTTTATAAAAAGATAGTCACATTTAGTGACTTTGAAAAGTGGGCAACATAGAGGCCAAATTGACTTTCTCTTAACCAAGAAGACAAATAGAGCTCTATGCAAGGATTGTAAGGTCATTCTATGAGAGGCTTTAACAAGTCAACATCGATTAGTGGTCTTGAATGTTAAGTTTAAGAACAATTTAAGTAAAGTCAGAAGAAATAGTGTAGCTCAAACAAAGTGGTGGGAGTTCAAAAGAGTAAAGCAAGTGAAGTTCAAAAATAAATTTCTCGAGTCCGAAGTATGGAAGCTGGATATGGAGGCCAATAATATGTGGATAAAGATAACATCAAATATTAGAGAAATAGCTAAAAAAGTACTTGGAGAGTCTAGAGAACATGGACCACCCTCAAAAGAGAGATGGTAGTGGAATGAGGAAGTACAAAAGGCAGTGAAGAGAAAGAATGAATGGTATAAGAAATTACCTAAGTGTGATAATAATGAGGCATATGAACAGTACAAGATAGCAAAGAAAGAGTCAAAAAAGGCAGTTAGTCAAGCAAGAGCGCATGCCTTTGACAAGTTATATGAGAAACTTGAAACTAAAGAAAGGGAGAAAGATATTTATAGATTAGCAAGGAGGAGAGAAAATAAATGTCAATATCTCAATCAAGTTAGGTGCATTAAGGATAAAAAAGGAAAAGTGTTACTGAAAGATGAGAATATTAAAAAAAGATGGAGAAATTATTTTGATGATATCTTTAATAATAGTCAAAATGATAATAGCGTGAATATAGACTACAGAGCAATAGAAAAGAATGTGAATTATACTAGAAGGATTAGATCTTTAGAAGTAATGGAAGTACTTAAGAGAATAAAAGTGGGTAAAGCCTATGGACCTGATGGAATACCAATTAAAGTGTGAAAGTGTTTGGGAGATACGGGAGTGGCATGATTAACTAAATTGTTTAATAAAATTCTAAACTCAAAGAAAATGCCTGATGAATGGAGGATGAGTATTTTATTACGTATTTTTAAAAATAAGAAAGATATATAGAGTTGCTCAAAATATAAGAAAATTAAACTCATGAGGCATACTATGAAGTTATGGGAGAGAGTTGTGGAACACCGATTACGTCATGATACTTCTATCTCTCCCAACCAATTTGGCTTCATGCCCGGTCGTTCAACTATAAAAGCGATCTTTCTCATTAGAAGTTTAATGGAGAAATATAGAGATGTGAAGAAAGATCTACATATGATTTTTATTGATTTGGATAAGGCTTATGATAGTGTTCCAAGAGATGTCTTATGGAGAGTGTTGGAACAAAAGAGGGTATCTATTAGGTACATATAAATATTGAAAGATATGTATGAAGGAACAACTACTATTGTGCGCACAGTGGGAGGAGACACGAGAGATTTTCCTATCTCAGTTGGATTATACCAAGATTTAGCTGTAAGTCCTTACCTTTTTACATTAGTTTTAGATGAATTGACAAAACATATACAAGAGAGTATCCCTTGGTGTATGATGTTTGCAGATGATATAGTTCTGACAGATGAGACGCGAGGAGTAAATAGAAAGTTAGGGCTTTGGAGAAGTACCCTAGAGTCAAAGGGCTTTAAATTAAGTAGAACGAAAACAGAATACATGCATTGCAAGTTCAGTGAAGGCTGAACTGGTGATAGGAAAGGAGTTAGTTTGGATGAAGTGGTACTGTCCCAAAGTAATCACTTTAAATATCTCGGCTCAGTCCTTCAAATAGATGGGAGATATGAGGAGGATGTTAGTCATAGGATTTAAGCCGGATGGTTGAAGTGGAGACATGCCACGGGAGTTTTATGTGATCGCAAGATTTTCAATAAGTTGAAAGGAAAATTTACCGTATAGCCATATGACCAACTATATTATATGGTAGTGAGTGTTGGACACTGAAGGAGTCGTATGTGTCCAAGATAAGAGTTGCGGAGATGAGAATGTTAAGATAAACAAGTGGCCATACTAGACTAGATAAAGTCCGTAATGAGAGTATTAGAAAAAAGATAGGAGTAATGCTAATTGAGGATAAGTTGAGAGAAAGGAGATTGAGGTGGTTTGGTCATGTAAAGCATAGACATACGGAGGCTCCAGTTAGACAAGTAGAGCACATTAGGTTAGAGGATAGAAAAAAAGAAGGGGTAGACCTAAACTGATTTGGAGGAGAACAGTACAACATGACCTAGAAGTATTACACATTTCTGAGGGTTTAATCCAAAATCATTTAGAGTGAAAAAAGAGAATCCATATAACCGACTCCAAATTTTTGGGATAAAAACTTAGTTTAGTTGAGTCGAGAAAGTAGGTGTTATGAAAATACAAGCCATAATGCATCATATATATAAATATAGCATCTGTCTTTGATGTTTTGAAACATTACAATTACCATTTACCTAATTATTGTCTTCAATAATGATAATTACAGGTTACATAATACTGCATCACTATCAGATATAAAGTATAATATTATTAGAAGGGAAAAAAAAAGCCAAACACAATCATGGAAATTAATATTTTGATATTATATTATGAATTAATGACCCAAGTCAAAGCATCCACCCAGGAATGAATCCATTGACATGTTGAGTGTGGGCAACATTAATCTCATCTGCACCCACAGGATTGTATCTGTAACCAATGAAAAATGCAATATTAGTATTGATTAATGTTGGGTCATTGGCAAATGCTGAAGTACAAGAGTAGAATTTAAAGGGTAGTTAAAATTAATTAAGTACCCAATTTGCAGGGTGGAATTTCCTCCGAGGGGATGGAAGAACCCTTCTGAATGAGCTGGTAGGCGGCTATATGGAATGGTTTGTCCTCCATCTTCCCATGCCAGTAGAAGTGGAACTTGCCCACTACCTTCTTCCAGCTGATAATTAGTGTGCAGGAGTAACTAAGTCAGCAGAAATGGAAAGTTGTTCAACAACCTCTATACTTAAATTTTCCATAAATGCCCAAAACTTAGCTGTGGAGCTGGAAATTTATCAATAACCAAAAAAAAGGACAACTTCTTGCTAAGCAATTGATTGTTAATTTGTAGAGGAAATTAAGCCCATATGGATGGAGAATTTTATTATTATTATTATTATTATTATTATTATTATTATTATTATTATTATCTCAATTTTAGAGTCTGTTTGATATTACTGTTGAAATTATTGTTAAGAAAATCACTTTTTTAAATATGCTAGTTAGAGAGTATTAAAAAATAATGTAAAATTAAATTTGATAAGTTTTAGTCATAAGAACACTAAAATAAAAAAATGGTTTTTCTCAAACTGTTTTTTTCAATAGCATCTAAAATGATACTTTTATTCAGAAAAATAGTTTCAGCCATCTAAACGTAATGCCAAACAAACACTTAGATGTAACTCTAATACTTATACGGTTAGCTAGCCACCTACATACCTTCCTTTTCAACGCTTTGTTGGTTTCAAGTAGCAGATGTTCCTGCATAAGAAGAATGCCACAGCATATCAAGAAATTATTATAATTTTAAAGCTCTTAGATCATACTTAATAACATATAAATGGAGGTTATGTGTACCCTGTTTTGAAGATCAGCAAGTTGATCAAGCATGAACTGAGTCTGAAAAGCAAGGAAAAAAAAATAATAATAAAAATAACTTTATATAGCCAGATTAAGATAGCAATAAATTATAAAAAAGCTGGATGAAACCACAGCTCTTGATGAAACGAATGGCCAAAATGGTCTTATCATTGGTCACAGAAAAAAAAAAGAAAAAAAAGGGGTAAAGTTTAACAAGGCTTCCACACTTAATTAATTAGCTTAACTTGGCCAAATAGCTAGTTATGGCAATTCTATCTGACCCTGATGCGATTCGTTCTGTATTCAACTAATTTTTTGTCCGCTTTTATATTGTCCTCGATACTACACGAGGCAGGAAGAAGATTTCTCCGGTTCAAACCATCAAATTCATCCCAATAATTATATATTATTATTATTATTATTATTAAATAAATTAATTTATTTTCATGTATTTCTGTTGTTTGATATGACTTCAATTTTAAAAATTTATTTATGTATTGAAATTGTGACTCAATCCGACAGTGAGGATTGAAGTGGTAAATATTGTATTTTTCGTCCTTTGCAGTAGATGAGATATTTGAGAAATTCTGAAATTAAGATTTAAGAGTTTTGAATAATTATATATTATTTTTTTCATTATATTTATTTTTTTCTCTTATTTATATTATATAATTGTGTAATTGTTTGTACTTTAAATTTGTGTGTATGCTGTATCAATTTAAATAATTAAATATTTTAATTTAAATAAAAATATATTATTAAGATTTTTCTAACTTATAATTTATTTTTTAAAAAATAAATTTATATTATATAATAATAAATTAAAATTAAAAAAAAATTCCATGAAGAAATCCACTCATTTCCGGCTAAAAAATTCCTATGCCCAACTTTGATTGGCTATGGAGAGAAAAAGGGAGGAATAATCCGGCCCTGATCCATCCCATTGCCATCTCTACAAACAGCGATGAAATCTATCAAACAAGTTGGTTATCAACAACATGCATGACATTTGAAGTATGTTTTTTAGGAAAATTATATAATAATTACCTTTTTTGACCTGATTTGATTGAGGGATGTTTCCAGCTGATGCTCAAGCTGCTCAAGCTCCTTAGTATTTAGCGGGCCCAAATCTTCCCCAAGAAGGTGCCTGTATACATACATATATATATATATATATATATATATATATATATATATATATATATATATACATACACGTTCATGGTCATCAATTAACTATATATTAATCTAATTTAGCTAAGAGGAAACTATTAGTTTGGGACAAGTAGTAAATAATCACCTCTGAGATCGCTGTAAGACCTCAACTCTAGCTTGCAGCTTCAGATACTCCTGGTAGTTGCTCTACACAATGGCATCAAGCTCAATCAAACATTCTAAGCATTACAATTTTCCTAATTATTATTCAGATTTTTCTTTAATTTCTTCTATGGTTATGATTCATTACTATTCAGATTTTTCTTAATTTCTTCCATGGTTATGATTCATGCTACTTGATTCAATGAAATATCACAATAAAAGAACCGTCAAGATGTATACGTACCTGTGTCTCGTGGCCTGGTTGGCTGGCTTCCAATGCACCATAACTGCACTTCTGGTACCTTTCAAGAGTTCTCATCATGCTGAGAGAGAGAATTATCATGAGAAAAATTATTAAGCCAAATTAACTGAATTAATATTTATAATTTATTAAACCAAACGTTTTGAATATTATATTCCAAACCAAAAGGTGAATAAAGTGTTTGATTATGCACATTGATAAAAACAAACGACCTCAATTCAATTTCTAGGCTTAAGTTTGGAGAATTTCTCAAGTGTAATATTTTCATGTTTCCTAATGAATGTATTTCGCTATGAACTTGGGGCTTTAAACCCTAATATATCTCCAATTTATAATTTCATATATGTATATATATATATATATATATATATATATATATATATCGAACTTTTCAGTCGGAGTCGTGTATATATATATAAAAACCTTCTCCTTATAATAATAATTTCATAACAAAAAAAATAATTTAATAAAATTTATCTGGGATACAAAGATTTATAATAAGGCCACAAATATTAATAAAAGAAGAAGGTGTAGGTAGCTAGCCTAAACTGTGAAAAAAAAAGGTCTTGCCTTGGTATGCTATTTCAGTTTTTGTTGTATTATATTAGGGTTTCTGTCAGATATATATATATACATATAGCTTTAGCTGGCAGGTCGAAGACCTGCACCTCTCAAATGTAAGAATATGCTGCTATAGAAGAAGAAAGAAAGAATCAAGAAACAAAATATATTATATATTCTTCTTCTTCTTCAAGAAAATGTCTTCCAAGTTATTCTGAACCAATTTTGAAGGTTTTGACTGCTCATATATTTGCAGATTTAATATTTCCAGTATGGCATGCATAATCAAGGGATTTCACACTACATTAACGCTACCTCTATAAACATGTTGATTAAAAATAAATTATCATCGGAATTAAAGATTTTGCAGAAAAGAAAATTAAATTTGTCCTTAACCAGAGATAATTATGATTAAGCAGCTTCTTTTTCATATATTTACAGCTTTAGAACAAATAAAACCTCTCTCTCTCTATATATATATCTCTGAAACACTTTTTATTGCTGCGGAACAAAGTCCAGCAGACTTCCACACTGCAAAACATCACATCGCCTGCACTAAATCTAAACAGCGATGATCCAGTGCTTTGGCTTTTTTTTAATCTAGGATAATAGTAATTAATTAGCTAGGATCTTACTGGTTCACAAGGTAGGATTTACAACACAAATCAAGTGATATTCCATTAATCAATCTAAATTCAATTCTAACCCATAAGAAGAGAAAATGCCGAATCGAAATCAAACATCGATAAACAACAAAAGCGCAGAAAGATGTAATCCGCAGGTTAAAAGATGATCACTGAAAACACAGCAATTAGATTATAACTAAATCTTGTACTTTGTTCCCAAATTTGGAAAGTAATTAAATGTGATAAAAAAAAAAAAAGAGAGAGAGAGAGAGAGAGAATAAAGATCACAAACACAAACCACCACTTTTTCTTTCAAATGCTAGCCTAAATCATCAAAACCAGACACAATTGAACAAATCAGAACCAGAACAAGTCGATTGAAGATGATGAAAAGGACATGTTCTTGAAAATGAAAACATCTGAAACCCTAGAAGTAGGTCAAAACAAGAACTGGGATCTTAAGAAGCACAGATCTTGCACACAAATAAAACCCCATGAAGCATACTATATGTATGCATACTATATCTGTGTATTAAATATATGTGTGTATACGGAGAGAGAGAGAGAGAGAGAGAGAGAGAGAGAGATGGTGCAGGTATACCTAGAGGTGCTACAGAACTCATAGAGCTTGCCACGATTGGAGAAGATAATGAGAGCAACCTCAGCATCACAGAGAACTGAGAGTTCATAAGCTTTTTTGAGCAATCCGTTTCTCCTCTTAGCAAATGTGACCTGCCTATTAATTTTGTTCTCTATTCTCTTCAACTCCACTTTCCCTCTCCCCATATTCTCTCTTTCTCCTAAAACAACTGAAGAAGCGCAAACAGTTTCTCTCACCTGAGCTGCTTTTTCTAGTCTGGGTTAAGAGATAGAAAACTTTTCAAGGGCCTGGATTTTTAAGGGTACTCCTCAAAGATATAAAAGAGATAAATGGGAAACCTGGCAATGGGATGTATTAAATTTTTTGGAATATATAATTTTATTTTTATGTATATAGTACTGTTTCTATAACTCTCTATCTGCCCTTTTTAGGTCCTTTTGCTCAGTTACGCTGTAACATAACCAAGTTTTTCACTGTTAGATCCACACAGTCTCTGCTACCACACTGACATTTTTGTTAATCTCTCTCTTTCTATGTGTTCTGCAAATAATATATAATTTTTAATTTTAATTTAACCAAAATTAACTGCATATTTGATTACATTGGTCAGTCTGATTTGAAATCAGAATTCAATTTCACTAATAATTAAAATCAGTCAAGTTTATATTGATTAAATTTGACTTTGAATCAAATCAGAATTACTTGATCCAACTGGGATCAAAATCAGTTTTTTTTTTTCATTTAAAAAAGGAAAAATTTTAAAAACTTCAACCATTTAATTTAATCAAAATTAGAATGATTGAAACCAAATTAAAATTAAAGCATGAGTTGAACCTTTGGTCTGATTCTAACTAACTCTAACCCTTAAATCAGATACAATAATTTTAACTCAAAACCAGTTTGAATCAAACCACCAGCCAAATCTACATTCAATAAAAATTACAATTTTTTTCAAGCAAAGCAAAATTTTAAATAAAAGAAGAGAGAAATACAAAGGTACAACTCAACCAAAAAACAGGCCAATAAAGAGGTTCAAAACACACAGGCTACAACACAGAAACAATATAACCCACCCACAAAATGCTGCATGCTCCTAGCTGCTGATAGACGGAAGAAACATACCTTAATTACATATTAATAATTAAATTTATGAAGCACCTTAATTAATTATATGATTTAATTCCTATAGCCAGCATTTAATAGCTGAATATATAAATTGAATGTTGGGAGCCTCTTCAGACTCGCTAAACAACACATAATTTTAATTAAATTATGATTTGAATAAAAAAATCCATAATTAAAAGAAAAAGTATGTTTATAGCATTAAATCTTAAGTTAGAATAGGAGTTTGAGTTTTTAAATTTTAGGAGTATTGTCAGGTATTTATTGGAATATTGCTAAATTAATTTATTGGTGTGAGTAAATAATATATGATTTGATCATCTCTAACTTCACATTCTGAAAAACTCTCTCTATTTTTAGAGAAAGAAACTCTCTCCTTCTCGATCCCTTTAATCTAGAACTCTAGGCTTTTGTTATTGCCGCCTTATCGACTTTATTTACCCCTTCAAGTAGAAGAAGGCTCCTCTGTCCCTACTCGGCTTGCGGGTTTCCCTCCCTCCAGCTAGGTTGGATTGTATATATTTTTGGTCTATTTTGGTTGAGTACTCGACAGTGCATTTTGAGGGAATATTCAGGCTCGATCATAGTCAGCTCGATCTTCGTTCTGCATGGCCGAAGATGAGTCACGGTTTTTTTTTAAGTAATGTGTAAGCCATTTGAATCGCAAGGAAGCCTAACTTTCTTAGGTGGTTCAAAGGAAGAGATAACCCGAGAACTCAAGTGCTTGGTGATCAGTCCTATACTAATGCCTTCTCTCCAACTAAAAAATAATGAAATGCCATAAGGGTTCTCTCTCTCTTCCTTCTCTTTTTCTGCTCCTTTGGGTCATGCGATTCCTGGAGCCATAGTTGTGTGCTAAATCTATTTGAAACTTGCGACTTCGTTGTCGCTGTATGGGTTTGCTATTTTATGGTCCTCCTTCCTTAGATGATGTGCCATGAAAGGGCCTATGTTCTTTAGTTTGTTTCTTCTCCCTACTGGTGGTGGATGTCTGGCGCAACAATGATTTTGGGTGTGCCTTAGAATTTGGCGATGTTACAACAGTTGCTTCTTCAACTAGCCTGCAAGTTAGAATCCCTAACTCGCCTCTGCTAGGGTTTTCTCTATTTGGATCCATGGGTCCTAGAGTGAGTGTACTAGTTGAGAATTTAAATATTACCTAGGTTTAAGGCCAGTTTATTTTCTATTTTATTAGGTGAGACGCCATCTGTACTGGACTTTAAGTTTTTTTTTTTTAATAAATGAAATTCGATTATCTTTGATTTAAAAAATAATATATGATTTAATTTAAAAAAAATACATAGTTTTTTATATATTTTTTTTCTATGAAATGTCTATGTTACCTCCATATGTCTAATGGATGTCGGCGTTAACCTTAAAAGCGATCCGGAAGGACATGTGTGGAGTGAAAATTGGACGAAACACTGTATTATCCAACATTGGTAACTCATTAGTCATCTCTTCTTCGTATCCTTCCGTTTCCTTCTTGTGGGTATGTTTCTATCCTTCTTAGTATTGCTTCTTGTTTCTCTTTTTTTTATGGATCATATCATTTTCTTTTTCCATTTTTATTTGAAGGCCCCTTCAATTACTCTCCTCAATTTATCTCTCTCATCAAATTTCATTCGTTCATTAAAATTTAATTATCAACTTTAATAAACTAACCATATATTTATCCTCACACATTATTATTATTATTATTATTATTTAAACAAACATAATCTTTAGCAGTGAAAAACTCGTGAGCAAAATAGGCATTTTTATCGCTTTACTAAGATCACCGCTAAGGATGGCAATTAAACCCAAAGTTCAGTTTGAAACAGTACAGGCTATGACGTGTCAGCAGACAAGTGGATGGATGGACAAATTCTGGTGAAACTGCAGGAGATGGAGAGAGAATTTGTGTCAAATCGAAAGTGAATGAGAAGGAAAATAAAAAACTATGGACGAGTTTCTTACCTGCAATAACGTCTGGAAGGAAACGTGACAAGATGGGATAAAGCTTAAAAAAACCTATGGGGAAATTGATGATGCATTGTTATTTGATTGACACGTGTGTACGAGGCAAGGCATTGTCTCCCGAGGAAACAAGTGAAGAAACCCTAATTTGACTAAAAGTTCGTTATAAGTTACATGATTAAACCCTATAGAAAAAGAACAAAAGTTTCAATTCTCATCTGCATCATCTGATGTTAAAATAAATAAGTAAATAAAAGCGTGTACTTTTTCTTTTGCCTAGAAGGAAACCAACTTTATCTTTATGATTATATATTACTTTATAATATTATTTTTAATTAGGACTTAAGTTAATTACAACTTAACAGACTTTAGCTTATAGTTAAAATAGTTTAAGGTCAATTTACACACATATATATTAACTTTTCTCCATATATTGTAATGCCCTAAAAAATTTTAAAATTTATTTATAATTACAAAATTTGATATTTTAATTGTTATTTCATTCAAACATATTTTATGGAAGTATTTTAAAGTTTAATAATACTTCAAGTATTAAAGTAATAGCATTGTTAAATGAGATTTATTATTATTATTATTATTATTATTATTGTTGTTGTTGTTGTTGTTGTTGTTGTTGTTGTTGTTGTTGTTGTTGTTGTTGTTGTTGCATTTTATATAAAAAATTTGATTTAAAATAATTAAAGTATATTTGGACCCCTTTGAAGAATTTTGGACCTAATTGAAAAGCTTATAAAAGTTTAAGGCTTAATATGAAATTAAAAGTTAAAATAAAAACTCAAAATCTCAAAACGCAGTGCAGCACCCCTCTCCCTCACAGCCTTCTCTCTCCCCATAACTCTCTCTTCCTGTTTCTCTCTGTTCAGGCTCCGGCAACTTGAACACCTGGTTGGTGAGACACTTTACCAACACCAGCGACTTCGACAACCCTTCCAGTAGCTATAGATAGGTGATGAAGACACCAAATTCGGCTAAGGGACGCGAGCAAGGGAGACTTGCGAAGCAGAATTTTTAGGCAGCCATTTCAGCTGATTCTAGTGATTCAAGTTGTGTTGGACTCCCCTTGATAAGAGGTTTCTTTTGAGACTAGCCACACCTCCAATGGTGGCCGGAAGAGAGAGAACCAAGGAGAGCGAAAATGGGATGATTTAGAGCTTTTCAGTTAAATTTCGGCCAATCTGACCGTCGGATCAATGATCCGAGACCACCGTTGAACTCAGGATGACGAAACCTTTGAGATGAGGCTGACCCTGCTCCAATCGGACACCTTATGAAAAAGGAGATAATCGGACAGTTCAGATCGCTTGATAAGATTTTTGAGTTTTTTGATGCTAGTAAATTAAATATGATTTTATGATAATTATTAACAATTTTTAGGCTTCGTTTAGATGTAATTGAATCACCGATAGCTCACTAGCATTTGGGACCAAGTTTTTGGGTCGGTCTCGGGTGCTCGACGGGCTATCCCAGAAAGAGGTCATGTTTACAATCATTTCTAGCATTTTCAAATTTCGGACACGTTTCAAGTAGCAGAATTTGCAAAGGTATTCCCTAACTCAAGTTTGGTAGTTTGTACTTTGATTAAGTTAGCTAGTTAAATCTGTAAAATATTCCTGACTTAGTAAAATTGAATGAAATAAATTTAATTAATACAAAGACGATGCAGATGACCTCCAGGAATATTTTTATAATTTTTGAAAGTACTAAAAATAATTATTTGGTCTGAAGAGAAATTAATTACCCGAGCTAGTTTTTTAAAGATTGGACCTGGATTAGGCTTCTTGTAGGCCTCAGATGGGTATTATAATTTTTATTATAGGCCTGAGGCCCTGTGTATTGTTGATATTTCATTTTCTTGCAAGGGGTTAGGTCCAGTTTTAGGGGAAACTTTATCGAAATTTCGGCACGACTTTAAGAATTATTCCTGCTGCTTTAGTTAAATTAATTGGTTAATTTTGTCAATCTTTTAATAAAAGCCAATGTGTATATTTAGGTAATCGGTGCTAGCAGTCATCTCCTTCTAGCCAGACCAGCTGTAATAAAGTTGATCAGTCTGTGAGTTGGATATTGATTATTTTTATAATTTCATTATTAATTATATATAAGAAAGCTGTATAGGAGATCAACTCCCATATATGTATTGATGTGATACACTGGATATGTGAGTAGCTCCAAATTAAATTCTCGTGTGAATATTAAATGAATTATTGTTATATGTGATGGATGTGCATTTCATGGTGGGATTGCACTAGTTTTAGATAGTTATATAAATTGCACTTATAATCAATATCTAAACTCTCTGAGTCGAATGCTTATTCCTATTCAAATATTTTTCCCAGGTTGCAGGAGGAGTGAGTTTATTTCTTCGAATCTAACTTGCATTGTCCTTCGCAGGTTCTGCTTTTTAGTTTAATAGTTTATTGTGTCTATTCATTTATTTATTTATTTAATAACTAGAGCTCTGTTGTGACATTGGTTTACATATATATTTTATAAATTAATAAAAAATTTATGATATTAAATAGTTTATACATGATAGGTATCAGAGTTGAGCCAGACTCCCCTAGTAAGGGATTTCTGATAGAAATCGGGTTGAGTTAGACCAAGTAAATTTATAGTATTTTATTTCATTTTCATTTGCATGTTGGGCCTTGATTTTAGTCTTAGTTATGGCTTGCATAATAGTGAGGCTTACTACAGGCCTCAGGGGCTTTCTACTGGCCCAGGTCCTAATGCCGGTCTAGCCTGTAGAATCGGGTCGTGACAAAGTTGATATCAAAGCTTAAGCTCTAAATTCATAGGAAAGTGTGTACTTAGAGTCGTCACATGTAGAGTATAAGATCCTATTTCATCTTCTTTTGTAATTTCTTATTTCTAGATTTTGTGTTTTTTCTTGCATAGTGTAAAGTCCTTAGGTTTAGTATTTCAATTTTCATGGAGTACATAGTGATGTGAGTTAGAGTTAGCAAACGTATTGAGGTTTGCCTTAGGAATACGTACGCTAAGAAATGTTGTGTTTCTATCATAGTGGGGCTAAATGGTGTGCCTATCTAATGCAAGGCATGAGCATACAAGTTTATGGCAGTATAGCTGCCTTAGATAGGGGTAAAAGTACCACTACTGGCAGTTATCAGCAGATAGCCAAGTCAGGGCAAGTTTATGGTATTAGTGGTTAAAGAGAGATAAGAGATGGGAAAACCTGGTTTGTTGGGACATACCGTAGTGACCTATATAATATTCTCGATGTTTATGCTTTAAGCTGTAAATTACAGCATCGACATAGAATTATTGTATAGAGCTGCGTACATCCCCAATGTGTATCCTAAAGATGTTGTAGACAGCCTCGGTTTTGGTATAGTTACACCAGAATAGAGTTCTATTTCTATAAAAGAGTTTGAAACTCGTAGTTAGGGGTTTAAAACCCTTGAGCTAGAATATTAAAGATTACAATTAGGTGGTAAACAGAGTTAGTAACTCTATCACTCTCACATGAGCTAGAGTTATAACAAAAATTATCATAAGATTAGATGTTTCAGTATGGTCATTGAATAAAGATAGCACTAGCAGAGTGGGACCATCTAATCTTCGGTGCGAGGTCTTGGACAATTTTGGTATTATGATGGATGTTTTACCTAAAGTTTAGTGAGAATAGTATCTCCCTTGCATGGTAACAAGGCACAAAATATGACTTTGCTTCCCTAAAAGCAGACTAGATGCTATAAATGATGTTTATAGCCTGTGAAATAATGCTTTAAGGGATTTGCAGTATGATAAGAGAGCAGATAGCTTAACATGGTTGTGACAAAGTGGCAGATATAGTACCTCTTTTACAGTTAGTTGTGATGTAGGGTATGGTCTTATCCTTTTAGGAGAGATAGAAGGTAACTACTGGTGATGATGACCTATGGAATAGTGTCCCAAATGGGACTGTGGAGTGTGGTAAAGAGTTGTTGGCTCAGGTATCCTAGAGAGGGTATAAGTTCCATTGTAGGAACCATAAGTGATCAGATTATGATGGATGAAAAGCCAGTGAATTGAATGACAGGTTATGGTACCCAGTATCTTAAGTTTTGACTAATTGAGTGGATATGAGAAAATAAAATCCCTGCAGATCCACTCCTTGAGGTAGTAGAGAGTATTATATAGTCAAAAGGATAGGAACACAGATCACACAATGAATGCATGGCTGTAATTTCTTGAGTTCCTTTTCAGCTTCTTATTGCTTAAGATAAAAGTATACTCTGAACAAAATAATGTTAAGGGCAGTAAGTCAGCAAAGATAAATTACAGAATGCTAGTAAATAGAGGAAGTGTAGAAGTGAAAATTAGGATGGTTGGTTGCAGATACAGCATAACCTAAATGCCAGTGGAAGTACTAGCTAGAGTGGTCAAAGGACCAATTCTGAGTAACATTGAGGTATAGATGACTTGGTAGAGATAGTGAAAAGGTACAAGTTTCTGACATGACAGTCAGATCAAGAAAGAGAATAGAGCTAAAAAATAAAATAATCAAAGTTTGAATTTGGGTAAAATAAAAGGAGTTGGCTTAAGAAAAAACTAGAAGGCCCGAATTAGGATGAGATTAGTAAGAGTAGAGTCAAGATACAGGGGAGGCAAAATGCGATTCTAGAAAAGGTAAATGAGATAAACAGAAAAGTAAGAATAGAGAGCTTAGAAAAGGATGCCATTAGGGAGAATGTTTGTCTAGGTATAGAACCCAGAAGTGCAAAACTCATAGCATGTCATAGTTGGTGCAATGTTAGGAGCCAAAACATGAAGCTCAGACTTGTAGGATCTAGAATAGGCTTTGTTTGTTTGCTGTCCCCAAGGTAGAATAAGAGGCAATGGGACAAAAACCTTTTAGACTATTAATAGTATAAGGAAAGTTAAGTGAAGTATGCAACCAAAGTAGTAGGTAGTAACCAGAGGGTGTGCAACGGTAACTCGAACTATCTTATCAAACAAAGAAGCGAAATCAGTAGGTAGTAAATTGAATAAAACTCAACCTAATGGATTCAAGCATGCATGATGAGAGAAAAAAATGAGGGATAATAGCACAAAAATTTGATGTTAGAATTCAAATAGTGAGACTTAGAGTCTATAATTGAGGGTTAGGCAGGCATTTTCAGTGTGATCAACGGGATAATTTTATAAGAAAACATGAGTGACCATTTGATAATATGCAACAGAACACTGGTAGAAGACAGAATAGGTCAAGATAGGTATATATGTAGTTACAAGTTATTAGGAAGTACATGGATTAGAGGAGTGATTGTTGGTAAGACTGGAGTTAGCTCTAAAAGAATCTGTCAATGATTTATCTTCCAAATATAACCAAGTATAAGGGGCACTAAACAAATAATTATAAGTATGGTGGACAGATGGAGAATAAAAAGAGATTGTAAATTCTAAGATGATATGTCAGGTGGGACAATAGTACAACAAAGGATATGTGTAGCTGATATCTTATAATAAAGCACAATAATTGCAAAGAGACAATGAATTTGAAAAGGAGGATAAAAAAATATGGGTAAATTTGAGGCTAAAGTTTAAAAAGCTATAGGCAATAAATGTAGCTATATCATGAAGAACGAATACATAAAGTATCTTATATGGGATTGTGGTACAATACACATTTCTCACTGCCATGTTAGTTCAGGTAAAACTTATAAGTTCAAAGATACCTATCTAAACATGAAGAGCAAATTCCCTACAAAGGATAGTAAATGGTTTATGTTTTGATAGTCATGTTAGGAAGGAGGTGCAAGAAGAATCATCTATGGTAAATGGCTTATGTTTCATAATATGAGTAGTAGGTTAGTACTATAGTATGATACTATATGGTGTATATGCTGGTAGAAATCAATCACAAAGTTAGAATTTTAAAAGTAATAGAGTTAGCAATCAAGTTAGGGTTAAGAAATAATAAAAAAAAGTTAAAGTTAACATTAATGAGATGGATATCTTCAAAGGAAAAGTCACAAGGTGGGAAAAGACAAAAAGGAATGGTATGAGAGGGACACTAAGGGATGTTTAGGACAAGTTATAGTAAAATGGTAGGTCAAAGAAATGGTGGAGACTCGATCTAAGTACTAATGTGTCAGGAAGTACGTCTGAAAGTAAGAAGTTTTAAGCAGAAGTCAAGGAATTTCTTTTTCAGGAAAAGAGTAGGATACTTAAACTTTTGCCATGACAGAGCAGAAACCATATCACTTTCTGATGTCGATAGATGTGCAAGGAACGTTTGGCTTTTGGATGGAACTCTACACAGCTAATTACCTATAAGATAGGTAAGAGTTGGTACAAGGACCTTGTTAGTGGCACGAAGTAAGTACAAAGTTCATAATATCATGGAATTAAGAAGTACAAGTGCTTTTAGTATGGAGAAAAGTCTTGCTAAAGTCCCAATGGCCAAAGAGGATCAGCAATGATCTTGGGTAAAGTGCGTATAAAGTTAGTTATTTTAGAAGAGCGCTTCTTGAGACATTTTAAAACAAGCAGTACGAGTCACTTTTATGCGCCACAAAGATTAATAATAGAAGAGAACAGAGATTAGAATTTCAAACTACTACACCAGAGTGCAGTGAAAGAATAAAGAGTATCAAAGATATCAGAAAAAGATTAAGGAGTGGTTAGAGGTAGGAGTTTCGCTATGAAAGGATGATGATGGCTTAGACACTACAGCAAAGTTAGAGACTAGCAGAACAGGTTTGACAATATAAGTAGAGTTCAAAGAGCAATGGACAACCACATTTTTTTCTTTAGTCCTTTTGTTTAAAATTCAGGGATGAATTTTTTTAAGGGAGAAAGACTATAATGCCCTAAAAAATTTTAAAATTTATTTATAATTACAAAATTTAATATTTTAATTGTTATTTCTTTCAAATATATTTTATGGAAGTATTTTAAAGTTTAATACTATTTCAAGTATTAAAGTAATAGTATTGTTAAATGAGATTTATTATTATTATTATTATTATTATTATTATTATTATTATTATTATTATTATTATTATCATTGTTGTTGTATTTTATGTAAAAACCTTGATTTAAAATAATTAAAGTATATTTGGACCCCTTTGAAGAATTTTGGACTTAATTGAAAAGCTTACAAAAGTTTAAGGCTTAATATGCAATTAAAAGTTCAAAAAAAAAACTCAAAATCTCAAAACGCAGCCCCGAAGCCTTCTCTCTCCCCATAACTCTCTCTTCCTTTTTCTCTCTGTTCAGGCTCCGGCGACTTGAACCTCTAATTTGTTAGTAGTATGCCCTAGAATATATCATTTAGTATGTATCTTGTACATATTTTATTAATAAAAGACATTTTCACTTTTTCATTTACATAATATATTTATGTGTAATAGAAAAGGTCCATTGATATTTTGTTAGAAATTCTATTATTAAGTTATTAAGAATATGAGTGACAGCATTTCTAGCATAAAGTATCATAAATTGGTTCACAATCAAGGATACTTCACATAGGACATGACTTATCCAGAAAGATTGTATTCATGTTTGTTCCATTGTATTTATATGAGATATAAATAAGATGGAATGGTGAGTCTCATGCCATATAACAAACATGATAGGCACTTATACATGATAGTAGGCCGAACCAATGACATTTATGACAAGCACATGGAGTTTACTCTTGTCAATATATTGTCATAAATCATATCAGTGCATATAATCTTTAGACCTGAGATAGCACACTTATCTTGTATATAGGTGGTTTGAGTTTGATACTGCTTTCATACTTGTACTGTGTATAGGTATATGGGCATGTATTGGCTCCTACTAGTTATATATAGAGGTAGGTTTTGATCAAGATGGAATTTGTTACCCTAAGTAAATAGGAATAAAATCCTATATTCATTTAGTTGTTCTTGATGTTTCAAGTTCCTAGCCAGAACAGATAGATTTAATTAGAAAAGAATTTCTGATGAGAAAAATCTTTTTAATCAAGAACTGGAATTAAAAGAGAACATAATATTCATAGTAAATTGAGATTTTATAACAAAGAGATTCTAGTGCATAGTAATATATGATTATAGGTTCATTTAAGGTAAACCTTATTACTGATTGGATGGCCATGGCATGCTATGCTAGGTGTTAACCATGGTCTATAAGGTGTATAAAATGATTTAGAGAAATCATTTATGGTAAGTAAGAGTTCTGATGATATTAAGAGTTAATATCATATTTTATTACCAATTAGTGATGAGCCTAGTGAGTCACACATATACACAAGTAATCACCAGGTTAAATGTGATTTAATTAATTAGCTAAAGAGTTTAATTGATTAATTAAATAGGTTTTCTTTGCAATTAGATTGCAAAGTTCTTAGCATGGCTTGAAATCAAATCTAGGTTATTAGATGTATTGTATAAGTTAAATTTATACTTAAAGTGTTTAAATATGAATTTAATCATGAGAAATTAATTAATAGAGATTAATTAATTAATTTATATTTGATATAAATTGATTAGAAGAAGAGAAATAATTATTTTGGGTTGAGAACTCAAAATTAAGACACAAGGGTATTTTGATCATTTCACAGGATAACATGTGGCACCATGAGATGATGACATATGACACTACACATAAGCTTGCCATTTGTCTTTTAATCATGTAAGATAATCAAAGTCAAGATTAAATCTAAGTTTGACACTTGGCACAATGTGATTGGGTCAATTAAACTAAGAGTCAATCAGAAGGTGACATGTGGCAAGAGTTTTAAGTGATGACCTAGCTATATAAGGGAAAGGATGAAAGAACAAAATAACAATCTACTCTTTCTCATTGTGTGCCGCCACCTTTGTCTTCCTCTTCCTCTCATCTTCTTCATCTCTCATCAATTTAAAGAGAATTGCCAACATTCTCTTGAATTAAAATTGCTAGAAATCATTTCTAGTGTCTTGTATACATCTATAACATCTCTAAAGGCAAAACTTTAAATTGATTGGAAAGGCTTGAGAAGCTATTCAAGGGGCTGCCATTGGTGATCTTGGTGTGGACAAGCTAGAGGGACAATATCTGATGCCCTAGGTGCATCCCAAAGGTACCAAACACAACTACAGTGCATCAAAAAGTTAGTGCACTTATTCTTGATTGAATCTAGGGTTCTAATGAATTAATTTGTTAATTCTAAAATCTTAAATGGCAAATGTAGATCCAAAAACATATTAAAAGTATTTTAATATGTTGTTTATCATTGAAATCAAATAGATAAATAATGAATCTTGCATGATGCATGAGACCCTAGAAAAAAAAATTTTGAATTCAATGATTTAAACTTATGTTTTTCATGCTTCCGCTCCTTCATAATTGGCGAGACACTCTACCAACACCAGCGACTCTGATAACCCTTCTTGCAGCTACAGATAAGCGATGAAGACACCAAATCCGACTAAGGGACGCGAGCAAGGGAGATTTGCGAAGCAAAATTTTCAAGCAGCCATTTTGACTGATTCTAATGATTCAAATTGTGTTGGACTCACCTTGATAAGAGCTTTCTTTTGAGACCAGCCACGCCTCCAACGGTGGCCGAAGAAGAGAGAACCAAGGAGAGAGAAAATGGGAAGATTTAAAGTTTTTCTGTGACACCCCTCACCCGACTACAGTGTAGCCGAGCAAGACATGGTGCATTCGGTGCTGGAGCACCCTATCTTATCTTACTTTATTCTTTTAATAATTTATTCTCATTATATTTTAATATCAATTATTTTTCTAAGAAGAAACTAGCAGAGTTTTCCCTGTTTCTATTATCATTTGGCATATTTCACTATTTACCTGCTTGAAATTTTCAATAATATTTTACAATCAAAATCTCATCAATTATTCTCATAATCATCTCATCGTTCAAATCTCATCCATATATTTCAATTTCATATTCATTTTCATGCATTATCATTCATACTTCATTCACATATCAAAATTCTCATATTTCCATTAATTTACATAATTTGTAAACTAATTGAATAAATTCACAATTTATATGATATACAAATTAATTACATATGAACTAATCAATTTATTAATTTACATCATATAAATATTACTTACAAATTCTTAGTTTACATTACAACATACGAAATATTTATAATATACAAAATACATAACATGACTTATATGGGCCCTATCTACATGCATTGCTTAAGAGGTAATAACCTTGAACACTCTGCAGATCAGAACTCCAAAAATCCCAGTCAATTGTCCACTGGATTTTAACTTCAGTACCTGTGCAAAGGAAACAATATATCGCGCTAAGCATTGCTGTTTAGTGGTGCAATAATATAACAAAGAAAATAATATACAAAATAAAGATGGAAATAAAACATAGTTCATTGTAACATTTATTTAAATTATAATTCTATCACTAATCTTTTGTATCATTTAATTTAATACTTTCTAGGTTATCTTTGATTATTTCATAATAACTAAGGCTCTCAGAGTCATTTTATAATAGATAACTTTTTTTAACATCAGTCCAGTTCATTTCAATTCTTTCTGCTAAATAATTAATCTAATTTATTTTAGGTCTTCTTACTCATTTATTTAATTTCTAATATTTTTAATTGTTAATATTCTTAACTTATTTCAATAATTTTCACTGCCCAAGTAACCTATGACAGGCTGACTAAACTGGATAACAGGTCGTTGACACTAGACACCGTAGTGTATCGGGCTGTTATACCATGGGACGTGTAAGCTCAGTACGTCAATCATGTATGCAGTTAGTATGGCTAAAAAGACATGATAACATCTCAGTATGGCTAAAAGCCATGATAACAAGTAATCGGGCATAAAAGCCATGATGCGGACATAAAGTCATGAATACAGGCATAAAGCCTTACGCAGTACTGCTAAAACAATACCCTATTGGCATGTCAATCTATCCAATCTGACACACGTGTCTAGGCAATACATGGGCACATAGGTACCATTAAATGTTAATATATTGTGTTTTATGACTTTATTATTTCATGATAAATTTCAATTATAATTTATAACATTTCAGTTCTATTCCTAATAGAAGTATAAATTTTTAAAATACATTTCTACAAAAATTTTGCTTCATCATAATTCATATATTAATTCATTATATTATTTATGTTGATCACAATTCATAACAATGGTTCTCATATACCATTATACTTAAAGTACTTTTCATTTCTACAATAATGAGAACTAATGTCTCATTCATACATTAACAAGATTCATTTATTCATTATACTATTTATATAAATTATCATTCATATTTCAAGTAATCCATGAACATTTTATGGATTTCAAATTTAACTAAATTTCCCTTAAATCCTAGAGTCACTCAACTTCATGAATTTAAATTCATTAATCACATTATCTATATTAACCATCCTAATAGTTTTTCTAATTTAGCATACCATTTCCTATATCATTGAGATTACTATTCACTTGACCATTTCCCTTTAAAGGTTGATTTTTTAATTCATAATAGATTTGTTAAGTCTAAGTTCACCAAGATACCACATTTTGCATTTTATTTTTGTTGGCATTGATTGCCAAACTCAATTCCTAGCCTCCTAGGTTTTATTTCAAATTTTTAGAATTTGAGGTCCAAATTCACTATTCCATTGGTTATCGCTACAATAGGAATTTGGCAAACTTCTCTTCATCAAAGTTGTTCCTTATTGTGTCTTCTTTAATTCTCTTTTTAAATCACTTTATTTGAAGTTTTGTAGCTCAAGTTATGGCCTAAATACCATAACTGGCAGGATTACAATTTTTCCAGAATTTCTAGGCAGAATCAATTCTGGCAGTTTTGATGTCCTGCAGGTCACCTAAGGTAGCATACCTAACCTCAATTCTATTGGCATAAATCACTTTAATTCCTCATCAAATATAGCAAATGGTCACTAATTGACCATTAGGACTTCCATTCACCAACACATAATTAAAACCCTAATTCATGGTCACTAACCCTAATTTCAAATTTCCAAATTGGTGCAAACTCAATTCATTCTACTTCCTAAGCATATCAACTTAACAAGCATCATCATGGGACAAATTTTCATCAAATAAAAACATTAAACCCTAAAGGATTTCATGGCTGCCAAATTTAAGAAGTTTAAGTCCTTAGTCATTTCTTTAAATTTTCTTGCCATTCGCACTTATTTAGGCATGCTCATCATATCTAAAGTTAGAAAAGACGAAGTTAGTGCAATAACTTTTTGTTACTAATTTTTCTTCTCACTAAATCTTCAATCTCCTTCCTCGATTTTGCTTCTAATCACACTAGCTAGGTTAGATATCAAGTTTTTGTGTTTGGAGGTAGGGAAAATATGGAAGAAATGGATGGGAACTGAAGCTTTTAAAATCAAAAATGGTGGAAAGGAAATGGGACTCATCGTTCGGCCAACTAGTGGGAATGAGAAAGAAGACCACTTTTTCTTCCTTTATTTGATTTGTTTTTATCTCTTATAATGGATTTGTTTAATTGTGATTGGTGAGAGAGGTTTTAATGACATCATCCCATGTCATAAATCTAATTAAATTTCATTTTCTTTTCTTTTTTTCCTTTCTTCTTTCTACTCATTTTTTTTTTAAAATTTTTAGCAATATTTTTTTCATATTTTATGTCATATAATTTATTTACTTAATTGAACAAGTTGGCCAAAAATCGTCTCTGAAGGTGAAATGATCAAAATGCCTTTCGTTTTGCTTAACGGACTAAAATTGTTTGTACTGATCTAAAAAATTCTCCTAACCTTTTCTTGGTATTCTAATGCTACCTAGGGTGCTGTAACTCTTCTCTAGCATCCCAGAAATTATTTCACAAAATTTCCCTCTGGTTTAGGACTACTAGCTGTGAAGACAGCAACTTCCCGTTAGGGTCACCCATCACCGGGGCACCAGCTCATTTAACTTCATTGTATTTCATTGCTTAAATTTTTTTAAATTTTTCCTTACCACTATTTGGATTATTTATGACTCCTCACTCTAGTTTACATATAGTTTCAGACATTCCAAATGTCCGAACTGACATTAATCACTGGAACAGTCGAATGCACTGACTAGCTAAAGTGAGGGTTTTACAATTCTTCCCCTCTAACAAAAATTTCGTCCTCGAAATTTACTTGATATAAATAATTGAGGAGCTGCTACCTCCTTATTTCTTCACCTTACCAGAGAAAACAGATCTGCATTAGTGTCACCTCGACTCATATGAATGTAATGCATGTTATGCATACGATCTTATTCTATCTATCGATGCCTAGGAACACCTAAACCGTGCTCTGATACCACTAAATGTGACACCTCTCACTCGACTGCAGTGTAGCTGAGCAAGACGTGGCACATTCAGTGCCGGAGCACCCTATCTTATCTTACTTTATTCTTTTAATAATTTATTCTCATTATATTTTAATATCAATTATTTTTCTAAGGAGAAACCAGCGAAGTTTCCCCTATTTCTATTATCATTTGGTGTATTTTACTATTCACCTGCTTGAAATTTTCAATAATATTTTGCAATCAAAATCTCATCAATTATTCTCATAATCATCTTATAGTTCAAATCTCATCCATATATTTCAATTTCATATTCATTTCTATGCATTATCATTCATGCTCCATTCATATAACAAAATTCTCATATTTCCATTAATTTACATAATTTGCAAACTAATTGAATAAATTTACAATTTATATGATATATAAATTAATTACATATGAACTAATCAATTTATTAATTTACATCACATAAATATTACTTACAAATTCTTAGTTTACGTTACAACATGCGAAATATTCATAACATACAAAATACATGACATGACTTATATGGGCCCTATCTACATGCATTGCTGAGGAGGTGATAACCTTGAACATTCTGCAGATCAAAACTCCAAAAATCCCAATCAATTATCCACTGGATTTTAACTTCAATACCTGTGCGAAGGAAACAATCCATCCCGCTAAGCATTGCTGCTTAGTGGTGCAATAATATAACAAAGAAAATAATATACAAAATACAGATAAAAATAAAACATAGTTTATTATAACATTTATTTAAATTATAATTCTATCACTAATCTTTTATATCATTTAATTCAATACTTTCTAGGTTATCTTTAATTATTTCATAATAAATAAGACTCTCAGAGTCATTTCATAATAAATAAATTTTTTTAACATCAGTCCAGTTCATTTCAATTCTTTCTGCTAAATAACTAATCTAATTTATTTAGGTCTTCTTGCTCATTTATTTAATTTCTAATATTTTTAATTGCTAACATTCTTAACTTATTTCAATATATTTCACTGCCCAAGTAATCTATGACAGGCTGACTAAACTAGATAATGAGTCGTTGGCACTAGACACCGTGGTGTCTCGGGCCATCATACCATGAGACGTGTAAGCTCAGTACGTCAACCACGTATACAGTCATTATGGCTAAAAAGCCATGATAACATATCAGTATGGCTAAAAGCCATGATAACAAATAATCGGACATAAAAGCCATGAGTGCGGGCATAAAGCCATGAATACAGACAAAAAGTCTTATGCAATATTACTAAAATAATACCCTATTGGCATGCCAATCTATCTAATCTGACACACGTGTTTAGGCAATACATGGACACATAGGTACCATTAAATGTTAATATATTGTGTTTTATGACTTCATTAGTTCATGACAAAGTCCAATTATAATTTATAACATTTCAATTCTATTCCTAACAAAAGTATAAATTTTTAAAATACATTTCTACATAAATTTTGCCTTCATCATAATTTATATATTTATTCATTATATCATTTGTGTTGATCGTAATTCACAACAATGATTCTCATATACTATTATACTCAAAGTACTTTTCCTTTCTACAATAATGAGAACTAATGTTTCATTCATACATTAATATGATCCATTTATTCATTATATTATTTATATAAATTATCATTCATATTTCAAGTAATCCATGAACATTTCATAGATTTCAAATTTAACTAAGTTTTCCTTAAATCCTAGAGTCACTCAACTTCATGAATTTAAATTCATTAATCACATTATCTATATTAACTATACTAATAGTTTTTTTAATTTAGCATACCATTTCCTATATCATTGGGATTACTATTCACTTGACCATTTCCCTTCAAAGGTTGACTTTTTAATTCATAATAGATTTGTTAAGTCTAAGTTCACCAAGATACCACATTTTGCATTTTATTTTTGTTGGCATTGATTGTCAAACTCAATTCCTAGCCTCCTAGGTTTTATTTCAAATTTTTATATTTTGAGGTCCAAATTCACTATTCCATTGGTCATTGCTATAGTAGAAATTTAGCAAAATTCTCTTCATCAAAGTTGTTTCTTATTGTGTCTTCTTTAATTCCCTTTTTGAATCACTCCATTTAGAGTTTTGTAGCTCAAGTTATGGCCTAAATACCATAACTGGCCGGATTACAATTTTTCCAGAATTTATAGGCAAAATCAATTCTGGTAGTTTTGGTGTCCTGATTTTGATGAACAATTTCATTTAGTTCTGATTAGAATTTAGAGTCATGGTCTCCATGAAAGTTGTCCTAAATTGTCTAAGCTTTCCATTGACATAAAAATCAGGTCAATTGGGCATTTCTACACTGAGTTATGGCCAAATGAATAAATACTATTTATTTGGTCACTTTTACCACGTCCAGAATTGGTTACCCGGATTTGGTCAATTTTTAGGGTATTCTAAGTTTGTTTTCTGGACAAGGTTTCTTCATTAAAGTTGTGCCATTATATGTCTAGTTTCATGTCCAATTGGCCTTGCACCAATTGAACCTACACCACTCAAGTTACAACTGCCCAAATCTGCTGGACTCACATCCAGCCTTACAGGTCACCTAAGGCAGCATACCTAACCTCAATTCCATTGGCATAAATCACTTCAATTCCTTATCAAATATAGCCAAATGGTCACTAATTGATCATTAAGACTTTCATTCACCAAAACATATTGAAAACCCTAATTCATGATCACTAATCCTAATTTCAAATTTCCAAATTGGTGCAAACTCAATTCATTCTACTTCCTAAGCATATCAACTTAACAAGCATCATCATGGGATAAATTTTCATCAAATAAAAACATTAAACCCTAAAGGATTTCATGGCTGCCAAATTTAAGAAGTTTAAGTCCTTAGTCATTTCTTTAAATTTTCTTGCCATTCACACTTATTTAGGCATGTTCACCATATCTAAAGTTAGAAAAGAAGAAGTTAGTGCACTAACCTTTTGTTACCAATTTTTCTTCTCACTAAATTTTCAATCTCCTTCCTCCATTTTGCTTCTAATCACACTAGTTAAGTTAGATATCAAGTTTTTGTGTTTGGAGGTAGGAAAAATATGGAAGAAATGGATGGGAATTGAAGCTTTTAAAATCAAAATGGTGGAAGGGAAATGGGACTCATGGTTTGGCCAACTAGTGAGAATAAGGAAGATGACCACTTTTTCTTTCTTTGATTTGTTTTTATCTCTTATAATGGATTTGTTTAATTGTGATTGGTGGGAGAGGTTTTAATGACATCATCTCATGTCATAAATCTAATTAAATTCTATTTTCTTTTCTTCTTTAACTTTCTTCTTTCCCTTTCTTCTTTCTACTCATTTTTTTTTATTAAATTTTTAGCAATATTTTTTTCATATTTTATGTCACATAATTTATTTACTTAATTGTACAAGTTGGTCAAAAATCGTCTCTGAAGGCGAAATGACCAAAATTCCCTTCGTTTTGCTTAACGGACTAAAATTGTCTGTACCGATCTAAAACATTCTCCTAACCTTATCTTGGCATTCTAATGCTACCTAGGGCGCCGTAACTCTTCTCTGGCATTCCAGAAATTATTTCATGGAATTTCTCTCTGGTTTAGGACTATTAGCTGTGAAGACAGTAACTTCCCGTTAGGGTCACCCATCACCGGGGCACCGGCTCATTTAACTTCATTGTATTTCATTGCTTAAATTTTTCTAAATTTTTTCTTACTATTATTTGGGTTATTTATGACTCATCACTCTAGCTTACTTATAGTTCCAGACATTTCGACTATCTGGACCGACATTAATCATCGAAACAGTCGAATGCACGGACTAGCTAAAGTGAGGGTGTTACATTTTCGGTCAGATTCTGGCCAATCTAACTGTCGGATCAATGATCCGAGACCACCGTTGACGACGAAACCTTCGAGATGAGACCTGCCCCGCTCCAATTGGACACCTTTTGGAAAAAGCGATCATGGGATAGTCTAGATCGCTTGATAAGATTTTTAAATTTTTGGATGCCCGTAAATTAAATATAATTATATGATAATTATTAATAATTTTTAGGCTTCGTTTAGATGCAATTGGAATGGTGATAGCTCACTGGCATTTGGGACCGAGTTTTCGAGCCGGTCTAGGTGCCTGATGGGCTATTCGATAATGGGCTCATGTTTACAGTCATTTCCAACATTTTCAAACATTCCGAAGGTATTCTAGATAGCAAAATTTGCAAAGATAGTCCCTAACTCAAGTTGGGTAGTTTGTGCTTTGATTAAGTTAGCTAGTTAAATCTATAAAATATTCCTGACTTAGTAAAATTGAGTGAAATAAATTTAATCAATACAAGGACAATATAGAAGACCTCTAGGAATATTTTTATAATTTTTGAAAGTACTAAAAATAATTATTTGGTCTAACGAGGAATTAGGGACCCGAGCTGGAGTTTGAAAGATTAGACTTAGATTAGGCTTCTTGTAGGCCTCGAATGAGCATTTTAATTTTTGTTGTGGGCCTGAAACCCTGTGTATTATTAATGTTGCATTTTCTTGAAGGGGCTTAAGTCCAATTATAGGGGAGACTCTGTCGAAATTTTGGCACGACTTTAGAAATTATTCTTACTTCTTTAATTAAATTAATTATTTAATTTTGTCAGTCATTTGATAGAGGTTAGTGTGTATTTTTAGGTGATCGATGCCGGCCTTCTTGTCCTTCTAGCCAGACCAGCTGCAATCAAGTCAACTAGTCTGTGAGTGGAATATTGATTATTTTTGTAATTTTAATATTAATTATATATATGGAATGCTCATACATTCTATAAATAATTTATTATGCAAATAAATAGTTAATATATTAGGGGAATTTTGGTTGTTATATATTTAATTATTGTTATATATTTTTTATTGCTATCCTGAGAATAATTTGGAGTTGTGTATGTGTGTTGACTTGAGTGTAGTGTGAATATGGATATGGGTAAGACAGGTAGTTGTGGTTAGAGCTTGTCTCACTGAGACCCGATCCTTATATATGGATAAGTTGGATTGAGTACGACTTTGAGTTGATCTCACTAACCCCTGCACTTGGATTATTAAGCGAAAGTCCGACTTGAGTTGATATCACTGGCCGGTATTAGATTAAAAGAGATATATAGAGGATCAACTCATATATATGCATTGATATGATACACTGGTTGTGTGATTCGCTCCAGATTAACTTTTAATAAGAATATTGAATGAGTTATTGTTATATGTGATGGATGTGCATTTTCATGGTAGGATTGCACTAGCTTTAGATAATTATAGAAATTGCACTTATAATTAATATTTAAACTCTTTGAGTCGAATGCTCATTCATATTCAAATATTTTTCCCCGATTGCAAGAGGAGTAAGTTTATTTCTTCGAATCTAACCTGCATTTTCCTCCATAAGTTATGCTTCTTAGTTTAATAGTTTATTATGTCTATTTATTTACTTATTTTTTTAATAACTAGAGCTTCGCTGTGATATTAGTTTATGTATATATTATATAAATTAATGAAAATTTTATGGTATTAAATAGTCTGTATATTATGGGTATTAGAATTGAGCCAGACTCCCTTAGTAGAGGATTTTTTTATAGAAATCGGGTTGAGTTAGCCCAACTAAATTTTTAGTATTTTATTTTATTTTTGTTTGTATGTTGGACCTTGATTTTGGTTCTGATTATAGCATTGGAAATAATGAGATTTATTACAAATCTTAAGGGCTTTATGCTGATCTAGATCCTAATATCGGTGTAGCTTGTAGAATTGAGTGACATAGATAATCTTAAGACGCACTCTTCTCTATAAACTAAGATGAGATGATTGAAGAAGAACGGAGAAAATGACAAATAAGGGAGTCCAATCATGAGAAATGAATCGGAAATTGTCCATGTATATAACCTGCTAGTTGGTTGATAGCAACGGCGCAAATCTTCTACACCACAATACGCACAATGTACCCTTATCTTGGCCACGTGAAGCCACTCAAATAAATGGACTTTTTTATTATATAAACTATTAAATAAACATTTCAATAATATTAAATAATTTCATGCTGCTTCATATATACTAATTAAGTTTATTTATACATAAAAATTTAAATGTAAAATATTAATTGGTATTATAGAAATAAATGAATGAGTCCAGAAAAGAATCTATAAAAAATGAGATGAATTTATTAAGTTAGAACTTATTAAATAACGTAGTTAATTGATTCATCCTTAGTCATTAAACTTTTCTTATTATTTAAATATGAGAGAAGCTTCATAGATGATGTGAAATGTGTGGGGAATATTAATATCCATCCACCAAAGTCCAACAATGGTTAGATAAAATTAGGAATCTGTCAAGCTTTGCCGGCTCCGACATGCTTTATTGCGCACAAAATTGACTTATAAGATATCAATCATTGAGGGGTCTGAACCTTGGCAGTTGATAAGCAGTAAACATGAGGTATATATCATGCTCGTACGTCTAATATTAAATTCAAAACAATTGTAATAATTTCATTGTCTAATTAGCTATATGACTACTCAATCACTTCTTGAAATTTTAAAAATAAATTTATTTTATAAAATATATCAATCATCCATTTTTAATTTATAAATGGCCATATCAAGTCTCCAATAATATTCATATTTTCAATCTAAAATATCATAATAAAATTATTTTTTCATATCACCAATAACTTCAATATATTTAGCTCGATCCTGAAATCATAATATTGTTCTTGTCATAAAAATTTTTGGATGATTCTACGTATCTTTGTGTTGATTAAAGATCTTCATCATAATTAGTGCTATACCAATTTGAGAGTTCAAAGATCCATAAGATATAATTAATCAATCTTAAGTAATTGCACTGAGTTGCAGAATTTGAATAAATATTATAATCGATCCATCGCTCAAGGATCACAAGCACTCATAATGAAGAGAGAAAATTCTTATGAGATGAGGAATCAAAGTGAAAACCAAGATGATAATGGCCTTTCAAAACCTGTTGTTGATGAGGGTAAAATCAATTAGTTATTGGATTGCAGATTTGCACTGGATATCCATCTGCTCTTTGGAAGCTAAGCAAAGCAAACCATTGCAGAAGCAGACGATATAAAAAGCAGACAACTTGAGGTCACGTTGGTGGGCAGCTTCAAGGTTTTCCTGAAAGAAATTTCATTAAGATGCTCTCCATTGATATCCAACAACTGAAGGTTAATTAGGATCCATCTTTAGTCCTTTCCAGTTGCTGTTCAATGAAGGAAGGTTCATGAGTCCAGGCATACCAAGACTAATTGCATACACAGCTGCATGAGATGATTGATTCTGTAGGAAGCCTGCACAAAATTTGATGGATCATATAAAGGGGTAACGAAGCCACTTGCTTCTGTTCTCCAATTCCTATGGTGAAAACACAAACATTTTATGAATAAATTCAAAAACTAATTATTTTGTCAACTGGCACGTAGTTTATATATATATATATATAGGCTAGTCCAAAGCATGGTCTATTAAGATCTATTTACATGCACTGAACTACTTCAAAGCCAATTGTTTAGGCATGCGAAGCTCTAAGCACCGACGTTCCTAATGGTAAAATCCAAAATTATGAGAGATGCTTTTGTGATGATATTAATGATAACTAAAAATAGAGAAATTATTAGATAGCCTATGAGCTTGAAGAAATCTAAAATCTTCCAAGATTTCAAAATAATAATCTTACAAGCCCCAGCCCACAAAAAAAGGCTTTTGGGCTTTCAGTTTTGGGTGGGCCTATGGCATTATGGATTTCTAAAAAACCTCCATTATGGGCCTTGTTTATTTCAATTACTTGTCAACCAAAAACACATATATTGCCCAGTTGGGGATGTGAAATTAGTTTACCCTTCTTCCATTTTACATATATACACCTTAAAGTATTGGACAAACAATATGGAATATAAGAACAAATAATAATTATATTCTAATTATACAATTTGTCAAAGCATATTTAAGAATAAGAAATAAATACATAGTTATAATTAAAATTGGCAATGATCCATCCAAAATTAAGAAAGAAGATGACAAAATTAATTTGTCCTGTCTCCATAGCTAACTTTATGAGTCACAAATGGGTATATGAATGAATGCAACAATGGACAGGACAGCACAAAGCCAAAGTGCAAGAGATGCATATAGCCAAGTTGGGTGATTGAGGCCTTTTGGACACAAAATTTAATGTAAAGGGTCCACTTCATACATGGCAATTACCCTAGCCCCTCACAGCTTATCCTTTGGTTTGGTCACTTGCATTCTTGAGAGAGACAATACAAGAATTGAGTTCATACCCATCCTCTTGGCATCACTTTCACTCATTTTAAACTTAGTGGGAAGTTGTCAATTTCTTCTTCTTTGCTAGTGAAGTGTACTCTTAGCTTCATGGTTTGGTGGCATCCACCTTTGTTGCTCCCTCTTCACCCATCAACACCCATTTTGTGTTTTAATTCATTTTAGATTCTACCTAAACAATAATAATAACAATAATAGATAGTTTAATTGATTTTTCATATATTTTATTTTCTTGTTAAAAATAAAATTTTATTTCATTTAATAAGAAATACAAAAATTACGATAAAATAAACTCTAACATATAAATATAAAAGATTGAATCTAGAAAAATTTTAATTTAAAATTAATCAAACTTACTTTAAATGCATACAAGATATGGATTTAGATTTAAACATGTTGTTGTAAAAGGCTTCTCCCTGAACTTTTGTGATCTTGATCTCCCCATTTATAAAGAAATAGAAAATTGAGAAAATCATCATGTTTACAGGGGAGAAGGTAGAAAATCACAATATTTAAGTTAAAACCCAAAATTTAAGCAAAATTTTCACTTATTCAAGGGAAAAATATGTAAAAGTTATTTTGATAAACTGCAATTAAATTGTATTGCTTTTAAAAGAAGAAAATGATATATGCATACACATACACAGAAGAGTGAATATCTAATAACTGTTAATACAAAAGCAATAATTAGGTGATGTCATTTGTAGTTGTTGGTGATTGATTTTCTAATATTATAAAGATTTGATTTTTCCAAAATTATGTTCTTGTATTTATTTCCAAACATTCACATAAAAAATAATCTTATTTCATTAAAAGTGTTCACAACTCAATCTAAACCTTCAAATGAAATTTAATTAAATCAAATGAATTTTGAGAATTTAGTATAGTTTGCCAAACATAATTTGAGGAAAAACCTCATCATCTAAATCAAATCAAATGGTCAAATAATATCTTAGTAAATTTTAAATATGATATTTATTTCCTAAAAACAGATCAATAATAAAGAAATTATTTTATATAATTATTATATATATAATGAATAAATTTTGATAATTAATTATAATGAGACTCGTTATAATAAAAATTTATAATGCAATCATTATACTTACAGAGTTCATTTGAAATAAATAATTAAGAAAAAAGAATTTGAAAGAATTCTCACACAATTATGAATGAAAAAAGCTTACAGAAATGGTTATGATAAATTGGTAATATGATAAAATCATGCTATTTTATTTTAACGCCAAAGGAAATTTTATAATAAAAATTTAAAAATTTCTCACTATAAAAGAAAATTAATTAAAAATAATTTGAAACAGCCTCATTTTTATTTAAAAATAATGAAAAAAAAAAATAGTTCAGTCAGTAAAAACCAAATTAAAGGTCCAATTAATTTAAGACTTCGAGTATCATCAATTATTTTTTTTAGTAATATGTTCACTATTCTGTAATTTCTCAATGAGTTTGATAATAAGATTTAGTCATAAATTGGAAAAGTCTCTCCTCCTCGTCTAAAGTACTAAATATTATATTAAAACAAAAGGGTAAAAAAGTTAGTTCAGTCAATAAAAAACTAAATTAAAGCTTCAATTAAATTGAGAGTCGAACTATTATTAACTTTTTTTAAGTAATATGTACACTATATTATAATATTTCAACAAGTTTTATAGTAAAATTTAGTCATAAACTAGAAAAATATTTCATCATCTAAAAAACTAAATTAAAACTTCAATTAAATTGAGAGTTCAAGTATTATCAACATTTTTTTTTAGCAATATGTATACTATACTATAATTTCTCAATAAGTTGATAGTAAGATTTAGTCCTAAACTAGGAAAATCTCTCCTCTTCGTCTAAAGTGCTAAACATTTTATTAAAAAGAAAAAGTAAAAAAAGTTAGTTCAGTCAGTAAAAAAAACTAAATTAAAGTTTCAATTAATTTGAGAGTTCGAGTATTATCAAATTTTTTTTAGTAATATGTACACTATATTGTAATTTCTTAATGAATTTGACAGTAAGATTTAGTCCTAAACTACAAAAGTCTCTCATACTCATCTAAAGTACTAAACATTTTATTTTAAAAAAAAAGCACAAAAAGTTAGTTTAATTAGTAAAAAATTAAATTAAAACTTCAATTAAATTGAGAGTTTGAGTATTATTAATCTTTTTTTTAGTAATATGTACATTATATTGTAATTTCTCAATGAATTTGACAGTAAAATTTAATCCTAAACTACAAAAAGTCTCTCCTCCTCATCTAAAGTACTAAATATTTTATTTAAAAAAGGCAAAAAAAGTTAGTTCAGTAAATAAAAAATTAAATTAAATTGAGAGTTTGAGTATTATTAACTTTTTTTTAGTAATATGTACACTATATTGTAATTTGTCAACGAGTTTGATAGTAAGATTTAGTCATAAATTAGAAAAATCTCTCATTTTCACTTGAAGTACTAAACATTTTATTAAAAAAAATGGCAAAAAAAATTAATTCAGTCAGAAAAAAACTAAATTAAAGCTTCAATTAAATTGAGAGTTCGAGTATTATTAAATTTTTTTTAGTAATATGCACATTGTACTATAATTTTTCAACGAGTTTGACAATAAGATTTAGTCATAAATTACAAAATTCTCTTCTCCTCATTTAATGTAATAAACATTTTATTAAGGAAAAGGCAAAAAAAAGTTAGTTCAGTCAGCAAAAAATTAAATTAAAACTTTAATTAAATTAAAAGTTTGAGTATTGTTAAGTTTTTTTTAGTAATATGTATACTATACTATAATTTATCAACGAGTTTGATAACAAAATTTAGTTCTAAACTAAAAAAAGTATTTCCTGCTCATCTAAAGTACTAAACATTTTGTTCAAAAAAAAAAAAGTGTTTACTAATTTTAAGGGTAAAAAAAGACAGAAGAGCAAAAATGATTGAAAAGGAAGAATGGAGGGGTTGGTAGAGAGATTGATGAGGCTCATAAGTGGCCGCAAGTTCAGATAGATAGAAATGGAAGAACAAACAGGAAAGGAAGGTGAAGGTCCAAGACTTTTCTTTTTTTCCTAATTGCTGGTCCAACACATTGGGTCTCATTAATGATCCCATTTCAAACTGGTCATTACTATTTTAGAGATGTTAGGAGTGTGAAGTAAAAGAACAAATGCTGCTCAAAATATCTTACTGAGTCCCTTTTGTTTTTAAATAAATGACTATCAAGTCTCTATATATTAATAAAATTAATTATTTAATTTCATTTATTTAAATTCATTTAAAACATTATGTATTTTATTAAACAAAACTTTTTTACCTTTTATTTTGAACATTTATTATTATTTACTCTCTGTAAATTTTAGTAGTTTCTTTGACTACATTTATCTCATCAATACTGCTGCAGAACTGGAACATGGTAGCTGCGCAAGGGGCCCAAAGTTGAGCAGAGATTAATGTATGGTCAATTCCTTCTTTCACTTGTACATTCATATTGGTCCAAAGCTGTTTCATCAGTAACAAAAGATTTTGATCCTGCTGTCAATTGCTGCCGACTGATGGGTTTCCCCTTTTTTTTTTCTTATCTCATAACTTCCTATTTTAGCGAATTATATTTTGAGTGATTAATTTTTAAAAACTTTAATTAATGTTTTGTAGTTATAATGAAATACTTTAAAAATAAATTAATAATAAAAATTCAAATGATTAGTCTCAATTCACTTTAATTTTAATATTTATCTTAATTTATGAGAATATTATTAAATCATTGATAATAAAATTATATAATATGGCATAAAGGATACATGAATTTATAAATTTATTTTAATAATATTAGAATTATGAAATTTTAAATTTAATTAAAGGTAATTATATAAAAATATATAATTTAAAAAATTAATATAATAATAATTATTAATAAAATTTAATATTTTTTATTCGTAAGAAATTCGATGTGTCTAAACGTGAATCGGGAGACTAATAAGGAAGCAGCAATTATTGGTCTAAAATTCTCGAATATTCTCATGTATAAATTTCAACTCTAGAATCATATTTCCACGGAAAGGCCAACACTAGCATTTTAAGATCCCTTCCACGTGTTTAGTATTTTAATTTTTAGCTAAAATATTATTTTTTTATTTATATTATTTAATAGTGTAATATTTATATTAATATAAAGAGAATGATTTGAGAAACATTAATTTTTAATTTTTAAAATTTAAAAAAATATTTTATCTAAAATTTAAAAAATTATATTATTATTTTTATATATTTAATAATTAATAAAATAATTATTAATTATTAAAATAATTATTAATTACTACAATAATTAATATTATCGGATAAATCATAAATTGATTGGTTTTTTTTTTTAATCTAAACTATAAGAATGAGAGTCTCAAGTTTCAGACTTTTCATTTACTTTTTGTTTTTTTAGATAAACACTCATATTAAAAATTTTAAATTATTTCATAAATAATATTATAAAATAAAATATATTATAATTTTAAATTATAAGTAATTAATATTTTTTCTAATTTTTGAAACATAATTAATTTTAATTCTCATAATATCAATTAAGGGATAATTTTTTAAGATCTAAGGGTGATAAAGATTCCAGACTTTGAATCTCTTTGTTTGCTTATTATAAAATTTATATTTTTGTAATGAAAATTATAACATATAGTAATGCTGTACAGAATTTATCCAGGTTTTTTTTCTAAGTCTTAATGATAAAAAGGAAATATAAAAGACTAAGAAAAAAAAATGAGAAGATTTTGTGGCTAATTTGGATACAGCTGGCCACTGCCATTTGCCCCATTGTAAAGAGATATTAGCAGCCAGGCCTAGTGGGATGAATTGATGTTATTGTTTGGCTTATTCACACCCAAAACCAAAGCCAATATATATATATATAGCATAAAATTTGTAATCATAAATATCTGTTTTGATTTAATATTTAATCAAGATAGACTATGATATTATATATAGAAAATAAATTAATTTTAATTTAATTAAAAGTTAAATAAAAAAATAAATTTATTCAAATTTTATACTTAGTATAATATTTTTCCAAATTAATGTGGATAACACTCTATATATTATTAAAAAAAAACAAATTTTCAATAAATGTTTTGTAAATACCAACTGAACAATTATTAAATTTTAGTCTTCCCATATAAATACCTTTCACAAACAAGGACATAAGCTTGCACGAATTCTTGAAATTAATAATAAAAAAAACTGTGATTAGGTATCTTGAGCATTATTAATTATTATTATTATTTTTTTAATTTGAAAAGTATATCAAACTAATGTGGAAAACATGCGTCTAAGGGAAAGTTACTTTGGATACTTTGTAAGCTATAGTTAAGGATATTCCTAATTATAATCATACAAATATTAAAAAATTTGAAAAAAAATATAAATAATATAATAAGATCATTCTTTGATACTTTGTTCATTATTATAAATATAAAGACTACACTAATTATTGTCTAGATTCCTCAATAACTGTTTAAAAAAAATTTAATAATGATTATTTTACGAGAGTGATTTAACGGCTATGAAAAGTTACATACAATTTTTTATCTATTCAAGTAACAGAACTTAAAAAATTATTGAATCTATTTAACAGTGAAATTTATATATGAGAATTTGAGTAATATGTTATGTTTAATATTATTATTTATAAAATATTTAAATTTAATATATAATAAAGAGAATGTATCAAATCTATCGATTAGACTCATAAAAATTTGATATTATTTAATTATTAAAATAAAATGGGTTGATTAGTTGGCAATATATAGTCCAAATTTGTATTGTATATATCACAGGAAACTGGGATGGCTTTGGTTGAGCGCCAAAGGAGTAGTTAAGAAGGCGCTTTCCTGGCCCCATCAAGAACACTCATCTACATGGCCTTAGTGCGGCGGCCCCCGCTCCCCTCTCCATCTTTTTTTTTTTTAATTATTATTAGATAAAAAAATTATAATATTCAATACTCGAAACTAATTCAATCAAGTCAAGTTTACACTTTAATTTAATTAAATTAGACTATAATTTAGTTTCAGGGTTATCCAAAGCAATTCATGTGTGTCTTATATATATGATTTCACCACTTTATAAATTGGATCTAATATGATAATAATTTAATAATTTTTAAATTAAATATTTATATATAAATTATTATATATATTATGTATATTTTAATTTATATTATATAATTTTTAATTAAAATTTTAATTTGATATTTTTTAAACCGAGTTAATATTAAATGTAATATATATATATATATATATATTTTTTTTTTTTTTTTTTTTTTTTCATGAACTGGTAACTATATGGATGATAAGATGCTTTGAAAGTCCTATGTACAATATCTTCCATAAATTTTTGATTGAGACCTTTTTAAATTATTAGGCGCACTTTACATTTAAAGAAAAACATGTTCAATTTTTTTTTTCCATTTTTCTTTCCAATAATGGTATTGAGAATCTTAATATTAATTATATAATATTGCCATTTTTCAGAAATTTCATTTGCAGGGTTCACCCAGATGTTTTTTTTGTAATGAGGTATTAATTTTTTTCAATAAATTAAAAATATGTATTTTTTTGAATGAAATCTAATATTTAAACATTTATTTTCAACTATAATTGGTTTCATATTATCCATCAAGTCAAGTCAGAGTAGATAGATTATATCATGCGATATAGAGGGTATAATACAAGCCTCATATGATCATGACACAGGTCCAATTTTATGATTTACAGAGAACAATCAATGAAATTTAAAAGGAATAAAGATCGTAAACGGTTGTAAAGACTGATAAAAAATATGAATAGACCTACCGAGGATTTAAAAAGACTTGCACAAGATCGATCGCTAGATATGTTGGGCTCACACATTTTCCATGTAAACCTAGCAAGCATCGCTATAAGGTTTTATAATCCCCCCCTCTGAGAGGCCTCTGATCAAAAAGGAATTCGAGAAATTTTTGCTCTGATAAACCTTGAAATGGCTGTAGTGTCTCGATTGAGACACTGAGTATGGATATCGTCATGGACTCCTATTGAGGAATAACCAATGATTGCCCAATTGCAGGATATGCATAATAGAATACAAGACACTTGCATTTAGTATACGTACGTGCACTGAGTATCACCCAATCTCAGACTTTCTTACTCATATTCTCCTGCTATTAATTATTCATTCCACTTTTCTGTCCATAAACTTAAATATTAGAGTGTCAAATTGAGAAAATCCAAATTTAATCCCTTTACCCCTTGTTATCTTGCAATTTTATAGAAAAAAAAAATCCCATTTTTATGGGGATTTAATAGAGGCACAATAAAGCAAGTAATTATTAAGTAGATAAAGAAACAGATATTTTTACTTATTGTGCCTTAAAAATGAAAAAAAACTAATCAAATTATCTTTTAATTTGTAATTTAATTTCATTTTCTTGTACATAAGAATGATATCCTCTTAATTCAATTTAAGAAATATTGCTCATACTTTAAAAGGATTTAATTCTCATATAAACAAAAATCTAAACATTTGATAGATTTTTAGGTAAAATTTAAGATTTAAATTATGTTTTTGTCCTAAGCGTAAAAAAATTCTCAGCTTTTGTTCCTTTATATGAATTTTTAACTTTTTATAATTTAAATGTTATTTTTATAGTAACGAGGCATTAAAATTATTTTCTTCACTAATTAAGAACACATGCATACGAGACAAGAGAAGACATAAGTTTGTTTGGTATATATTTTTATAATTATGGAGTTAGTAATTATGAAATATCATAAATTTGTCTGTTATATTTAGGTGAAAATGGGAAAAAAAAATATTGAGGAGGGCAACATTTATTTTCTTCTGACTCCATTTTGGTGTGAAATGTTATCCTTCCCCTCTAAGGATAAATGAAAAAAAAAGGATATATATATATATATATTATAATTAATTATATTATTTTTATCATATTATTTTTAGTACATATTAAATATATTTAATTATTTTTTCATAATTTATTATTCTATTAAATATTATTCTTATAATTTTTCATTACCATTTGAAAAATACAATGGCGAGTTAGAAAAAAAAAAAAAAAAAAGAAGCCTCAATCAATCAAAGCGATTTCGACGAGCCTTCAAAGCTGGTGAGCTATAATGACCGACACATGTGGTTGCTGTGCTGTCTGCCAAGAGGAGCGTGAGCACGCGCGGGCGGACAATGAAAGAGACTGGTTGGTGTAAATTTTCTCAAGTGGGTCCTGTCATCCAGATTCCCAGCATTATTGCATTCTCACGCTCTTTTCAGTTGCACTTTCTCTTCCCCATTTTTAATTATTTTGCATGGATTAAATGCCTTTTGCCTACCTTTTTTTTTTAATATTGAATTTAATTATATATATTTTAAAAATTTTAATTTAACTCACTCTAATTTTTTATCTAAATTAATCTAAAAATTTTAATTTAAATTCAATTTAATTTAAAAATTAAAAATTATTAATTAAATTTCTTAATTTTTTAAAATTTAAATAAAAATTAATAAGTTTAATTTTTTATTTTTAGACTTAATTTTTTATTTTTAGACTAAATTAAAATTTTTTATTAAATTAAATAAAAAATTTAAAATAATTAAATTAAAATTTTTTAATAAATATAAGAGTGTAATTAAATTTTAAGCATTTTCTAAATTACCAAATTCAACTTTCTTATAAAATATTATGTGTGTATTAAAAAATTAATACTTTTCATAAATTATAAAATTTCAATTATTTTAAAAAAAGCCCCATGTATTTTTTTTTTCCTTCTCTCCAATTCGTGGAACTTTGTCAAATTTCACCATCAATATCAATCAATCTTATGAGTAATCTTAGCTCCATGACATACGAATTTACTTTCATCTTATCACTTAATTTTCTAATTTTACAATTAAATTATAAGAAAATATTTGTCGTTTTATATAAAATATTTTTAATCATATAACATTAAATTCGACTATTGAAGATCAACTGCAAATATTGACAATTTACGATATATAGTTAAATCAAGTGATTAATTGATTAATGCTACGCAATAGTCATATAAATACCTTATTGAGAGTAAAAGTAAAGCTTTTAGGAGAAGTTAAAGTACTCAATTTTTTTAACCTTTAGTTACCTAATTTGATTAGATTAAATGGTTAAAAACATATCACATAATAGAATTAGATTTTCACTCCTCTCGTCTTCTATTGAAAAAAAAATTACTTTTAATTATCTTGCTTTATTTTAAAAAAATTTTACCTTTAATTTGTACCTTATTTTTAATTTATTTGAAAATAAATTTTTAGAAATAAGAGATGAATTTTTTTTTAAAGAAGATAAAATTTTTGAAATTTGTCATTTTTTCAATTCATCAAATTGATAAATTAGAGATTATTTTATTATCTTACATTTTACCTCTTATGTTATTTTACTTTGTAAAATTTTTTCTAACTCTATCCAAAAATACGGTAAAAAAAAAAAAAAACTCACCTTCTAAAGAAAGCGTGAAGGGTAAAATGTGAAGTAATGGATGGCAATAATGCAAGACTTTCTTTTTTTGTATTTTTCTTGTTCTTTGTGTGGCAACAACGATTGGGAGAAAGTAACTAATCCTAGTTAGTAATTACTAAACAATGCAAAGGGAGTTTATGATTCTCTCTCTCTCTCTCTCTCTCTCTCTCTATATCAATGAGTCAATGTTTGTTCCCACTGTGTGCGTGTGTGAAAATAGCAGCCACAGGTTCTCTCTCTCATGACACCTAAATCATTTTCAGTGAGTTGGGTCTGCCTCAACCCCCATTACTCAATTCCACTACTCTTATCTGCTCTGGTAAAGCAGACCACTCCATATACTATCATATAGGAAAACTTTTGCTTTCTTTTTCCACTCACTTGATAACTTTCATTGTTGCTATCTGCGCTGTTTTTAACTTTTTCCCCATTTGCTTCTGTGCTTCCTTATTTCGTTCTTGCACTGGACACTCTTGATTGAATACACGTGCGGTTTTACTCTCTTTTATTCATTTTCTATGATTTTCTTTTGCTGCTTAATTTCTATGGGTTTGAGCTATCTCTGATGGGTTTTCTTGCTTTGGTGCATTTGGTATCTCTGAAATTGAGTTTCTTGTGAATTGGAGACTTATATGGAGGGTCTTTGTCGGGCTTTTCTTTAGGTATTTAGGTGGGGATTTTTGTGGGTAATGTGCACAGTGTCCTAGCAAGATTTTTCAATGCTTACTGTGACAAGTGGTTTGGGAGACAATTTAATTTGATTTTTGCCTTGTTGGGTAAAAAGTGTATGAGAGACATAATTTTCTTGCTTGTATTGACAACAAGGTTTGTGTCTAATCTCTTAAAACAGTGATTCTATAGTATCGCAATGCAGTCTTGGAGCTGTGTCACTGGAGGGAAGGGGTTAGTATCCAATGAAACAATTTCATCTTCTGATGCTATTGCCAAAAGCAAAAATGCCTTGATGGGTTGGGATTTGAAAAATGCTTGTAGTTTTGGCAATAACATGGTCGTATCAAGTCAACAAGCTATTGAAAATCATGGTTTTGGGGAATTAATTTATCACGAACTGATGGGAAAACAATTACCTGATAATTCAATTAGGGATGTTTTGAGTAGCGAGGTTGGTGGTGGAAAAATCATCAATCCTTTTATGGTTAGCACGAATACGTTTTCTTTGGAAGATGAGTCCACCACCAGGCTTTCTAGCTCTGTTGTGGACTCTAATAGTAAGGATTCTTCATTCATTGATTTGAAGCTGGGCAGGTTTGGTGGTCCTGCAGACGCTCAGAATTCCAAGATTTCCAAAGGAGCATCCATTCTGTCTTCATCTGAGTCATCTGCGCCTCCAAAGAAAGCGAGACTGGGAGTGAATTCCCACACTGCCCGTTGCCAAGTTTATGGTTGTAATAAGGATCTCAGCTCCTCGAAAGAGTATCACAAGAGGCATAAAGTCTGTGAAACTCACTCCAAGACTTCGAAAGTTATTGTGAACGGAATAGAGCAGAGGTTTTGCCAACAATGCAGCAGGTATATTTTTTCCTCTTGAGAATTCACTTTGACTTGCTGATGAAGGATCAAAACTCATATATGTGAATAGGAAACCTTAATTCTTGAAACAGCCATCCCAACCTATATATCAAGTTTTCAGTTCCTTTTTCACTTGTTTTATCAAATGTGGAGGCTATGAAATTCAAGTTGAACTCTTTCCTGTGTCCTTCTTTCTTGAAAGTGTAATTTTCTTGAAATCGGATCCTCTTGCTTTCTTTGTGATCAATTTATTTAATTTTTCCTTCTTTTTTTGTTGACTTGGCTTATCCTAATCTTTAAAAAAACATGTGATGAATTATCACTTATCTGGGGTACTTCATAAGTAATCCTTGCAAGTACTAAATAAACCTGTTTATCTATTCATGTGGATGGGTTTCTTAGTTAATATATATATATATATATATATATATATATATATATATATATATATATATATGCCTAGATGAATCTATTTAGCTTTTGCTTGCTGGAGTTCTCTATTCGGGATTTAGGAAAAGCTAAATGTGAATTTCTGAATCTTTGCTCAGGTTCAAGTTTTGGTCAATGATGGCCTTACACTAGTGCATGAGTCGAGTCTTATTGCTGCTATAATGTGTATTAACTTTTGACTGCCCAGGTTTCATTTGCTGGCTGAATTTGATGATGGTAAACGCAGCTGTCGTAAACGCCTTGCAGGCCATAATGAGCGTCGGAGAAAGCCTCAAGTTGGTATTCACTCTGGAAGGAATGAGAGGCTACTTCAGCCGTACAATGGTCAAACATCCATATTATCTAATTTCTTTTCATTAATATAATTTCTCTGCTTAATTGTTTGATAGTAATTGACTTTTTAATCCCTTTATTTTACATCAACCATTTAAGCGGCATATCACTTTTTAAACTTTTAGTTTAGCTTGGTAGGCTGAATCTTCATGGGGAAAGATTGTCTAGAGAATCTTAATTTTGCCTCTGTATCACATTGTAGATGAATTCTTGAACCAAGTAATTTTAGATGTTCAACTATTTCTGGAAGACTATTAAATATGCTAAATCTTATAATACTTTTCTAGATACTTGAGTAGTTATAGTAGCTATTTGTGCTCACACTAATGCATATAAACTTCTCTTATATGATTCAGTTGTTCTGCAGTTATCGTATGTGTTACTGGAGTTGTTTGAGGTAATCAGACTTGGTCAGAAAAGTTGCAAACTACTTGTCATTTTGTGGAACTGTGCACCATTTTAAGTCTGTAATCAGAGTACTAAGTTATTGGCATTTTAGAAATTCAGCAACAGTGCAACACATAAGAATAATTTCCAGTATTTGGTGGTTTTATTGTTTTTGATTTCATGAAATCTTGTATTCTAACTTGCAGCTTTTTCTCTTTACCTGATTTCTGCCTCTGAAATTTTTTACGCGTTAAACAACCTATGGACTCGATGGAATACCAATTGAAGTGTGGAAGTGTTTGGGAGATATGGGAGTGGCATGGTTAACTAAATTATTTAATAAGATTCTAAACTCAAAGAAAATGCCTGATGAATGGAGGAGGAGTATTTTAGTATCTATTTTTAAAAATAAGGGAGACATAGAGAGTTGTTCAAACTATAGGGGAATTAAACTCATGAGCCATACTATGAAGTTGTGGGAGAGAGTTGTGGAGCATTGACTACGTCATGATACTTTTATCTCTCTCAATCAATTTGGCTTCATGCCCGGTCGTTCAACTATGGAATTGATCTTTCTCATTAGAAGCTTGACAGAGAAATATAGAGATGTGAAGAAAGATCTACACGTGGTTTTTATTAATTTGGAAAAGGTTTATGATAGTGTTCCAAGAGATGTCTTATGGAGTGTATTAGAACAAAAGATGTTATCTATTAGGTACATACAAGTGTTGAAAAATATATATGAAGGAGCAACTACTATTGTGCGCAAAGTGGGAGGGGACACAAGAGATTTTTCGATCTCAATTGGATTACACCAAGGATCAGCTTACCTTTTTACATTAGTTTTAGATGAATTGACGAAACATATATAAGAGAGTATTCCTTGGTGTATGATGTTTGCAGATGATATTGTTCTGATAGATGAAACGCGAGAAGGAGTCAATAGAAAGTTAGAGCTTTGGAGAAGTACTCTAGAGTTAAAGGGCTTTAAGTTAAGTAGAATGATGCATTACAAATTCAGTGAAGGCTAAACTGGTGATAGGGAAGGAGTTAGTTTGGATGGAGTGGTACTGTCCCAAAGTAATCACTTTAAATATCTCGACTAAGTCCTTCAAGTAGATGGGGGATGTGAGGAGGATGTTAGTCATAGGATTAAAGCCCGATAGTTGAAGTGGAGATGTGCCACGGGAGTTTTATGTGATGGCAAGATTCCCAATAAGTTGAAAGGAAACTTTTACCCTATAGCCATACGACCGACTATGTTATATGGTAGTGAGTATTGGGCACTGAAGGAATCATATGCGTCTAAGATAAGAGTTGCGGAAATGAGAATGTTAAGGTGGATGAGTGGCCATACTAGACTAGATAAAGTCCGTAACGAGAGTTTTAGAGAAAAGGTAGGAGTGTTGTCAATTTAGGATAAGTTGAGAGAAGTGAGATTAAGGTGGTTTGGTCATGTGAAGCGTAAATATACGGAGGCTCCAGTTAGACAAGTGGAGCACATTAGGTTAGAGAATAGAAAGAAAAAAAGGGGTAGACTTAAATTGACTTGGAGGAGACTAGTACAACATGACCTAGAAGCATTACGCATTTATGAGGATTTAACCCAAAATTGTTTAGAGTGGAGAAAGCGAATCTATATAGCCGACTCCAAATTTTTTGGATAAAAATTTAGTTGAGTTAAGTTGAGTTAAACATTCTTGGCATTTAGAAAACTAATTTGGCATTTTTCTAATTTTCATGCATTAAGAGTTGCATTGATACATGCTTATTCATTGCTTAAAACTTGAATGCAAGTTTTCATCTTTGAAACTGTTTTCACCGTATGCATATCACTATTTTGTTGCACCTGAATATAAGTTTGTATCTTTGAAAGTGTCTTCGTAGTATGAGTATCGCTATTTTGTTGCACCTCCTCGAAGATCTGAAGCTGCACAGTTATGGTTTCACTGTGCAGACAGCTTATCATTTTGATATATGATGCGAAGGACAATGAAATCAAAAACAAATTTTCTGAATATTTGTTCCTGATTGCAAAATACCATAATTTACACAATTGTTTAAGCCTTTAATGTGCAGATACAAAGCAAAGTTCTAATTTTCTGGATAAGCTGCACGAGTTATTGGTTAGCTCCCCTTGAAATTTTCACTCCCGGGTCATACTCAGTAGGCTGCACACAACCTTTAATACGAGAACTTGTTGGTGATTGATTTATCACACGCATCATTTTTTGACACATGTTTGCATGTGTCCAGCTCCTGTTTCAACCATCTTTATGGGAAATACCCCGTGAATCTGTGACTGTTTTCTAGGTATAGCTGCAAAAGATTGACAGCTTCGGCTGCCAAGCACCACTGTGTGGTTTCACAGTTCTAGAGCAACTGCTTATTGCAAAATGCTAAAGGTTAGGAAACATCTAGAGCACCCTTCCATAACCCTGCTGAGGTAGTGCTTGCAATTGGTAATGAGCCTAAAAAACGTACTCTTGATTCTTCTAGTGAGAATCTATCTCATTGAAAAACACATATGCTAAGTTTTAGCATTTATTTTGCCAAGTGAGTGATGAAATGAGACACAAGACAGCTCCTTGTGTCGTGCTGGCAGATTTAGGTAGTGATAGAGCTGGTACTCTAACTGAGAATGGATTGGGTGATCAATGTTAATTCTTATCTGCTACAAGATCTAAAAGAATAGATTCCAAATTTTCCATTACTTCAATCATCATCGTTCTCATAATCAACTGTATTATTTCACTCTTCAGAAAAATTGTTACCAGTAGTGGTACAACACTTCCATGTTCATGATTCCAATATAAAAATTCGAATCACCTTTATTAATCATCTGTGGGAATGTTCAGAATGATGGAAATCTACATGCCAAGACATAGAAAATTAGCTGTGTTTAAGAATCTAAAGCCAGAATCTTAAGTGGTAATGGCAGGTAATTTGCTGTCCTAAACGGCAAACAGTGTAAGTGGTAAGGGATGATGGGAACTTTCTTGTGTTTGACTGTGGGATTTGGGATTCGGGATTCACATTTGTAGCATAAACTACTTAAAATAGTGTTCTATTGATTCACATTTGTAGCATAAACTACTTAAAATAGTGTTCTATATTTGGAATTTATGTCAAATTAATCTTGTTTGTAGTTGTGTGTAATCTACTAGTAATTTTATTGCATTTGATGTTGAGATTTCTCAGAATTCAAATATGCGTGAAATTGCCTATTTTATCTCCCTTTATTTTATTGAATTAGGACATGAAAGTGATGGAATAATCCCATTTACATAGCCTATGCCAACTATTGCAGTTATGGCATCCTGATACCTGATATTGTTTTCGAATACCGTGCAGGCCTTGCCACCAGCAGATTTCATGGCACTACATTAACATCTTTTATCTGCCAAGATATACTTCCTACTGGCCCATTGCATCCTGAGAAATATGGAACAAGTAATTGGTGCAGGCATATAAAAGTGGAAGATGGTTCTGATTTTAGTCTACTATCATCTATTCCTGTTACAAGTGGGTATTTTCATTTCAAAATCCCTCTTTCCTTCTGATAAATTGGATAACATATTTATTATTTTTCATGATAATGAAGCTCCAATTGCAACAGGAAGCATTTTCAGTGCGAGCACTAATCGATATCCACGTGATTTGGGAGGCTTAAATTCTTATTCACATTCGTTAATCCGGGGCACCTCATTGGGAAATGAAGACTTAACTGCTTTTGATGCAGTATCAACCATTCAAGGACTAGCAGGGATCACAAGCTCTAGTTGTGCTCTCTCTCTTCTGTCATCTCAGTCCCATAATTATTCAAGCCATTCATCCGGAATTTCTATGGCCTGTCCATTGGTTGTTCCAGGAAGCAGTACCCATTATAGTGTGACTCAAGTCTCTGAAAAGCTTACAGGAGTTAGTTCTCAGGCTTCCACAAGCGGGGTACCAAACAATTTCTCTTCATCAGGAACGAGTTCTGCAGAAGTAAGCCACTTAGGCTCCATACCGATATCTGATGGTAGTGATGCCATTAATTTTGATATCACTGATGGGATTTACCAGGGGTCAAATTTTATGAATGCCAAGGATCATCTTTCCTGTGAAGATGGCACCACCATTGACCTGCTTCAGCTGTCATCACAGCTTCAGCGAGTAGAAAGTCAAAAGCAATCCATGCAAGCGAAGCAGGAAAATGATGCTTTTTGCTGGCCCCACATCACTTAAGTGCTTTGCAAAGAAGGTATCTGCTCAAATCCCTTAGAAAATTTCATTTATAACTTCTAGCTATATGTCCCAAGTGTTTTTCTTGGAATAGATGAAGATTTGTGTTTCTTGGAAATGACTTATCTTGGCTTATCACATTGAGCTAAGCAAAATCAAAATAGTAGCTTATAATACTATTGCAATCACCATCACTGACAGGCCAACTCCCGTGGCATTTATATCCTTTAACTCTTTCAACAGAAAACACTGTAAGATTGGCCATGTCTGCCAACACTAAACCGTCTCTAACTCTCTATAGCTGGCACATCCTTCACAGCCATGTCTTAACCATTCACTGCTAACGTCCTTTACATCACAGGATCAACTGTTGCAGTGATGTGTTGTGTGCTTATATAAAAGGAACACTCAAGTGTGCATTTGTGTGTGCTTTTTTGTCTGTGGATCCACTTAAAATGTTGCGGCTTTTCCTTCATATCTAGCAATAACCAAGTATGGCAAGAAGTTGCTTTGTATAGCTCATTTATGAGCATACTTTTACCATGCTATGAGCCAAAGTAGTACAAGATGCTTGCTCTTTCTCCATTTATATATAATTTGCTTACAATGGCTGTTTCCTTACTATGGTTTTAAATAATGTGTGGTACGTTACATGAAGGAATGTTGGCCTGCCGATCTGTTATTTACCATTGCAGCTACGGTGATTCACAAATCATGGCAAAATGCATGCGAGACATCGTGCAATACGCAGCAATATGGGCCCTTTCACTGTTTCGTAACAATTAAGCTGCAGAATCTTTGCTTTGATATTCTGCTGCATTGATTTACTTTTTATTTTAGTCAATTTGGTAACGGGTTAAAAAAAACTCATGGCTGACGATTCAGTTCGTTTCAGTGTTTCCGATTCTGTAATTTAGAATCCTGTTCCTTACTAAACACTGTCATCAATATTTAGGTATTTGCTTGGTTCTGTTTTATATCCCTTTTTAATTCTCATAAAACAGCAATCATATCTTAAATTGATGATATGTTGGAAATAAACTTGCTGAGTTAAATGGGCTTCATTCTTGCATTTGGTTTTTTGAAGACTAAAGTATTGTGCTTGGTTTGGCACAGGAAGCGGGTGCCTGAGTATCTGGTAGCTTCAGTGGCATGTACACCAGATCTTCTAAAGCAGCACAACTGAAATGCTAAAGAGCAGAAGACAGTTTATAGAGTCCCTCCTCACACGTTGATACTGATTCAAAATCATTCCTTTTTCTGAGAATGAGAATTGAATGTGCTATTCGTGCTTGAATGCTTGATCTCTCTGCAATATAAAGAATTTCATTAACAAATTCAACTCTGCTGCATTTGTTCCCTTTGAATGGAGAGATCATTTGATGTTGTGTTGGGGTTTCTTCACTATCCTATTGCATATGATTGTGCAAGTTTCACATTAGCCCTTTTTTTTTGGATGGTTTAGATGACTCGAATTTCATTTGGAAGTTTCAGCTGATATGCAAATAACAAAAGCTGAAAGTTCTATGACCCAAAGTTAGGATTTTTGGATATTCTTTATGCATTCAAAGTATAATCTGAAAGGAAGGATTCACACGCATATCATTGCTTGAGATCATTTTGATTTCTCATCTTCTCTGGGTAGAGCCACTGGGGAGAGATAGGGCTCATTCTCCTCGGTAATGTCCCTGTAATTTGAAAGCTGTCATTGAATCACGCAGCAAATCTCTTAAATCCCATAACTCTCATGTCCATGGCTGCACTCGAATTCTGAATCTACTGATGGATAAGGTAGGAGTGGGAGATTGGCACTGAAAAATTAGCGCATTTGTTATTTCAATGATATCATTTGAGTAATTACAGGAGAGGTAGGAGATTCGCACTGAAAAATTAATATTAAAATCTATTAGTGGTTCTTCATCCACAAGTAATAGAAAATCCTTGGGCATGGCAATGGAGTTTTGCCCTTCAGAGCATAGAAAATGGAGCAACCTTTTTGTGTTCCATGGAACCTCCATTAATAGCAACTGTTTAGCAGATGGTAAGTTTTTTTTTTATCTTTATTTTGTTTCCTTTTGGAAGTAAGTCTTCTCGTTGTATACACCTAACCAATCTACAAATAGTATATTAGCTAAAATCAAGCGGAGAAAACTCTCTTTGAAAGATGAATGATGGGGAAAATTTTTCCTTCAAAAGGATGGAAAAGTTTCCCTCCGCTAAAATGAGTAAAATACTACTTGGCTCTCCCGCTCAAACCACCTCCTGAAAGTTTTCCATGTGACTATGGCTCTGTTCCATATTATGACCTTTGCTAAAATAACCATTTTCACTTCCAAGACATTAAAATAAATAAACAAAGGCCGGCACTTCGCTTGACAAACTGCACAAACTAAACTATTTTAGATGGTATAAGATTTTAAAAAAAAAATTAAAGCAAAAAATGTAGTTTAGAAAATTATAATCACACTTTGCTTAATCGTTATTTTTCCAAATTAAGTTCTGGATATTCGCCTAACATTCATAATTTAGGTGTCCGCATTCATAGATTGTCTGAGGGTTCTTTTTAATACTTGGTAGTAATTTATTTTTTGCCTTGTAATAACAATGACTTGTTGGGGAATGATCTGATTCTACAGATATTTACAAGCAATCAAGTTTTGAAAAGGCTATCTCGCTTGATTTGATTTGATTAGTGATTAAAAATATATCATTTATCTAATAGTTGTTAGTTCGACTCTTATTTCTTCAATCTCTTGAAAAAAAAGTTTGAGACAACTTCCTTCTTGATTATCAAGACATAAAAAGGGAACGTTTTCAAATAAGCACTAGTTATTAATTGACTAGTTTGATTTTGTCTAGTGATCATATCACTTAAATTTACTTTAAATCTCTACTCTTTAAATTTAAAAATATATATTTTATCGCTTCAGTTAAATGAGAAAATGTTATGCATTCTCATTTAAAAAAAAAAAAAGAAATATTATGCGTTCTTAAATACGTGACATGTTGAGAATATTTAATTTGTAAATTGTAACCTTTATTTATAAATATCAGTCGAGGTGATATTCATGTTATGTATCTAGTGCAGTAGTATTATGTTCATATGAGTATGATGTGTAATGATATTTTAAGTCTTATAATAAATTTTGAAGAATTTAAACCTACCCAAATTTAGTATCAATCCAATCTCAAAAATAAGGCATGATACTTCATTTTATTTGGGAAATATTTAAAGTATTCTCCATCCACAATTTTACGGTTAGATGAGAGACTAATTCCTTTAGGTCAGGGTGTATGATTATGTTAAAGCCCTGCTCATGAATGGCACCTTCACTACTCAAACTTGCAGCCAAGTTTCTCATTCTCTTTCCCTTGAGTTTCTTAGCAAACAATAAGATATCATTGCAGCAGTTTTCACCTAGTGAAAAGATGAAGTCACTATTTTGCGACTAAACGGCGTTAAATGTTTAAACTTAAACTATCTTTTTTTATAAATATCTAACTCCTTACCACGTAGGTTTGCTTGGTTTGGTGCACCAAATCATCCATGTGACATGGTGCACCCAGTATGTACAATAATCCTTCATGTGTTGACAGTTCATTTTATTATAATAATATTTATAATACTAAAATATTAAATATATTTTTTAAACAAAAAATATTGCATGTATTAATTATACATTTATTTAATTTTTTTTTTCTAAAAAAATAAGATTATATATATCTAGATAGCTTGTTTCTTCTGCTTGCAAGAAAAAAATTTTCCTTTTAATTCTTCTTTTCATCTGAGTTTTTTTTCCCCTTCATGATCATGCAATGCAGGAATGAAAATGGAATAGATGATCACGGGGACTCCAAGAATTATATGGTAAGGTGGACATTTTTTTTTTGGTTGGCTGTTAGAAAAGAACAAAGAAATTGGTGTTACAAGGAAGCATGCTTTGCTGGAATCGGATGTCCCATGGCCGGATTCAGAGCAGAATCCCATATTAGACATCCACATGGAGACACAACACCACCTACATATTAACTTGCTACATGTCGACAAGAAACGTCTAAGTATGTTTCTAGTTCATTATTCCAGTTGTTTCTTTGTTAATTTGGTTAGTTCGTCATTATCAAGGTGTGGGGGAAATGAATATGCTGAGAATGTTCTCTAACCTCTATGAAACAAGACCCTATAAATATATACAAGCGCCACCAGTAAGGGACAAAGGGCCCTTTGCTTAATCATGGTATCTTGACTTATCCTGGCATGAAGACAGACCAAAACCTAATGTTTTCCAGCTGGTATTGAAGCACTTGCACCTTGAAAAGCCAAACAAATTGGTTCTTTTTCTGTCAAGAAATTTCTCACTTGACAATGATTGATCAGTCAAAGTTTTATTTTGAGCCTCTTCCATTTCTAAAAATCAACATTAGAATAATTGCCAACAAAATGTAGTAAAATTTCCAAAGCAATAATCTACTTGAATACAGAAATGCATATCATTTGTTATTGTTCTAAACTCATGATAACAAGAAAAATATTATATTTTCCCTCCACCTGCAAAATAATTAATCCAAGCTTCAAAGCGAAAGGCTTCGATAAATGGGCTCAACCCTAGGACTTTCTATGAGATAATAACATCTCTGACCTCATAACTGTTAACCTCCCTGCTATCAAGAATTCTATTTTGCAGCACCATTGGCCAATTCACCAGAGTTCCCTGATGAGTTTAGCTCATCCCACGCGTCAATCCATGTTACCATGGCATCTGCTAGCTTGATAAAGTATTCATCAACTTTACCAAGTTTTGCTCTGACTTGCTTGGAGAGTTCAATGTAGCACTTCTGAACAGTGTTGCAGTCCTTAGGAAGGACTGCAGACTGAAAAAATGGGATCAGCTCTTCCTGCCAGTAGATTCCTTTGTATTCCTTCTTTAGGTTCACAAATGGGTTGCTTGCTTTGCTGTGATATATGTAAGGCAATCCTGTCTTGACTCCGAAACCCAAGTGGTCGCATATAACCTACAGAGTCAGTGAAAATAATAATTTTAGTTGCAACATGAAATTGATAAGCAGATTTAAAGCCTAACAAACAAACAAACACAGTTAAGGGAAAGCAAGGTGTTAAAAAAGATGAGCATAAACCTTAGTGCACCAGCCAGCCCACATATCATCATAGCGTCCAATTGGCTGACCATCACCCATAAGACCAAAGTACATTGCAGGACCAATCAATTCCCGGTTGAACCCCAGATTCATACCGCACATGGGGAACAGGGTTGACTTTGGTATTGTCATTACAGCATCCACATACCTGACAGACAGATCCAATATTAAATCCTTCTGTTAAGTATTCATATACATAAGCTAAAGCTAGTATCAAGGATCTTCCTACCTGGTGTTCCTCTCAAGAGGCTTGACAAGCTGGGTGGGGGCATCATAATCTGGGATATTCAGCCAGAGGCCATGAGATACAGCTGTAGGGACACCCTCACGAAGGCTGAATGGATACCCACGGACAAAATCTGCACCATTTCGGTATGGATCATACAGGGTGTTGAAGAAAAATGGAGTGGATGGACTCAGAAGGTTCTTTATGTGCTGCTCAAGTGCATTAATATCTTTGCCAGAAGGATCTTTAGCAACCTGCAATTACAGAAGAGATGCTCTACTTTAGATCACACCCTCAAATTAAATTCACTGCAAAATATAAATATAATACTTTCTAAGAAATTATTTAAAAACTTCAACATGAAATTATATGAAAGCAGAAATGGTGGATGTGGTACCATTTGAAGCACATAAACGCAAAGGAAAAACTGCAAACTCTATTGCATGGCTTAAGTCAAATAGCAAAACTACTCGCTTGCATGAACTAGAACCAAATTATTGGGGAAGATAATATGAGATGAATCAGAATGCAATGCAAATACAAAACAAGAGAATTCCAGTTTCTTAATGGAGTTAGTTAGCAGATCTATATCCCAAATACATGTCAAGAATCAACCTTGCTTCTAACATTCGCTATCGCAATTGTACCAACACAACAGAGGATAATTTGTCACCAAAATAACGAGATCAAGTACATCAATCCAAATTATATCTTCGATTATTCGTAATGTAGTTTAATGTCAAGGCTCCAAACAGATTGTCCAAGAGAATGGCTTATTGCACATTATAGTGTTATATGGATACTTTTCCCTAGTCAAACTCAATTGAATTGTTAAGATGCCAAACAGATCGAACTGTTAGAACATTATGGAATTGGCTAAGCAACATCAGATCATCAAAGCATGCAATGGAAGAGAAAACTCGGTACACAGAACAAAGCAGGAATTAAAAAACTATAGCAAAACCAGATCCAAATAACAGAAGTAACAGAAAGAAGAAAGGGAAGAAACACCATATCATATCAAATCACAATCCAATTTACCCAGCTCCACATACCCAACACCAAAAAAAATTCAAAATTCCTACCAAAACCAAAAACCCCTCAAACCCTACTGATTATAACCACAAACAGATAACCCAGATTGCATCCATACCTTCAAACCCCACAATCAAATAAACCAATTTGCGCATGAAAAATTCAGAATTTCGTCCAGAACACGAAGCGGACCAAACTGAATCACAAAATTCGCATCCGAAAAATAAGAGGAAGATGCAATGAGAAAATTAAATACCAGGTTTAAGGAAAGACTTCTTTTATTCATTTATTTATTTTCTACGAAAAAAAGAATCAAGCAGTAGCGCAAATAATAAAAACTCAAAAACCCAAAAAAAGAAACCCAGAACAAAATTTTACAGTGAGAAGGATCAAGGAGTGACTTACGAAGCAGTCATCATCAATGGTATAGATATACTTCTTCTTAGAAACCAAGTAGCCAAAGCACCTACAAGCAGAGTCCTTAAAGGAAATACAAGAAGCTTTGGAACCCAGAATTCTGTTAATATCATTCCTGTTATAAAGCTCATAGTCGAAACCTTCAGGGACCTTGATGGTCTTAGACGGGTCACCGTCCTGAACAATGATGAGATGGTATGGCTGGAAGAATGGCCTCCACATCTCCAAGAAATCAAGGTTTCTGATGGTGGGAATGACTATGTCGAGCTCATCTTTCAACAGAGGAGTCGGGGAGACTGAGGACTCGGCCATTGTAGGTGGTTTGGGTCAGAGAGGGAGAGAGTTGAAAGAGGAAGAGTTGAAGTTGAAGCTGAAGGGTGATTGTGGTTGGGAGTTCGGTATTTGTAAGAGAGGGAGTGTGTGACCTTACCAGCCACGTAGATCTGGGCTCTAGCCTACAAGAATCCCGCCTTCATGCTTTCTCATTCTTTTCTTTGCCACGTATTTTCTATATCTTAGTAATAATTAATCTAATTTTTAAAAATAATTCAATTTTTTTCCTTTTTTTTTTTTAGAATAAAGTAAAAAAAGGAAAAAGAAGGAATGGCACGTGCAAGGTTCCAATTACGTAAAGGTAGGTGCGAGACCGGCGTGGTCGGCACCAGCAAGACGTCCAACTGGAAAGTGCTAATGGGGCGACCCTTTCAAAGTCGCCGGCGGTGTCTTTGAGCTTTGGACTATCCTTTCGTGGCATGTAGAATCTGAAATCCCAAGCATTGCTTGATCATGGACGCCCGCATTCATCTCGTGGACGTGGTATATGACAGCATGATGGTCAACACATTGCATGGATCATAGTGGCTTTGACTGGGTTTGAACGTGTTGAAAAAGAAAAAGTTTGGGTCATGCCCTCTTTGTTACTCTGATGATAGGTCAAACACGTTTGGCCACCTGTAACTAGCTATGTGGATACTTTAGAAAGTTCTGCCTCTTCAATTCCTCATGACAAATTCTTTTCCAAAAAATTAAATAATAATAATAATAATAAATCCGCATGAAATTGGCTTTTCCTCAAAGGTAGACAAATTTGGCAAATTGGTGATATGATATTTCAATATTTCATCCGTCGAATAAAAATCTCACATTGTTATTATTATTATTCTAATTTGACTCAAATTATAAGAAAAATTTAAAATCTCATAATTTTTTAAAATTAATTATAAATTATAATATTTTAAAACTAAAGTAGTGCAGAATATCGTAATTATGAAAAATTATGTAATTAATTAAAAAATCGATTTCAGAGGCAAGCTCCTTTCAGTCTGTGGTGCAACTTGAATATGATTATAGTTTTGAATCTCAATTTAAATTAATTATAAAAGAAATTTTATTAAAAATATAATTTTACAAATTTATATAATTTTTCATTAGTCTACCATTTTCTTCCTCTAACTTTTAGTCAGCGTTTGGTACAGAATAGCAATTAAAGGGTAATTATTAATTTTTTAATTTTTTATTCTTATACCTTTTTGAAACGTTGGATGTTAATATTGAAAGAACTAAATTAATCATTATCCTCTTTAAAAAATTAATATTTATAATGATAATATTTAATTTTTAATTTTTTAATTTTTTATCAAACACGTTAAAAAAAATATTAATATATAGGATGATAATAAATCATACATAATAATTTGGATTAATTATAATCACTTAATTTTATGAGTATTTTAATAAAAGTCATTAATTTTAATTTTTTTACATAAAATTTATTAAATTTTAATTATATTTTGTAAAAGTTATTGTGACCTGAAAGTAAAAGTTTTTAAGTTAAAATATTGACTTATCAACTATTTTTTAAATAAATTTATTTAACTAGTGATTGTGAGAAATAGAGAAAAAGAATGGATTTGATGATGAAAAGAGTAGTTATATGCATTTTATATATCTTTTTTTTTAAGAAAAAATAATTTTATTTATAAAATAGTTGATAGATCAATAAGTTAATATGAAAATTTCTAATTTTTATTCATGGTGATTTTTTTAAATTAAATTAAAATTTTATAAATTTTTTAAAAAATTAAAATTTAATATTTTTATTAAAATATTCATAAAATTAAGTGACTGTGTTTAATATTTACCATAGTAACTTGTACAACAGAGTATATATAATATATAGAAAATTTGAATCATAGGAAAGGTATATTGTTCCTACCATATCTTATTCCCCAACAATAAATAAAATATCCTTATTTTTCCTAATTAAAATGAAGTTTCTAAAAACTTCCAACAATTAATGTCGGTAGATAAGTGGATTTGCTAAAGTTAATCTATTATAAAATATATACTGACTTTTTTTTTTATATATGTTTGTATTTTTAGTCTGAAATAAATTAAGTCTAAAAAAAAAATTGTTGATAATGGGTTTTCATGCTGGCTCTTTGTTTGGGTTCTCTTTTCTTTTCTGTCCCTTGCTGCGATTGGTTTTGGTTTTGTTTTGCTAGACGATCTAGCACGTGTTGCTTAGCTGGTGTCCATCTACCCTGTTGTCTTTCTGTTATATATACAAAACAAACTTAATTTTATATTAAAATTATTTTTAAAACTATAAAATTTTAAATTAAAATCTTAATTGAAATGAAATTAACATATATACATAAGGTACATTCATGAGCATAAGTTTGATATGGAGTATAGCGAAAGGACAAACCCAACCCAAAGGACAATGGTCAAATTTGTGGGACAAGCCAGCGAAGCAAGCATTTGCTGCTGCTATGCCATGGAGGTCTCACAAGTCACATCACATTTTTGTCCCATCTTTTTTTTTTATCGAGAAAGAGCACATAGTTCATTGAATCAGCATAATACTAGAATTTTACCACATCACTGCATTACCCAAGCTTATATACAAAGAGTCCTTAGGAGTGCAAATGGGTGCATGACCCCAATCCGAATCTCTTGCAACCAAAGCAAAGAGACGAGGCCACTATCTCCAGCAAAGGACTTCGGCTGTTACAGGGAGAATTGCAAAAACTCAAGGAAGCACACCTAACTAAACAAAACATAATACAACCATACGCTGCCTAATGGAAGGGGACAGGGAGGATTGCTCTTCGATTGGGGAAGAAGCCATCCATGGTCACAAGCACAACAACAAGAACGGGAAATTGTTAGTGAGAAAAAGGAAACGCTCTTTCACTAAAAACTAGAGAGATAAACTCTCCCTAATTGAGATATCTATTTTGAAATTTGAAAATCACCGTGTTTATTATTCAAATTAAATGAGTAATAAAACAAAATTAAATAATGATAATTATTTTTAAATTCAATTTAATTCATCTCAAATTTAATTAATTTTTTAAAACTTCAACTTAATTCGATATTAAAAATATTTTATCTTGAATTTTCATAACTCGGCTGGCACGATAATATATTATTATTATTTTTATTAAAAAGTAATTATTTTTATATATTTAAATATTATAATTTAAAAAATATAAATATATTATTAAAATTATATTTAAAATTTATTTTTTTAATTTATAATTTATTTTTTAATAAATAATTAAATTTATATTATATAATAATAAATTAAAAAATAAATAAAAATAAAACTTTCTCAGCTGGGGAGATGAATAGTAATCCATTCCTAACATTATATGTATTAGCAGCAAATCAATTTTTAGATGACTCTTAGGAGTAACAATCTTGTCTGGAAGATAATCAAACAGCCAGTCGAATTCTTTCCTTTCCTTGTGTGCGGGTCCAAGGAATCAATAAAATGAAAACCATTTAATTGAAGTTAAATAAGCCATAGAATTTTATTGTGCAGGCATCTTTTCGTCTTTATCCTCCCATTTCATAAATATGTTGAGGATAAATTTTAATAATTGTCTTTGAATTTATATGAATGTTATATTATTATATTTTAACTTTAAAACGTATTATAAAATTTTTTAAATTTTTAAATTCTGTACAGTAAAATCCTTCTGACTTTTAATTATTGATTTTTTAGTTATAAACTGATGTGAACAGCTTTCACATAGTATTTTATCAACATTTCTCTCTTTTTTTTATATAAAGTGTAAAATTATTATTTCTACTTATAAAAATTTATTTTATTTATAAAGAGGAGAATGATTTAATTTACACATAGCTTGAGAGAGAAAAAATAAATACTGACTAAACTCCATGCTAAAACTGTTCAGGTCATCGTATAACTGAAAAATTAGTTATTTGAGATTAGAGAAATTTTACAGTGTAAAATGTGAAAGTTGATGAAATTTTATATTATATTTTTGAGTTAAGAGACTATAATATTATAATTAGATAAGTTCAGGTATTATTATTAAAATTTATGTAATATTTTTATGACAAGAAATGCAGATCACCGTCAGCATAACCAAAACTACTTTGAGTGAAACCATGGGCTGCAAAGCTGTTTCTTGAAACCAGAATAATACAATTTCCATTACTTATCTGCTCTATATAAGTGATCACACCCTGCCTAAATTTAGCGGTGGGCACAATTCAATTCCGTGGAGATAGCTAAGCTGATATGGAATGGGAGAATAAGCCTCCCAGAGGCGAGTGGAAATGGGTGGATGGGAGTGAACTTAAACCAGTCTGTGATTGAGGTCGTTCCCATGCCACCCATTTCTATTGTTTCTGGGCGTTTCTCCCTTTCCCATCGAGCTTATGTATATGTTCAATAAGAGTAGTGCCCATTTTCTAGGTGTAAATTTGGATAACACTATTTCCGCATTGACAGAGACCGAGTACCAGCGAGTAAACGGTGATAGCTGTGGCCTCTGAATTTCTTTCTGGTCATGGCTTAAATTTCAGCTCAACGAATACGTTGGTGATGCTTTTTCCTTGTTTTATTTAGTTTAGTGTTTGGCGCTTAAAAAAAAAAAAAAAGAAAAAGCGTAGTATTTGGATTAATTTACCTGTTCATGTTATCTGATCGATGTGGTTAATGGGCAGGTGAAAGACTTGTGCTTTGGTTCTGGACCTTACAAGTGCGGTAGATTTGGTGGCTATGGGTATATTTTTTATTGGAATGAATTCCATAAAGTTTAGTAAATTTTAATTAAATTTTACATGTTTAGTTTAAAATTTTTTAATTTTAATTTCTAAATTTAATTCTATCAAAATTAGTTTAAAATTAATTATTTAATTTTATCATTTAAATTTAATTAGTTTAAAATTAATTTTATCAAAATAAAAAATATTATTATTTAATCTTTATATTTTAATAAAATTAATTATTTAATTTTTTATTTAAAAAATATATTATTTAATTTTTTTAATTTTAGTTCATTAAATTATTTAATCTTTTTGTAATTTTTCCATTAGTCAATTAATCTTAGCGTCTATTAAACTACTATTTAAAAATATAAATAACTTAATCTTATATTATATAATAAAAATAAGATTTATGCAATGTAATGTTTAAGAAGTAAGAATTTTAAAAAAATTAAACAATTTAAATTATAATTTAATATTAAATATAAGAATTTATTTATAAATAAATTATAATTAGAGCTTATTCTAAATGAATATTCTATATTTTTAATTGATTTGCATTAAATGAGATGGAAAAGACTTGATTACTTATTGGGATACCCATTTAATTTGAAATAGTTATGGTTAAGCCAAGATATTTTCTGTAATGGGAGGGAATAGTATGCCAATTTTCATTTTTTTTTTTTAATTAATTATAATATAACTTGATTACCAATTTTTTCTGTTACAAAATTTAGTAATAATTGAATGAGGTACTTAATCGAGATATCGGCACCATTAAGATTAGACCCAATGGCCTTTGCCAGTTCAACGCTGGCCAGCAATATTATATATATATATATATATATATTTTTTTTTTTCAAAGGCAATTTACACATATAAATGAGTTAATAATAAAGCACGACAAAATCATGATAATTATATTAAAATTCATTAATTTATGTAATTCACATATATGCTCAATTAATATAAATTTTAAAATATTAATTTTATTAAAAGATTTATGCGAATTAAGCTACATTCATATATATCAAGACCCTTTAAATTTATTTATTTTTTAATCAAAAGCAAATCACAATGTCCTATTTCAGAACACCAAATTTATATCATATTATAACACAGTGTTAATCATTTTCTTTTTTTTTTTTCCAAGATTGAGCACGAATAAAAATTGTCTTAAAAAATATTTTATAATTCTTTTAAGCAATCAACAAACCATCTTGCAGCTCAGCTACATACATATGTATACTCCTTAAAGCGCTAATTGTTAGAGCTATTGGATAAACAGTTCGCATGAAAACCAGTGTAATAGTATAACATGAAGCCCATTTAGTCATTTTACACATAACCCATTTGGTCATTAAATTTTAACATCGTTTTCCACTAGTGCAAACAAAACTCAACCCTAACCCTAATCCCAAATCTTTAACCACCAAAGCCATAGAGAGTCCTCCCCTGCCTCTTCAAGGCATATACAACATCCATGGCAGTAACGGTCTTGCGACGAGCGTGTTCGGTGTAGGTAACGGCGTCCCGAATGACATTCTCGAGAAAGATCTTGAGGACGCCTCTTGTCTCCTCGTAGATGAGACCGCTGATGCGTTTGACTCCACCACGCCTAGCCAGTCGCCGAATGGCAGGCTTGGTGATGCCTTGAATGTTATCCCGGAGCACCTTCCTGTGCCTCTTGGCACCTCCCTTTCCCAATCCCTTTCCTCCCTTTCCTCTCCCTGACATCTTTGATCTTCCCCTCTCCTTGCTCGCTCTTTCTTCAATATGATATTGTTGTCATTGGAGTTTGCTAGGGTCCTTTTATAGTAGGAGATGTGCTATTGGCGGCCGATGGATCGCGAGGCGATCCGTGTGAAGAGTTTGGTTTAGATTAGTAACCGTTGGATTGATTGGTGGAAATCAATAGTGGGATTGTTGGAACTTAAGAAATAGGCGGGTGCTTAAAAACTGAAAACGCAGCTTTTCCCCGCGTTTGGTTCCCCCCCAAAAAAAAAAGTTGGCCCTAAAATTAAAATTTACTTTTTTAATTTAAAAATTCTTAAAAAGCTTTTCATTCTTAGTATTTAAATTTAATTCCTAATTACTATGTATTAAAAATGCTTATCACTAATCAATAGTCTGAGGGCAATTGATAAATATGAGAATTTCTTTTTTTTATTATTTAATTTAATTAATTTTATTAAAAAAATTTATTTAAAAATTATTTATTTTGAATATATTAAAACGATGCACATTTTTAAATTACTCGAAATAAAATTTAATCTGGATGTATAAAAGTTGATTCAATAATATTATTAACTATAAATATAAAAAAATATTTATCACTAAATTAACTAAACATTATTCATTATTTAATTATATATAGTTATATAACTTTATCTTAATAAAATTTAGGCCAAAGGTTCATTTTGCACCCTAGACCATTAGGTCCAATAGTCATTTTGCACCTTAAACTTTTTTGAATCCAATTGACCACCTTAACTATTTAAAATATCTATTCAAAATCACAATTGACATAAATCAGTATAAAAAAAGGCCAAGGAATGGTCACGTGTCACTTGACCGCGAATGGAAATTGATTTACAGCCACCTTATCATCATCTCCTCTTCCTGACAAAAGCAATTAGGAAGTCACCCTGGTGACACATGGTGGAACTGAGAATGAAGAGGTGATGGTGGCATTCTCTTGGTGAAATTTCTATATATCTTTAAGTAATAACACAGTATATAATGAGTTGGGATTCAACAAAGTTTCAAAATTGAAGTTTAGGTCTTGAGATTTCCTGGTTGACCTACTTCCTTATAGTGTTTGAAGTTTCAAGTCAGTTCCTGAAGCTACCCATGTGCTAATTTGTCCTTGTAATTCAGTCTCTTCCACAATTACTGATGCTTCTTTCACAATGTTGTTGCTTTCTCTATAATTAGTCCCTAGAGCAACTGGTCTGTTGTTTATCTTAGCATTTGGCTTCTACATTTGAGCCTAAAAATACAAAGATATTGTTATGGAATAAAACTTCATTATGCTTTTTGCAAGCAATACAGAAAGAAGATGGCAAAAAAGTATGGAAAATGCAACAAAACAACTAAAAGCAGCAAAAAGATGAGTATATCTAATTTAGGACATTGATAGATTCATTTATCACTGCTTGTTCTCCAGTTTCTTTATTTTTGATTTGCACTTTGCTGCTGCTATTATTATTGTTTTTGGTTGCTTGCAAATATACAGGGAACTTGTATCGATTTCACTCAATGGGTTCCTTCTATGAGGCAATTTCTCTGCTTTCCTCGAAGAGTTGCGACTAAGCAATGGCTGCTACTAAATATTCTCATTAGAACCCTTTGCATATTTTCTAGCTGGAGACTGAGAATGGGGAGTTGCAGCACCACTTGAATGATTAACACCGTTTAACTTTTATTACATTCAGTGTAATTGGGCCATTTTAAATAGTTAAAGGGATCAATTAGATCCAAAGAAAGTATATGTATTTTAAAATGAATCTTCTAAAAATAAAAATATAGAAAAAATAAAATTTAGGTGCCAATTTATATATTGGACTGCAAAATTTTCCTTCATGTTTGTTGATGGGATTTTTTGGCAAATCATATTACATACCTTTACCATATTAATGCTTTAGTTATTTGATTATGTAACCAAAAATGTTCTTGAATATGACAGGAGAATCTCAGATTAAGTACCAAACAAAATGACAAAAGTCAGCTTAATTTCTCTAAATAATATGTACTTGGTTAATTTGGTCTTGGTGGGTATAAATACTAGCCTTCTGTAGTCTTGCATCTTAAATAAAAAGGGCAGCATTAATAGTGAACTACAAACATGGAATTTTGTAGGCTTGAATTGTTAATAGTTTCAGCTATTCTACGTTTAATGGCAATTTTACTTGCAAGTGAACTTCTGATTCACAGAAACTCTGCAATTTGGGATTGCCATTTGTGCTAAATCGCTTATTTGATGCGTTGTGTTCTTTGTTTGTACCTTATGGTTTTAGCTGCTTATGACCCACTGGATCCATATGGGATCATAAACATCAAATGGGATGTAATGTCTTGGACCCCTGATGGCTATGTTGTGAGTCTGTCATCTCATTTTCTTTATTTAATTGCTTGTCGAATTTCACTATCATGCATGGGCCATGGTTAGCTGGTGTATAGCAGTACTAAAATCAAGATTTTTCTGAAATAATATATATATATATATATATATAATGAGCCCTGGTTGGACCCTGGGATGGACATGGGCAAGGAAGGAAGGGATCTGGTCAATTGTGGGAGCCCAAGCTACGGATCAAGGAGAATGGTCCAAGTTGAAAGGAAATATTCCGTACTGTTGTAAGAGAAACCCTGCAGTAGTTGATTTGCTTCCTGGAGTCCCTAAAAACCATCAGTTTACAGATTGCTGCAAGGGGTGGTGTAATGGCGTCTTGGGGACTGATGTGGCCCAACTGCAAGTGCACAGGTCGTACAAGTAATATAGAAAAGATATCGTTCATACAAAAAGTTGTGTTAATGATCGAATTTTTAATATAAAAATTGACTAATTTGAACTATTTTTGAAATTAAAGCAATAAATTAATAGATATTGAAGTATGAATTCTATATGTGTAAAATTAATAATCTATTCAACAATGTAATGATTTAACTAAATTTGAATCAAATTAAAATAAGCAAATTGAAATATGGCAAGATTTAAAATGACAAGTAATTAAATTCAATTAGAAATTAACAATGATAAAAAGGGCGATTCCGGAGTTCGGGAGTTCATATTCAAGCTATTTTGGGATTTTAAATTGATTATCCAATCTTATGGAACTTACGGGTTTTAAGGAGATTAATTCTTAAATCCTTTGAATATCCTTTCAAGTGGGACAAAGAGTGCCTTAATCAATCTAATCATACTTTCGTAGAGTTAAAATTAATCAAGACCCATTAAGTTCCTTAATTAATCTGTGAATCCTCTTAATCCTTAGTCTATTTCTAGATCTAAGTTAATTAAGTCCAATTTCTTGATTATCTATCATAAGGTTTTCTCCTTTCAGTGATTCAACAATGGATTAAAAACAACACTTAATGGGATCCTACACTAAGCATGTCATTGAGCACACAAAAAATGAATAAAACTCATTAAAACCACAAAATATGTCAAATATTACATCTCAACTCCAGAATCTAATGAAAACTACTCACTATCCATAATATTTACAAAAAATTCTGAGTTAATATGAAAATAAATTTTTAATCTAAGCTAAGAACTAAGAAACTCAATATAAAAAAGGTAGGAAATATGCAAGAAAGGAAGAAAACTTCAAATCTGGTCTAGAAATGGAGAGATGACGTTTTGCTCTCTATTTTCTGACTCTTCCCCTGCTGCTGCTCCCTTTTTTTGTCTCCTTCCCCTTTCTAAAATGAGATAAGGGACTATTTATATCTTTTTCTGACAAGTAGCCCTAAAATTGTGTGTTTTAGGTGTGTTTTCATGAGGGAATCTTCTGCCAGCTCATTATGAAGACTCTATGAAATTGCATAAGTGGACTGCATAAGTTATGCAGTCCCTTATGCAGTTTTCGACAAGTTTCTAGGCTCTCTGTGTGAAGCTGTATAAGCAAGTAGTAAGTGCATGACTTATGCAGATTTCGGCAGGAATGGAAAAATTGCTTCTTCTCTCTGTGTAGAACTGCACAACTTATGCGGCAAGTTATGCGCAATTTGGCCACTGCATAATTCAACTTTCAAACTTGTTTTTTATATCTTTGGCTGTAGGAATCACTCCTCATTAGCATAATTTCTTTTTTAATCCCTCAAAAATACCATTTTTCCTACAAAATAAAGTAAAATTACAAATTAATCAAAAAATTAGCAATCATGAAAAACTATCTAAATAACTAATAAAATTAGCTAAAAGTGACTAACAATCAAATAAAATGGCCATGAAATTAAACCTAAATGACTATGCAAAATGCATGTATCAAATACCCCCAAACTTAAGTCTTTGCCTGCCCTCAAGAAAACTTTAAAATATAATGTAATTTTTAGGGGTGCCTTATCTAAATAGCTATGAAAATCACTTATTAAAGTAACTTAACATGCCTTTAGCCATACCAACAATCCATATACCCATCCTTCAAGATGCAAAGAATTTAATGCTTATCCAAGCTTTCACCGCTTAGCCATCAAGTCAATTATCATCCAAAATTCCCAAACCAACCAATCAAAAGAGAGAGTCATGCTCAAAAGGAATTCTAGAACAATCAATAGCCAAAGTGTCTCTATATAGAATGATGAAATTTAATGAGTGAATGAATAAATTTCCAATCCCATAGGCAAATTTCCTACTCCTATCTCCACTAATGTAGCAAGTACTATCAAGAGATCAAAGGTCTTTTTAGGGATGTAATGAGGCCATGGGGTTCAAAATAAGGTTAAGAAGAATAAGAGTAAAAAGGATTCAAAGCATGAGAATATCTTCAATCTTGAAAACATAAGGTACGCTTCTTTTCTTTTCTTTTTCTTTTTCTTTTTTTTATATATATATAAGGAGGAGAGAAATACACAATGAGAATTTTCAAGTGTTAGCATATTTTACAAAATACATAAAATAGAGGGACACTTTGATACTTTAAACTTGTATCTTATATTTTCTCTTGATAATTGTCCCTAAAAATGCCACCCCCAAACTCATTTCTTTTAATTACTTTGAGTGGATTTCTTTCAATTTGAATGACAATAGTGAAAAGCATATATACTAGCACTTTTACAAGATGACAAGCATTTTTTCTCTCCCTTTCATTATTATATATTTTTCTCTCTTTTTTTTATTTTTTTATTTAATTTTTTTTTAATATGAGTATAAAGTGTACCTAATATTATAAATAATTATTCTCATGAAAAGAGTTGGAGTGTTTGGTTCATTGGCTAGGTAGCAATAAGGGTTTCAAGAAAAATTAGGAATAAAAAGGCTCAAAGGGGTTTGCAAGGGTTAATTTTAATTAGGAAAAAGGTCAAAGGTTTAAAATGAGAAAGTTTAAATCAAAGAATGCATAATCATCTCTCTTTTCAAGTACAAGCTAGTATTTCGCCTTGAAAGGTTTAGAAAATTTGTTGTAGGATTGGTGAGACATCACTTGACTACCTTATATCCAATAACTCCCTCTAAACACTCTAATCTCTAAAGGACTAGTTGGGTGGCTTTTTGGCTAAGAAGATATAGGCAAGGAATAAACACTTCAAAACTTTGCACCTCCTAGGAAACTTTCAATCCACAAACCCAACTTAAAGTAAGTCAAATCACTCTTATAGGCAACTTTTCAATACTCAAGGGATTTGGCAAAAGATTTTATTTCATGATGCATGATTCCTAAAAATGAGCAATACATTAACTAAATGGAGGAAATCTATTTGTGTGCAATGTGTATAATTTCTAAGTGATGTGTAATGAGTATGTGAATGTGTTATGTATATGTATGTATGGATGTTTATGTAAAATATTTACAATATATATGTAAATGGAATGGGATGAGATGTTCCTATACTCAAAATGTGAAAAATGTAGCAAAAATCAAAATGCACACCCCCAAACTCAAAATTGGACATTGTCCTCAATGTCGAAGGTAGTGCAGCATGAAAACTCAAAGCAAAGAGGAATAACTAGGAATAGTTAAATTTAAAAGCAAAAAGAAAGAGTTACTTGGTATAGAGCAGTGTTTTAGCATCTAAAATGTGAATTCAAAAGATGATGGTGATGCATAAGAAAGCTGCACAAGTTATGCAGAATAAATGCTTTGCAGAACAGGTGTATACGAAGAGTGCATAAGCTATGTAGTATGGCATAAGTTGCATAAGGGACTGCATAGGTGATGCAGAACATTTGCATAAGGAGTTTCACAGCCTGTGTAGTATATTGAAAAGCTGCAGCATAATGATATATCAAGGAAAAACTTGCAAACACCAGCAGAGGTATGTAAATATATACAGTGTATTGACAAGTATGCACAAAGGGTCAGCAAAGGCAATAAAAAGCAATGAAGAACCAATGGAATAGCCATCCAACTGTATTTCAAGAAAATAGAATTCAAGACAGACTAAAATTGTTTCAGCACATCTAAAAAGAAAAGCTCCTAGAAGTTGAACAAAAGCAAGATAAAAACTAATCTAATTCTATGGTTTTGCCCTTGTCCAAAGTTGCTACTAGAGGACTGGATGGAGCTGGTTGCTGCTAAAGGGGTGGCTCTGGAGGAGGTGATGGAGGTGGGGGTGGAGGTGGCATACCCAGAAAAGCCATGAGCTGCTTCATCATCTCTTTTAACTCTTTCTGCTTATCTCTGGTTTCCATAACAAGATCAAAGAGTTGATCATGACGATCCTTAAGGGTATCAAGACCAGATTCAAGCTTCTTATCCACAAAATATACATATCACTAAGCCTCTCAAGATAAGTGAATAAGGCTTTAGTGTTGAAAGGAGGAGGTGCTATGGATGAAGAGGGTCCAGCTACAGATGGTGTTGGCTGTGCAGATTCTGCTGGGGTATCCTGTGCTGACTAAGTAGGTGGTGCAGGTTTAGCAGAATGCTGTTGGATTGCTGGTACAGATTGTGCCTCTAGTTGTGCAGATGGTCCTGTATCTGCTACTGGTTGTGCAGTATCAGATGGTGGCAAACTGAATCCAGTTTTGGATAAGTGAGTAGCATTAAAATATAGAGTGTCTGAAAGTGCTGGTAGAGGATACTCTTCCGGATTAAAACCAAAATGTTTAGCTATAACAGTTATGAGCCCACCCATGACTATATCACCTACAGATTTGGTAGCAATATGTAACACATGCTCACAGAAGAAGTAACCAGGAGATATTTTGACTTTGTGAAAAGCACACCATAACATGAACAAGTCAGATTTTCCAATAGCACCAGAACTAGTCTCTCGGCCCAAGATAGTGCTAGTAATAAGCCTATGGATAAATCTAAGTGCTGGGTCTATTATTTGGGAGGTCTTGGATCTGCCAACATAAAAACTCTGAGATTGGTTTGTAATACTTCTCCAAAACTGAACAGCATTCCAAACACCTTTATTTGCTATCTTTATGCCTGTATATGGTACCCTAAAAAATCCATCAATAGCAAACCCAAAAATACTGTGAAATTGGTCTAATGATAGCTCTCTATTTTGCCCCAAGCACCTAAATTTCATAGTTGGCTTGTAATTTATCTCATGCAATTTCAGAGTAGCAGAAAATGAGGAAATAAATTCCAAAACTAGGGCTAGATAAACTAGTTCTTGTTTATGCACAAATTCCATCCAACCTAGACCATCAAGGTAGGCAACAATATTATCAAATAAACCAACTGATTGGAAGGCATCTACAGAAATGTACCTAGTGGGTTACACTTTTCTGTCCTTTAGCCTTTTAAAAGTTGCCTTATGGGTTGCATCAGGAAGGGGCCAAGGTAGTTTAGATATCTGTGTTGCCGCTGCTGAAGTTGTTTCTTGCTAGAGGAGGGTGATTTGGCTTATGGGGTAGAGGTAGAAACACCAACCCCCTGTCGTGTGGAAGCTGAAGTTTTGGAGTTTTTGGGTGTAGGCTCTAAAAGTGGAGTAGCAGGTGGGTCTTTTCGTTTTGCGAGAGGTGGTGCAGAGGCCATGGGTCGAGTTGATTTCGACCGGATTCTCCTCTTATAGGTGGATGTAGGAGGAGGTGGAGGGGTTTGTTGTGGAGGAGAATCGAGATTGGGGGCTTGCATTGCTAGGGGCATGACTTAGAGAGGAGAGCCTTGAGGGGAAGGGATTTCCATGGTGGTGGTCGTCGATGGTGGGAATGGAGGAGGGAAGAAGAAAGTAGAAGAGATAAGGGGAAGTTAGGGTATTGGTCGGCGAAAAGGGGTGTGGGGAGAGGGATTGATGCCGAGAAAAAATGGGAATGAAGGTGGTTATGAACAGTAATGATGGGAAGTGGGAGGTGGGAAAAAGGTTGTGCCGAAAATTTTGATTTGCACAGGTCGTGCGAGTTTCTGCATGAGGGGAAAATTTTGTGCATAAGTTATGCACTCTCTTATGCAAGTTTCGACAGAAATTGGGAGTCTGAAAAGTTGGTCGTGCAAAAGTGTATGACTTATGCACTCTCTTATGCAAGTTTCAGCTGAAATGGAAATCCTAGAAAATTTGGTTATGCAATAGTGCATAAGTTATGCACACACTTATGCAAAATTCGGCAGAAATAAAAATGTAGGATTTGAAGTTATGCAAGAGTGCATAAGTTATACACACACTTATGCAAGTTTTGGCAAAAATGAAAATTGGCAAAAATGTGGCAGTGCAGAATTGCATAAGTTATGCACACCCTTATGCAGATTTTGGTAAGAAATGAAATGGCAAAAATTTGGTTATGCAGGATTGCATAAGTTATGCAAGAGCTTATGCAGGTTTTGGCAGAAAAGAAAAATGGCAAAAAATGAGACCTGAAAGCTGCATAAGTTATGCAGTTACTTATGCACATTTCAACAAGATTCAGATTACAATAAAAAATTTTGTAAGTTTGAAAAATACACTAGAATGAAGAAACATAACCCTGTGAAGTATAAATCATGAGAAATTATCATAAAAAACACATCAATATATGCAGAATCCATCACAATTGCACCATACAAGCTTGTAGAAGTAAGTTATGCATAAGAGACATATGTGAATTATGTCATTTCAACTCAAACCCTGCAAATTAACATTCTAGCACATTAAAGCTCAATAAAAATCTGCACAAAGTTGCACTTATCCACAAAAGAAAATAGACTCTCCAAGTTATGTCAAGAAAATGCAGCATATGCACATTGAATGACACAACCCAATTAAGTTCAAAACTACTAAAATGACTCACTTACCATCATATTAACATAATAAGCACAAATACATAAAAGTTACGCAGCCAACCTCAACAAAGAAGCAAATAGTATATGTTGCAGATCCTTTTTGCTGAAAAATTTTCTGCATAAGCCAAGAAGGTGTCCTGCACAGAAAACAAGAGTTAATGGATAAAATATCAAATTAAGAGTTACTCCCCAGCAGTGCAACAACCTTCATCCATTGAAATACATCTACAAAAGATAAAATTCAATAATGTCAAAATTTGAATTTGGGGAGATTTAAGACAAAAATAAAAGTAATGCAAATAAAAGTAAATCAACAAAAGCAAAATAAAAGAACTTGGGGTGCCTCCCAAGAGCGCTAATTTATAGTCCTTAGCTGGACTCTTCATGCATTTCACTAAAAAGGAGGTGTGGGATTAGAGAACTTGTAACAGCTTGCTCCCTTTATTGGGTCTCCAGTTATGTAATGTTTCAATCTATGCCCATTGACCTTAAAATTCCCAGATTTTTCACTCCAAATTTCAATTGCTCCATAAGGGAAAACCTTAAAACTCTATATGGACCAGTCCACCTTGATTTAAGTTTTCCTGAATCACCTTCTTTAAATTCCTTTTTCCTAAGATGCTTATCATGCCAAACTTTAGTTCTTTCTTTATAAATACATGCACTTTCATAGGCATCCATCCTCAATTCTTCAAGCTCATTAAGTTGCAATAGCCTCTTCTCACCAGCTTGCTTGATATCAAAATTCAAGGTCTGAATGGCCTAATATGCTCTATGTTCTAGCTCCACAGGTAAATGACAAGACTTACCATACACCAACCTAAAAGGAGTAGTTCCTATAGGGGTTTTGTAAGCAGTCCTATATGCCCATAAAGTATCATCTAGTTTGACAGAGCAATCTTTCCGAGAATTGCTCACTGTTTTCTCCAAGATATGTTTGAGTTTCCTATTAGAAATTTCAATTTGTCCTGAAGTTTGAGGATAGTATGGGGTAGCTATTTTGTGCACTACACCATACTTCCCCATTAAGCTCTCAAATTGCTTATTACAAAAATGTGAACCCCCATCACTAATCACAGCCCTTAGAGCTCCAAATCTACTTAAGACAAATTTCTTCAAGAATTTCACTACCACCTTAGCATCATTAGTTGAAGTTGCAATAGCTTCTACCCACTTTGACACATAGTCAACTCTAACTAGAATGTATTTATTACCATATGAAGGAGGAAATGGGCCCATAAAATCTATTCCCAATACATCGAATAATTCCACCTCAAGAATATTATTTAGGCGCATTTCATCTCTTTTTGACAGATTTCCACTCCTTTGACATTTATCATATTCTAACACAAATTTTTTCACATCCTTAAAAAGGTTTGGCTAAAAAAAACCAGCCTGTAGAATTTTATTAGCTGTTTTAGAGATTCCAAAGTGTCCTTCATAATCAAAAGCATGGCAGTGATGCATAACACTCTCTATCTCCTCATTAGGAATACATCTTCTTATTAAACCGTTACAACATCTCCTAAAGAGTAAAGGATCATCCCAGCTATAAAATTTTGCCTCATACAAAAACTTTTTCTTTTGTTGCCATGTCATTCCTAGAGGTAAAACTCCACAAGATAGATAATTCACCAAGTCTGCATACCAAGGTAGTTTAGCAACAAGAGAGAAAAGTTATTCATCCAAGAAAAACTCATCAATAGGGACTTCATCCATTTCTTTATCATCCAATTTCAACCTACTAAGATTATTCGCAACTACATTTTCAGCTCCCTTCTTATCTCTAATTTCCAAATCAAACTCTTGTAGCATCAGAATCCACCTAATGAGCCTAGGTTTAGCCTCATTTTTACGAAGTAAATACCTAATAGTAGCATGATCTGAAAATATAACCACCTTTGAGTCAATAATGCAAGGTCTGAACTTTTCCAATGCAAAGACAATTGCTAAGAATTCCTTTTCAGTTGTTGCATAATTTGTTTGAGCCTCATCCAGTGTTCTACTAGCATAATAAATAGCATAAGCCCTTTTGTCCTTTTTTTGATCAAGAATAGCTCCAGTTGCATAGTTGCTAGCATCACACATAATTTCAAAAAGTACGCTCCAATCAGGAGGTTGCATGATTGGTGCAGTGATGAGAGCTTGCTTCAACCTATAAAAGGCATCCAAACATTCTTGGTCAAATACAAATAGTATGTCATGACTTAACAAATCAGACAAAGGTTTGGCTATTTTAGAAAAATCCTTGATAAAGTGTCTGTAGAACCCAGCATGTCCTAAAAAACTTCAAATTCCTTTGACATTGATAGGAGGAACCATCTTCTCTATCACTTTAACCTTGGCTTTATCAACCTCTATTCCTCTGTTAGACACCAAATGTCCAAGCACTATCCCTTCTTGAACCATGAAATGACACTTTTCCCAGTTTAACACAAGGTCAGTATCTGCACATCGCTACAAAACTTTAGAAAGGTTAGCCAAGCATATGTCAAATGAAGATCCATAAACAAAAAAATCATCCATAAAAACCTCTATTATATCTACAATGAAATCTGAGAAGATTGCCATCATGCACCTTTGAAAAGTGGCTGGTGCATTACACAACACAAATGGCATCCTCCTATAAGTAAAGGTTCCATATGGACAAGTAAAAGTGGTTTTCTTTTGATCATTTGGATGGATAGGGATTTGGAAAAATCCTGAATACGCATCTAAATAGCAAAAATAAGAATGCCTAGCCAGTCTTTCTAACATTTGATCAATGAAGGGAGGTGGAAAATGATCTTTTCTAGTGGCAATATTTAATTTTCTGTAATCTATGCACATTCGCCAACTAGTCACTGTTCTGGTAGGAATTAATTGGTTATTTTCATTTTTGACCATTGTCATTCCACCTTTTTTAGGGACAACATGTACTGGACTCACCCAAGTACTATCTGAGATAGGATATATGATCCCTGCATCAAGCAACTTCAAAATTTCTTTTTTAACAACTTCTTTCATATTTGGGTTCAACCTCCTCTGATGTTCAATAGATGGCTTACAATTTTCTTCCAAAATAATTCTGTGCATGCAAAAGTGTGGACTTATTCCCTTAATATCATCTATGGTATATCATAAAATTTTCCTAAATTGCCTCAACACTCTTAACAGCTTATCAACCTCTAAAGTGCTCAAGTTTGCATTTACAATTACTGGATAAGTGTTATTGGGGCCAAGAAATTCATACCCGAGCTTAGAAGGAAATTGCTTAAGTTCTACCTTAGGTGCATCTTCTTCCTTGAATGATGGTTGCTTAGATTCGACTTTTTTCTTTTGTGTGAGTTGAAAAACTGGAGCAGAAATGAATGGTGGACTACCCTCTAAATGTTGAGCATATGCAGCCACATTAGGGTTGTCATAGTCTATGCTTCCTCCATGAACCAAGCAATTTTCAAGTGGATCTTCTAGATATCTCTTTCTAAAGTGTTCTTCAACCAGCTCATCAATGATATCAATTCTCAAACAAATATCAGCTTCGGAATGATGCTTCTTCATAGTGTTATTAATATTGAAAATCAATTGATCTTCACCAATTCTCAAAGTCAATTTTTCTCCCGTAACATCAATCAATGCTCCTGCTGTAGCTAGAAAGGGCCTTCCCAAGATAATTGGGATATTAGAATCCTCTTCCATGTCCAGGATGACAAAGTCAACAGGTATATAGAACTTCCCAACCTTCAAAGGCACATTCTCCAAAATCCCTTCAGGATATTTAATTGATCTGTCAGCTAACTGAAGAGAAATGTGGGTTGGCTTAAGATCTCTCATATTGAGCTTCTCATAAATGGAGAGTGGCATAAGGCTAACACTAGCCCCTAAATCACATAAAGCTTTTGTAGAACATGATTGCCCAATATGACATGGAATTGAAAAATTTCCGAGGTCTTTAAGCTTAGGAGGAAGTTTCTTCTGGAGTATGGCACTACATTCTTCTGTCAAAGCTACAGTTTCATGGTCTTCAAGTTTCCTCTTATTTGAGAGAATTTCTTTTAAAAATTTTGCATAAGAGGGCATTTGTGAAAGAGCATCAATAAAAGGCACATTTATGTATAGCTTCTTCAAAACCTCTAAGAACTTTTCAAATTGCTTATCAAGCTTGGCTTTTTGAAATCTTTGTGGAAAGGGAAGTTGTGGTTTGTAAGGCTCTGGAGGTAATATACTTTTCTTCAATTTTCTCTTCACCTTTTTTTGCACTTTCTTTCTCACTTTCTTGTTTTTCACTCTCATCAATTTCTTTCTCATTTTCTCTCTTCTCACTATTTTCACTTTTCTCATTTTTTTCACTCTTCTCATTATTTACAACCTTCCCACTTCTTAAAGTAATAGCTTGACACTGCTCTCTTGGATTTTTCGATTGACTTGGAAGTTTTCCAAAAGACTTGGTATCTGAGGAAGATGCTTGTTATGCAATCTGATTTTCCAACATTCTGTTATGTGTTTGCATCTGTTCTAGCCTTGCTTTCATCTCTCTCATCTCTTCATCATGCTTAGTTTGGTTAGCAAGAATCTGTTGTAATAAAGCTTCTATGGTGGAACTTTGTTCTTGCTGTTTTGGTGAAGGTGCAGGATTCATGTTTCTCTGTTGAAAATTAGGCAATGGTTGCCTATTTTGCTGATATGGAATTCCTTGTTGCTGTGGTGGTTGAAGATTCTGATTTGGGACTTGATTTTGCTGATTTCCCCATGAAAAGTTGGGATGATTTCTCCAAGTTGGATTATAAGTTTGAGAGTAAGGATTCCCCATTTGTTTGTTTCCATAATTACCAACATATACAGCTTGCTCTCCATAGTCTACTCCACAGCTGGTAGTTCCTTTTGCATAAGCAACTTATTGTGAACTTCCAGATGATGATGATGAACTAACCAACATACTTAAATCTTCCATCTTTTTAGCCAAAACATTTGTAAGTGCATCAAACTTTGCATTAATCATATTGAATGGATCAAGGTCATACATTCCAGCAGCTTGCCTCTTTTGAGTTGGAGCTGGTCCTCTTGGACTACTCCAAAGATGAGTATTCTTTGCAATTTTCTCTAATAGCTCATAAGCTTCATCTTCATGCATTCATCTTTGCAAGAAATGCATCAGTGAGTTGCTCCCAATTTGTAATGGAGTTGTGAGGTAAAGAATCAAGCCAATCCAATGCTCTATCCTTCAAAGAGAATGGGAATAGCTTCAATCTTGCTGCATCATCAGATACTCCAGGTTGTTTTTGCATATCACAAATCATAGCAAACTTCTTTAGATGTGTGTGTGGATTTTCAGAAGGATGTCCACCAAATTGGGAATTTTGAATCATTTGAAGAACTCCAAAATCTATCTTGTAACTATTTGCATCAATTCTTGGTCTTGCTATACTCTCTCTCAAGTCATCAAAACGAGGAAATGCATGATCCATCATACTTTCCCTAGGCACATTAGCATTTACAACCTCTTCACCTTGGGCTGCATTTTCATTGTTTCGATCATTTTCAGCATTACCACCACCAATTCTAATTCTTTCATCAGCTATTTTTGCTTCAATTTCAGGATTAAACAATAAGGATGTGTCACTTGTGCTTCTGGCGACTCTTCTCATAAAAGATTAAGAGTACCTAAAAAAAGAACAAACAAACACAAAATAGAAAGATAATAAAGATAAAACTATAAACAACTAAAATAATCAAGAATTCAATCTTAAACAAACAACTCCCCAGTAACGGCACCAAAAACTTGATGTGGCCCAACCGCAAGTGTACGGGTCGTACAAGTAATATAGAAAAGATATCATTACCACGAAGAGTTGTATTAATGATCGAATTTTTGATATGAAAATTGATTAATTTGAACTATTTTTAAAATTAAAGTAATAAATTGATAGATATTGAAGTGTGAATTCTATATGTGTAAAATTAATAATCTATTCAACAATGTAATGATTTAACTAAATTTACATCAAATTAAAATAAGCAAATTGAAATATGGCAAGATTTAAAATGACAAGTAATTAAATTCAATTAGAAATTAACAATGATAAAAAGGGCGATTCCGGAGTTCGGGAGTTCATATTCAAGCTATTTTGTGATTTTTAAATTTGTTATCAAATCTTATGGAACTTATGGGTTTTAAGGAGATTAATTCTTAAATCCTTTGGATACCCTTTCGAGTGGGACAAATAGTGCCTTAATCAATCTAATCGTACTTTCGTGGAGTTAAAATTAATCAAGACCCATTAAGTTCCTTAATTAATCTGTAAATCCTCTTAATCCTTAGTCTATTTCTAGATCTAAGTTAATAAAGTCCAATTTCTTGACTATCTATCACAAGGTTTTCTCCTTTCGGTGCTTCAACCATGGATTAAGAATAACACTTAATGGGATCCTACACTAAGTATGTCATTGAGTACACAAGAAATGAATAAAACTCAATAAAACCACAAAATATGAATTACCCAATCAAAATCTACAAAATATCTCAAATATTACATCCTAACTCCAGAATCTAATGAAAACTACTCCCTATCCATAATATTTACAAAAAATTTTGAGTTAATATGCAAATAAATCTTTAATCTAAGCTAAGAACTAAGAAACCCAATACAAGAAAGGTAGGAAATATGCAAGAAAGGAAGAAAACTCCAAATCTGGTCTAGAAATGGAGAGGTGACGTTTTGCTCTCTATTTTCTGACTCTTCCCCTGCTGCTGCTCCCTTTTTTTGTCTCCTCCCCCTTTCTAAAATGAGATAAAAGCATATTTATATCTTTTTCTGACAAGTAGCCCTAAAATGGTGTGTTTGAGGTGTGTTTTCATGAGGGAATCTTCTGCCAGCTCATTATGAAGACTCTATGAAACTGCATAAGTGGACTGCATAAGTTATGCAGTCCTTTATGCAGTTTTCGGCAAGTTTCTGGGCTCTCTGTGTGAAGCTGCATAAGCAAGGAATAAGTCTGCATAAGTCATGCAGTGACTTATGCAGATTTCGGCAGGAATGGAAAAATTACTTCTTCTACTTGTGCAGAACTGCACAACTTATGTGGCAAGTTATGCGCAATTTGGCCACTACATAATTCAACTTTCAAACTTGTTTTTGATATATTTGGCTGTAGGAATCACTCCTCATTGGCATAATTTCTTTTTTAGTCCCTCAAAAATACTATTTTTTCTACAAAACAAAGTAAAATTACAAATTAATCTAAAAATTGACAATCATGAAAAACTATTTAAATAACTAATAAAATTAGCTAAAAGTGACTAACAATCAAATAAAATGACCATAAAATTAAACCTAAATGAGTATGCAAAATGCATGTATCAGGGACAAGATCCTTCAACTACAGTCTCGGCATTTCAAGTCAGTGTTGGCATTTATGGCACATGCAATACAACAGTTAGACCACCCAAGGATTTCTAATTGCTTGGTCCGGTACCAGGCTGCGCAGGCAGTGCTGCAAATATTGTGTCCTCCTTCAGTTTTCTTCTCACCTGATGGGAGGCGAAAAATTCAAGTAATGAGTAGGTTGTTGTTTTCCTGTTGTCTCTGCAAGCTGCTTGTTTTCTTGTGTTGGAACAAATAGTGAAGAACAACAAACATGATTATTTGCAGTGACATGGATCGTAACCTGCAGTTACTTACAAATGCTTGCATCTAAAAAGCAAACCTGCTGCGTGTCCTTGTCATCCTTTTACAACTCGAAGATAACTCCTTGTCCATCTTGTGCTTGTGGCTGCCAGAATGAGCATAACTGTGCCATGTAAGTAGTCTATTGATGAATTTCCAAAACAAATACATAAATATCAATATCAAGAGTTTTTTTCTTTATAAGATTTGTGAGTGTTTCTGATCCAATGTTTTTGGGCTTAATCAGGAGTCAACCCAAAATTTCCAGTGTAGTGGAATCCAACACACCAGTGCTGCAATGCACAGAGCACACGTGCCCCATCCGGGTGCATTGGCATGTCAAGTCCAACTACAAGGAGTATTGGAGTGTGAAGATTAGCATCACCAATTTCAATTACTGGATGAATTACACACAGTGGACACTTGTTGCTCAGCATCCAAACCTCAACAATATCACCAAAGTCTATAAGTTTGTCTACAAGCCACTCATGCTCTATAATTCCTTGAGTAAGTCCTGTTGAAATTCCACTCTGCAAATGGTTTTCTTTTATAACGTAATGTCCAACATGCAGATGAGACTGGGATGTTTTATGGCGTAGAGGATTATAACGATCTACTTCTGGAAGCTGGACCAGATGGGAACGTTCAATCAGAAATGCTTCTTGGAAAGGATAAGAATAGATTCACATTCCACCGAGGTTGGTCTTTCCCATTAAAGATTTACTTTAATGGTGATGAATGTATGATGCCGCCTCCTGATTCATACCCATTCCTTCCCAACTCTGCCAATCTCAATCTAGTTGCATCCTCAACCCTGGTGACCTTTCTCCTTCTTATCATGCTAGTAATTCATCATTCCAATGGACATTGAAGTGGCAACGCAGACCAAAAAGAGAAAAGAAAAAGGTATTTCTCTGTGGTTTTTAATTAAGAAAAGTGCATCCATGTTGTGTTAATATAATTTAGTGAATTGATGAGACTAAAAGAGGACAAAGAGAAAGATGGAAGCATGTTAAATTCATAAACAAGCAAGCGTATAGAGAGAATGATATTGAATGTTATGATGTATGGCTGCTCTGCTCATTTTCATAGTTGTCATGGAACGATACGTCGTTTGCCCTATGGGAATTTATGGCTTGTCTTGTTCGATATTTTATTTTCCCGGAACAGCAACGACAAGCCGTTTTCGTCAAAGAATGAAAAATAATCAGAAATCGCAAGTCACAGTAGAAACATACCACTAAACTGAAATACAATCTTAATCCCCATCAATTAATCAAGGGTTTCGTGTGTATGCATACACCACGTTTGAATCCCACATTCTATCTCTATGGTAGTCTACGATAAACTAATTATAAAAGATTGTTTTAATAAAATTGAGAATTCTTCACTAATAAATTTTATTTGATAGTGCTTAAATTGTCTCTGCATTTATGAGATATCGAAATTGAATTTTAATGAGAGTAATTAAAAAAAAAAAAACTAATGAGATTTGAAAAATTGATATGAAAAAATCCCCCTATAAAATAGCATCATTAAATTCTATTAGAAATTAACAGTATGAGTTCACTTCTCATTGAAGTGGCATCACTACTGTTATAAGTCTGGGATATAATAAGAACAGCTAAGAAGTCACTCTCATAAGAAGAGTTGACTAGCTGTTCCAGCTCCTACTGGTCTAGTTGCAGCATTAATCTTTAATTAACTTTTCGTTTGTTGTTGATTACTCTCAATAAAGCATTTGCTAACACATAGATGACTGCAAACTAAAAACAAGAAGCAGGAGAGTCTAGCATGAAGAGTTGATAATAATTGGTTCAAGCCTTGATTTGCTTAATGGCTTGATGCTAATTTCTGCATCTTTGTATCTTCTGCACAAAGGCCCTAGATAGCAGAGAACTTGAGGCATGGATTTAGATGGATTTATTTACCCATTTGTCTTGACTGTTGTTTTTGTTATGATTTTTGCTCAAGTGGCAGTTTAATCTCTATTTCATCAATTTCATTATTAGAATTATGGGTATGTTCATGCTTATGTACCTTTATTTTCTGCCTCTTTCTAAATATTGCTATGATTTTCCACGCAGTGGTGACGATGACCAACTTCCAAATGTATCGGCACATAATGAGCCCTGGCTGGACTTCGCACGTTGGGATGGACATGGGCTAAGAAAGAAATCATATGGTCTATGGTGGGAGCCCAAGCCTGATCAAGGAGACTGTTCCAAGTTCAAAATAAACATTCCACACTGTTTTAAGAGTAATCCTACCGTGGTTGACTGGCTTCCTGGACCTGGAGTGCCTAACAACCAACAAATTGCCAATTGCTGCAAAGGTGGTGCGGTGTCCTCTTAGGGACAGGACCCTTCAACTGCAGTTTCTTCCTTTCAAGTGAGTGTGGGACAATCTGGTACTACCAATAAAACAGTAAGACTGCCAAAGAAGTGAACTTTGCTCGGTCCAGGATAAGGCTACGCGTGCAGCCAAGCAACAATTTTTAGACCCTCAGTTTTTCTGGTATCTGATGGTCGCCTAAAAGCTCAAAGCAATAAGTTTGATTCTTGATAAAACAACTAGGTTATGTAATTTTCAAGGAAAAATGAAAATTTCTAATGATCCTAGAACAAGTATCTGCTGCCTGGAGGTAAACTTTCTTGAAAATTCAGTGCTAGCTACTACATGTTCTTGATGAAATACCTCAAAAAGATTGAGGTCACCCAATAACATGGATTTTCAGGATTGCAATCAAATTCCTCCTTTTAATATTTTGTCTGTTCTTTGCAATGACATGGAATGTGACGTGCAGTTACTCATAGACTGGCTTCTCCAAGCCCAACCTACTTGATGTTGTTGGAAATCCTCGGGTCGACCAATGATTTTCGTATAACTTGCAATGAAGAAAGACGTGAGGTCGGTGGCCTGAGTAAAGCCACTCCGACGCTCAAGTCTATTATACTTAGAGGAAAGCAAATACTGAAAATATGAAAAGAATAGAATAGATTGCATATCTTGACTATCATTACTCCTATTTATAAGGTAAGGATAACATCTTTTCGCTATACTCAGGATCGTGCCTGCTCACATCTAACTATATTTTTTCGTGTGTTGTGGAATTACCTCACCTTATTAGGCAATGTTCTCAGCGGAGATATAGCACATCTCAATTCATTCGATCTCTTTAAATAGTCCTTTCTTATCCAAACATCATATGTCTTACCCGAGCACTTTGTGTCCTGTCCAAACACCTTGTACTTTGTGTTCTGTCCGAATACCTTATACTTTGTTTAAACATTATATACTTTATCTGAACACCTTATGCTCTATCCGAACATTTTGTTCAATTACCCTAAATGATGAATCCGAATCCAACCTCTCTAAGCCCAACCTACTTGATGTTGTATGAGATCCTCGGGTCGACCAATGATTTTCATATAACTTGTAACGAAGAAAGACGTGAGGTTAATTGCCTGAGCAAGGCCACTTCGATGCTCAAGTCCATTATACTTAGAGGAAAGCAAATACTGAAAATATGAAAGGAATAGATTGCATAACTCGACTATCATTACTCCTATTTATAAGGTAAGGATAATGCCTTTCCACTATACTCGAGATCTTGAATGCTTACATCAAACTATATTCTTTCCTGTATTGTGAAATTACCTCACCTTATTAGGCAATATTCTCAGCAGAGATATAACACATCCCAATTCGTTCGATCTCTTTAAATAGTCCTTTTTTATCCAAACGTTGTATATCTTGTTTGAACGCTTTATGCCCTATCAAACACCTTGTACTTTGTGTTCTATTCAAACACATTGTACTTTGTTCAAATGCCTTGTACTTTGTCCAAACATCTTATGCTCTATCCGAACATCTTGTTCAATTTCCCTAAATAATGAATCCGAATCCAACCTCTTCTTAAATGATCATAATTCTCTTGGACTTTTGGGTGTACCATATCACTACTGTACTGTACTGCGTCTCAGTGTTATCTTTTTATAACTCAACAATCACTCCTTGTCCTACACGTGCTTGTGGTTGCCAGAACAAGAACAATTATGTTGCGTAAAGCTGAATTGATTAGAGAATGAGATGGATGCCTAAGCTTTCATTAGGCAAAAGATTTGGTAACTTCATTTCATTTTTTGCCACACTTCCCATGCCCATCAGCAGGTAAGTCCACAAGAACTTGCCCAAAAAATTCCTGAAAAGCCTTCCTGTTAGTAAAATTTCGCAGTATTAGAAGTCTACTAGTTAGGCTAATTATAATCTCTGCATTGAAATGAATATGCAGATGACTTGGGAATGTTTTATGTTATTAATTTCTTTAATGATGTGCTAATGGAAGCCTGACCAGATGGAAATGTGCAGCCAGAGTTGATTCTTAAAAGGGATAGGAACACATCCACATCCAAATAAGGTTGGGCTTTTCCTAGGAAAGTCTACTTCAACGGGGATGAATGTATGATGCCACTAATACCATTTTCTGCTGGCCCTCTCCCCCCCCCCCCCCCCTGTAAGGGGGATAGCCCATTACCCCATGAGGATTGGCCAAACCCAGCCAAGTAGTAGGCCTATGAAATGGTTAAAGGGTACAATTAATGAGAAAGAGAAGTTTGGCAGATACTTTTATAAATATGGAAAAGTGTAGGGGGGTGTGACCACTAAGACATACTGATGTCTCCTCCTGCCAGAGGCCACTTTGTTCCTAATGATTTTTAGGGGAGTGTGACTAGTTAGCCACTGGTGAGCACGATCGGGCCCAGCTAGTTGCTATGTTTGGTGTAAAGCTCTCCACCGTCCCTAGGGTCACTGGCGTAAGGGCGTGACTCTAAGTGAGCTCCCTACGTACTCATTATACTAGGCGGTGGGTATCGTGCTCTCGTGAGATAGGAGCTCAGTGTCTCCATGAAGAAGGAGCTTCATGGACACTACAAGGCCGAGGGGCTTGTAGTGTGCGTCTCTCCTAGGCCTGAGGTTTCTATATAAAGCCGACGATGCTACTCGGTATAGGGCCAATGATGCTGCTCGGTATAGGAGAACAAATATTATACCTTGGCTTGGGTTCAGCCATATGGTCGGTTGATGCTTATTGCTATGCTTTCGGTTGATGCTTGAGGATGTACACGATGAGGGGCTCCATCGGCTACAAAGAATATTGATATTCGATTTTCATGTTAAATATGCTAAACGACCCTCGATAAGTAGATTTGAGATCCTCTATAAGGGGAAAGATCCTTGAATACGAGTAGGCTGGCCTAGATTGGGTGGAAGTTTAGGCACCGCATGGGACTACTATCCGAGCTAGGAAGTGGCCCCGTGATTGTTGGTATCAGAGCAAGGTCAATGCTCGCGGTGGATAATAATCCATACCTCCCTTGAGAAACGTTCGATTATGTGATGCACAGGAGATACAAGAATAAAGAGAAATGATGGAATGCGATGGTCGTTAAACAAAGCGATTAAAGCTAATCGTGTGTTTACCTCAAGGAAGGGTGAGCCGAAGATATAACCCTCAAATGGGTGAAGCACATGATGTCCTCATTAGAAACATATCGTGCCATGCACAAGGAATAAGTGATACAATGTGCAAGTGAGTATTCTTGATGTTATTGAGTCCTTAAGAGGTGGTCTGTGAGAGTGTAGTATCCCAATTGAGGATTATCAATATAAAGGATGCTAACGTGGGTAAAACTGGGTGCGAAGTTCGCAAATGACATTCGCCAAGCAAGTAACATAATTTAAGACTTTAATCAGATAAAAATGAGACAATCGATATTGAGAAAACTTGGAAAGATATGGCATGAATTATGTTCCCAAAACCATTGACATGGTGAATGACCCTTGTCAGGTGATGAGATACAATACTCGGGATTACTTAAAAGACCGTGAAAGTCTTCGAGATGAGTGGGGAAGAGTAAGCCCCAAGGTTTCATAAGATGATTGTGAATTATTAATAGACTGTGGAAGTCTTTCGAGATATGGGGTGTGCTATCCCCAAGAGATTATGGAATTGATGGCTTATCTCATTGAGATGGTGTCTTACCCTAATTGGGTTAAGAGCTAGAATAATCAAGAACTACTTATTGGCTATGAAAGCCTTCAAAATACCTTAACGGATTGCTAAGCTCGTAAAGTATTTTGTGCGGGTAAAGAGATGGAAAATTCGAGATAGCTTAATGGTTATGAGAACCTTCGGAATGATGGGTTGAAATACCCTTAATCAATGTTGAGACGGTTGTTTTCTCTCCTGAAGAATAACCATTGTGGTTGGCTACTATAACCTTCAAATGAAGGATGAGACATGTATAGAGTCCCTTGAGATAAGAATGTTGTTATTCTATGGATAACATAGAAAATGAAGCTGTTGCTAGAGTGCAACTTGAAATGAGATGGTTGTTAAATGCCATTGATGGCAAGTTCAGATTATGCATGGATTCTATTGAATCCTGTTTAATTATGAGGCGATAGTTGCTAAGAGCTGTTGAAGCTAAAATTAGCTATGAGATGAATTCGGAAAAGGGACAAGTGGATCCCAAATCATGTTGCATAGAAATTAAATTGGCTTACGATAAGCCTAGAAAGGGTAAGAAACCCAAATATAAATTCGGATGTAACGAGTTGGCTTATGGTAACACAAGAAAGGGCAGAGGCCTAATTGTGCATATAAGCACTATGAAGTTGTCTTAGCAAACAGTAGCCTGAATATTCATAAAACTCAAAGTCTCGGATGCTTGGTACTGGTAACCAAGTCATCATGCGGATGGTGGTAGCTTATGCGATAAAAGCTTGCCAAAATATTCTTAAAATATGAGATGGTAGCTATGAGAGCCATATTGTGATAAAAGTGGTGATATCACGTGTGGGGGGGCTGCACGCCTCATTAGATGTAATCTTTTGAGGAGAAGGTAATGACCCTACGATGAATGGGTGTGACAATAGAGCTTGAGGCCACCTTGAATACCTATGAAGTGAGAATACATAGAAATGATGAAGAGCTTGTCAAGTGAAATCGAGTTATGGGCAAATAAATGATCTTGGATCACAATTGTAAGGATAGTGGTGTCAAATAGAGTTCCAAACATTTGTGGGAGATCTAAGCAATTATGATGGCCAAGTATGTAGGTTGTGATAACGAGATGAGCTTGATGACTGTGGTAGTTGTGTATATGTGTTTTTCACCAAGGAAACTAAAATGGAAAGTATGTGGGATGAGAGAAGTCCCTCAATGCAATCTTATGGAAATTTTGCAGGTGGAGAGTGCAATCATAAGCAATATGGTATCCCTTTGAGGTGTCAACCACATCCCAATTGGAAGATGAGAAGTAGCCAAAAGGTGGAGACCTCAAGAGAACATGAATGCAAAGCTCACTTGTGGTGCCCAAGATGAATTAAAACCAAACAGGAAAAGAACGAAGCGAGCGAAAGCAATTGGTAGCCGAAAATTGTTTATCGTCGATAGGCGGTCGCATCAAGAGATGGGTGTATGAACAATGGGTGTGCAGTAGGACAGTGAGGGCAAAACTAGCATGAGCAATGAGTCCCACGAGCATAAAGCAAGTTCCAGAGGGAAACATAGTGATACATGAAATCGGTAATGTGTAAGTTTCTCTATTCATTTATATGATGACTATGTTGTTCATTATTGACAACCATAGTTGCATATTATAGCTCCCAAAATTGAATACTATTACTTCCTTACGCTTGAGTTTATGTATAACACTATTGTCTTGTAATGTGATTATTTTGCAAGGTACTTACAATGGTGCAATAATAAGGCAAAGCCACGAGAATAACTTAGGGAAGGCCCGATTATATTCATGTAGAGGCATGTTCATCACAATATGAAGAAATGAAGCATCGGAGGAACCATCACAAAATGAGCCATAAAGAATTAAGTGGGGGAGTATGTAGATAATTGAACAGATCCATCAAAGCGAGAACTCGCTGGAATGCAATGCCACAGCAACAACAGCGATAGTCGATAGGGTCGTCAACTATTTAAGTGGGGGAAAATGTCATAAAGAAGAATATGGAACTTCTATCATTGATCAAGTGGGGCAACCATGTCACAATCCTAACATGAGGATGATATGAAGAAGGTGTATGAAGACACACACAAGTTCATATGAAGATACATAAGGGAATCATTAGATCAATATGTGAGAATCAGACATGATGAAAGATTTAAAAATGCACAAGATGTTTGGGAGAGCTTTGTTCAACATGGTGAATAACATGAAGAGGTAGAAGATGTTCAGGAGAGCTTTATTCAACAAGAGGTGTTCGAGGCAAATCGATGAGGACATCGATTGTCTAAGTGGGGGAGAATGTAAGGGGGACAACCCGTTACCCCAGGAGGATTGGCCAAACCCAGCCAAGCAGTAAGCTTATGAAATGTTTAAAGGGTACAATTAATGAGAAAGAGAAGTTTGGCGGACACTTTTATAAATATAAAAAAGTGTAGGGGGTGTAACTATTGAGACATACTGATGTCTCCTCCTGCTAGAGGCCACTTTGTTCCTAATGCTCTTGAGGAGGGTGTGACTAGTTGGCCATTGATAAGCACGATCGAGCCCAGCTAGTTGTTATGTTTGGTGTAAAGCTCTCCATCATCCCCAGGCTCACTGACACAAGGGCATGACTCTAAGTGAGCTCCCTACGTACTCATTGTACTAGGCGGCGGGCATCGTGCTCTTGTGAGATAGGAGCTCGGTGTCTCTATGAAGAAGGAGCTTCATGGACACTACAAGGCTGAGGGGCTTGTAGTGCGCATCTCTCATAGGCCTGAGGATTTTATATAAAGCTGACAATGCTGCTTGGTATAGGGCCAATGATGTAGCTCAGTATAAGGGAACAAATATTATACCTTGGCTTGGGTTCAGCCATATGATAGATTGATGCTTATTGCTATGCTTTCGGTTGATGCTTGAGGATGTACACGATGAGGGGTGACGTCGTGCTGCAAAGAATATTGATATTCGGTTTCCATGTTAAATATGCTAAACGACCATCGATAAGTAGATTTGAGATCCTCTATAAGGGAAAAAATCCTTGAATATGAGTAGGTTGGCCTAGATTGGATGGAAGTCTAGGCGCCACACAGGACTACTATCCGGGCCAGGAAGTGGCCCGTTACAACCCCCACCCCCAAGCTGCAAATAGGATGCATTGTCAACTTTCATTGCTGCCCTTCTGATTCTGGAGTTGATGGCGTTTTGGTGATCGTTGGACTATAAAGATAGATGTATTGAAGCAGGAGGTTTGGTTTCTAACTTTCATTGATAAAAGTTTTGTTCACCAACAGGTATGTGCCTGAATGATACTGTTTAAACGAAGTACAAAGGTTGAAATTGTTGACAAGTGCAGTAACTCTCCTCGTGAAATGCACAAGCCAGTGTACATAGAAATCCCATTCTGTGAAAATTAATAAGAGAAAAAGTATGACTAAATGAAATGAAATTCATACCCAACTCTTTCTCGGAGCCTTTCTCTGCCTTTTGATTTTATATTTCCAACGGTTTTTTTCGGTCATTCAATTGGAAGTTTCAATGCTTCCAGCCTTTAAGATCGCATATGCTTTCCTCTTGAAAAAGATTCTCTAGAATTCGCTAGGCTTAAAAGTAAATAGAAGTAGCGAGATGGCCCATGGACCAGCTCCAGCCCAAAAGCTTCCAAAAATTCCATTTCTAGGATAAAATAGTATTCATTATTTTTTTTGCCCCTTTATAATACTGGTACAAACATGTCTTGCTTGCTTAAAGTTCATTAAAAACTGCAATGTGACCCTTTCTTAACAAGTTGAGATTCAGATTTTGCTTATTACCCTTTTCATAGTTTTCCATTTTCATGAAAAATTAACTTGGATTACAATTTTTTTTTTAAGTATAATTAGTCAACATAAATGGATCTGGATGGGTGACCAGCTACCAATCCATTAATCAATTCAAAGTTCAGTATAGATGGAGCAATTTTGCCCGTCTTAGACTCTTTTCTTTTTTGATATATTGGGCACGGACAATAAAGATTTGAATATAAAATGTTACGGTTTTAGAGATTATTTTAGCATTATTGAGTTAAAACTCATTGGTTATACCCTTTACACTCTATAGATCCAAAATCCAGATTAAGTAAGTGATAAGTCATTGTATAGAAGATGATTGTTTTCCTGGTACAAGGACAGGCTCCAGACCTAATTGGATGGGTAAAAAGTCACTGGAATAGAAGACTTGTATCCAAAGCAGTCCAATACCATACAGGCATATAAATATAATATTTGTGAGGACTAATACATGTGGGTATGTGACCACTGACCATAAATGTCAATCTGATCTGGAAAACCGTTGAGCTGTTGTGTTCAATCCTCTCAAAATCTCCCGCTAGCTACCTTTTCCATCTTTTCTCGCCAAAATTATGCTTCAAGATGCAGGAACGATAATGAGCAAAAATAGAATAAGCTGTTGTGTATATTAGAATAAAACTGAGAATTGAAAATATAACTCACCTAACAACCAGTAGGTGAGACATCTTCAGCCTTTTCATTTTCACTCTAGTCTCTTCTCTTTTCCTTTTTAAAATAATACTACTGCAATGTGCAACCTGTGCCCTCTCAAGTACTTGCCTGCAAGTTTGCGATCCAGTGGAATTCAGGCGATGGGAGACGATAAATCTTCCAGTCCCCGTCACAAAATTGCCTTCCAAGCAACAAAGTACCAGCAATGGTGCTTGTTTGCTCAAATGAAGTTCGTTTGCATGGTTGCTTCAGTTTTCATGATGTTGCCCAATGCGGGTAAACTTTCTTCCTCAGCCCATCAAACCGCAAAACTGGTTCATGACTCTTATTTTCATTTCATTTATTTCTTGCTTTTGTTTTCACATGATTGCAGCTGCATATGACCCATTAGATCCAAATGGGAACATAACCATCAAATGGGATGTAATGTCTTGGACACCAGATGGTTATGTGGTGAGTATCATTATAATTTGCTTGGCTGTATTTTGTTATTCAAAGTAGATTTCTTTGGAACTCCTAATGGAAAATCAGCAAATAATGTATACGCAACCAAAGTCCTAGACCAACTAGTTGCTTCTAGGCCAAGAGAAGAACTTCTGAATCATGGAAAAACTATTTAACTTTTGAAACCCAAAAAAAAAAAAAATGATTTAATTTCCCATAGCCATCAACAGAAATAAAATAGAGAATATTAAATCAAATGAAGAGATGGAAATATCGGTATCAATTATCAAGAAATCAATATTCCTTCAATGAACAGAATACTGATGCATATACTGAACAGTCATAGGAAAGAAAACTAATCCTTGGGGTCTACTAGAAATCTAGAACTACTTGAAAGTCTAAACCCAATACGTCTAGCTGGCACTGGTTTCAGGCCTTAGTTCCTTTTCTTATATCCTTGCTTTTCTGATTGATCATACTAGAATGAAAAAAAATTAATAAAGCAAGTTGCTTGAGAATTTTTTTTAATCTCTGATCCAGATGCAAGACCAATCTTTAATTTTTTAAATCAAGAAATAAGTTCCAGTAACACTTAAAAAATAAAATAAAATTCTTAAGAAATTGAAATGGAAACTAGTATTATACATTTTGGTAATCCTTAATGCTTCGTTTGGAAAAAAAAAATCATTTATAAGAAAAAATTTAATTCTCAAATAATCATATTATTTTTAGCATATTTTTAATTTTTTTAAACTGAATTTTTTAAGTTAAAAAAAATAAATTCTGTCATCCATATATTAGGTTTCCAAATATGAAAATTAATTAAAACAATCAATTGAATTGAATTTTGTAAAATTCTAGTTTTCAAATAAGATGTCAATTTCAGGCTACAGTAACCATGAGCAACTTCCAAATGTACCGGCACATCATGAGCCCTGGCTGGACTCTGTCATGGTCATGGGCTAAAAAGGAAGTGATATGGTCAATGGTGGGAGCTCAAGCCACAGAACAAGGAGACTGTTCCAAGTTCAAGGGAAATATACCTCATTGCTGCAAGAAGACCCCAACAATTGTTGACTTTCTCCCTGGAGTCCCTTACAATCAGCAATTCACCAATTGTTGCAAGGGTGGTGTGGTGGCAGCATGGGGGCAGGATCCTACAGCTTCAGTCTCAGCCTTTCAGGTCAGTGTTGGACTTGCTGGCACATCCAATAAAACAGTGAAACTGCCCAAGAATTTCACTTTGCTTGGTCCAGGACCAGGGTACACTTGTGGGCCTGCAAAGGTCGTGCCATCCACCATCTTCTTCACACCCGATCATAGGCGAAAAACTCAAGCACTGAGTGAGTTTGTTTCCCCCAAGTTTTTCTAAATATCTTATCTTTTAGAACGTTGTAGGTATCGAATATAATGTTGAATCTATCTTTATGCAGTGACATGGAATGTAACATGCACTTACTCACAGTTTCTAGCTTCCAAAAATCCAAGCTGTTGTGTTTCCTTCTCCTCTTTCTACAATGAGACAATCACTCCTTGTCCTTCTTGTGCGTGTGGATGCCAGAACAAGAAGAATTGTATCAAGTAGGCCTACAAATCCTTGTTTTCTCCAGATTTGATTCTATCACACATGGATATGAGTGTAGCTAATGCTGTTGTTAAATTGCAAAAAATGCAGGAGTAACTCAAAGGAAGCACATAGAAAGGGAGTAAACACACCAAAGAAGGACAATACACCACTGCTTCAATGTACACATCATATGTGCCCGATTCGAGTGCACTGGCATGTGAAGGTCAACTACAGAGAATACTGGCGTGCAAAGATTGCTGTTACTAATTTCAACTACAGGTTGAACTACACACAGTGGACACTCGTTATTCAGCATCCCAATCTCAACAATGTCACACAAGTCTTCAGCTTTGATTACAAGCCTCTTGTACCCTACGAATCCATAAGTGAGTGCCTGAAATCCTAAAATGTCTCCATGTCCTGTTGCAGAAACTATCTGACAGATAATATGCTTATGAAGTTTTCTGATATTCACATATGATTGACTTGCCTGTGCAGATGATACTGGTATGTTCTATGGTATGAAGTTTTACAATGACCTTCTAATGGAAGCTGGACCTTTTGGAAATGTCCAGTCTGAGGTGCTTCTACGGAAAGACAAGAACACTTTTACCCTGAAGCAGGGGTGGGGATTTCCCAGGAAAGTTTATTTCAATGGTGATGAATGCAAGATGCCACCACCAGATGCATACCCATATCTGCCAAATTCTGCCTATGCAAATCCAGTTGCATTTTCAACAATGGCAGCTTCTTTGCTTTTGATGTTACTTTCAATATGGTGATCTATCTTCTATGGGGGAAATTTTATTCTTCAGATCTCTTTGTAACAGATAATGCAGATGCAGTTTAGGAAGCCAGAAAATTTTTTTTACCACAGGTATATATATCAATGTTAACTCTCATAAACAAGCTAGAAAGGAGGATGTGCTTTTGAGTGTGGGATAATTCACTTGCCAATATCTTTTACACGAGTGAATAAACATGTTGAAACTATAATACCTCCCAAACATATCCGGAATTTCCAAGGCATCTGCAGTGCATCAGTATAAAATCAAATTGATTCATTTTTTACTTGCCTTCTGTCAATTCAAAGTTCATCAACTTCTGTTTTTCCGTTATGTGGTGTAGGATGTGGCATATAGGAACTGGAAAAAAAAATCTGCAGTCCAACACAGTGATAGGAACAAACCCATTAATCAACTATAAATTCCATACACAGTTGCTTGTTACATTGATAAAAACATATATATGCTATGAATATTCTACAGACAAAATGATTAAGTGTATAACATAAATAACCATACAGAATAAACATAAATACAGTTTGCTTATCAATTAAACGCAGAATAAAAACTCTAATTAATGATTCATAAACTGAAGACCAAAGCCAATATTTGTCTAGCAGGCAATAGTGCATCTGAAGCCCCATATATCAAAACCAGTCAAGAAGGGACATTTATTTACCTATTATGATACAATGCATCTGAAGCACCTTGTGTTGTATCAACTTCCAGCACTCGACACATTTGAGCCCATAGACTGGATTTTCGCGAGTGGGTCATACCAGATCAGGTTTACAGATTGTAAGAAGAACAAATAGATTTGTAGTTTGGCTCAGACATGATTCATCACATCTATGCGAAAAAGAAGACAAAATACACCAAGAATGTCATGATTAGACAAAATAGAGACATGATTGGACAGGAACTGTCATTTGGCAACCACGGGTAGGCATCTGGAGTTGGCATCAGACAATTATCACCGTTAAAATAAATCCTCCTAGGGAAAGCCCATCCCTTTTCCAAGAGCACCAGCTTGTGAGAGCGAATCATTTTAGAACTCAACTCCCCATAACATGGCCGTATCATCTGCAAACATAATTCATTTCCCAAAATTCACATTAATCCCAAAACAGGAGAATTGTGAAAGCTTTTACGCGTGCAAGGTGTCACGGGGCCACTTCCTAGCTCGGACAGTAGTACCATGTAGCACCTAGGCTTCCACCCAATCTAGGCCAGCCTAGGACTTTTCCTCTTATAGAGGAACTCAAATACTCTAATGGAGGGTCTCCCAGGTATCTAGCCCCGTAATTGAGCATTGCTATTCCTTGTAGCACGATGTTGCCTTTCATCATGTACATCTACAAGCATCGTCCAAAAGCAAGGCAATAATGGCTGAACCCAAAGCCAATGTATAATATTTGTTCCCCTATACCGAGTAGCATCATTGGCCCTTATACCGAACAACATTGTCGGCCTTATATGAAAACCTCGGGCCTAGGAGAGACGCGCACTACAAGCCCCTCGGCCTTGTAGTGTCCATGAAGCTCCTTCTTCATGGAGACACCGAGCTCTCTTATCTCACGATAGCACAATGCCCGCCACCTAGTACAATGAGTATGTAGGGAGCTCACTTAGAGTCCCGCCCTTGCGCCAGTGACCCTGGGGATGGTGGAGAGCTTGACACCAAACTTAGCAACTAGCTGGGCCCCACCGTGCTCACCAATGGCCAACTAGTCACAAAATGACCTCTGACAGGAAGAGATATCAGTATGTCTCAGTGGTCACCCCCTGCACTTTTTTATATTTATAAAAGTGTCCGTTAAACTTCTCTTTCTCATCAATCGTACCCTTTAACCATCTTGTAGGCCTACGGCTTGTCTGGGTTTGGCCAATCTTCATGGGGTAACGGGCTATCCCCTTTACACAAGGGGGGGAGGGGTTGTGGCGGGGAGGGAGAAGTGACGGTGGTGGTGGTGGTGGAACAAAGGCAGATGGATAGATATCTAGCAAGAGTTAACTCACTTAATCCATCATAAGGAGTTAATGATTTATAGTTAAAGCTGAAAATCTGGGTGACGTTATCAAAGTTGGGGTGTTGCACAACTATATTCCACTGTGTGTTTTTCATTCTGTAATTGAAATTTGTAATGGTGACCTTCACTAGCCAGTACTCCTTGTAATTGAGCTTAACATGCCAATGAACTCGGATTGGACACTTGTCTAGTACATTGCACCAAAGGTGTAGTGTTAGTTTTTGCCTGGACTGGCCACGGAGGCTAAATGCAAAGCATCGGAACTGTAAGGCAGCCATCAAGGCAAAAAAGGTCAGAAGAAAGAGCTAGGCGAATAATACATATCATGTAGTTAATTAGATTGGATTTCATAGTCTTTTTACTTTTTTATTGATTAATTTTAATTAATTTCATTGATTATTTAATTAGTTTTTTATATTTATTAATTTTAGTTTAATTTATGAATTGATTCTTGTTTTGTAGGTTAAATGGTATTTTTAAAGAATTAGGAGTCAATTACATTTTTGAATTAATTGCAAGTTCAAAAATGCTAAAAATAAAGAGTAAATATTGCTGAATTTAAAAGCTGCTGAAAGCTGTATAAGGAGCTATACAGCTTATGTAACTCGCATCTAGAAAATAAAAGATGTGCTGAACTCTGCCGAAAGTTGCACAATTTACTTTATGGCCATGCAATTGCTTATGCAAAAATCCGAAAAATAGCTACAACTCTGCCGAAAGTTACATAAGATCCTGCATGGCTATGCAACTGCTTATGCACAAATTCGAAGAGCAACTTTAGAGTTGTTGAAAGTTGCATGACTTCCTACATTTATGCAGAAAGCTAAAAAATTATCCAGAGTTATTGAAACTTGTATAACTTCTTGCATGGCCATATAATTGCTTATACAATGACACGGAGGGATTATAAAACTTGCCAAAATGTGTACATCATGCATAGCCATGCAAGTCCATCTTCAACTATCTTTCTCAAACCTGATTCTGTATAAGATCTTGCACAAGTACTTCCCAGTTATGCATTTTCACTCAAATTAGCTGATGTGGCAAATCATTGCACACATGCAATAACTTCAGTGCAGACTATTTTTAGCCTATTTTAGGGTTTTGTCAGGGGGTATAAAAGCATTATTACATTATTTTTGTTGTAAGAAAATATATTTAGAATAGAAGAGAGAGAAAGTGAGCCGCACGCCATTTTTGTCTACAAAAGCTTGGATTCTTCTTCTTTTTCACCATTTCTTTACACCAAACATCAGGTTTCTTTAGTTTTAGTTTACCTTTTATATTTTATTTCCTATTTTACTTAGAATCTCTTGTATTGAACATAAATATTTAGTAGTTTTTAAGATTTTAGAGCTAGGGATGTATTATTTTAGTTATTTTATGGATTTGAATTAGGTTAGACCAGATTTTATGATTTTTATAAAGTTTTATCCATTTCTTGTGTATTTTATAACATGCTTAGTATAGGATCCCATTGAGTTATGTTTTTAACCATTGGTTGAAAGATTGAAAGGAAAAAATCAAATGATAGATAATAAAAAAATGGACTTAATTAACTTAAATTTATAAATAGACTAAGGATTAAGAGAGTTTTATAGATTGATTAAAGATTTTAATGGGTTTTAGTTGATTTTAAATTCCGTGAAAGTAGGATTTAATTAACTAAAATATTCTTTGGTTCACTTAAAAGAGATTTCAAAAAATTTTAGAATTAATCTCCTTAAAATTCATTAATTTCATAGATTGGGCTAACTGGGGAAAATTTCAAATTGACTTGAATATAAACTCTTAACTCCATATCGTATTTTACCAATTGTTGCTTAGAATTTTACCTTTGAGTGCTTAGTTAAATTTCATTTTATCAATTTTCATTATTAATACTCTTTTTTTTTTTTGTTTATTCAATTATTGAATTAGCCATTCGTTGCATTGAACTTTGCATTTTCACATTCTAAACTTCAAATTTCAATTTCTTATTTGTTTGATTATATTACAAAATTTAATATAATTCATTTTACATTAAAAATTCAATTTATAACACAACCTTTCGAAGAAACGATATCTATTTTCTATATTACTTGAATAACCCATGTACTTGCAGTGACTCCACATCAAGTTTTTGACGCCGTTGCCAGGGAGTTATTTATTTAAGATTCAATTCTTGATTATTTTAGTTATTAATTTTAATTTTTATTTTATTTTTATTGTGTTTAATTATTATTTTTAGGTACTTTTTTTTATCTTTTATAAGAAGAGCTCGAAGTGCAAGTGATACATCTCTTTTATTTAATCCTAAAATTGAAAAGTTTTATGGAGCAAATAAGAAAGAAATCAGAAAAAGAAAAGAAGCTTTGAGAGTAGCTGAAATTAAAATAGAAATGGCTAAAGAAAGAGTTCGAATGGGTGGTAATGGTGGAGATGAGAATGATGGTCGTAGGGAAGAAAATGTTAATCCTAATTTACTTAGGGAAGTATGATTGGGAGGTCATCCTTCAGAAAATCCTTACATACATCTTGAGAAATTTGTAATGATCTGTGATATGCAAAAGCAACTAAGAGTGTCTGACGATGCAGTAAGGCTTAAATTATTTCCATTTTCTTTCAAGGATAGAGCTTTAGATTGGCTTGATTCTCTTCCTCATAATTCTATTACAAATTGGGAGGAGCTTACTGATACATTACTAGCTCAATATTTTCCACCTAGAAAAACTCAAGAGTTGAGAAATCATATGACTACTTTTTGACCTAGGAAAGATGAAACTCTCTATCAGTCCTAAATGAGATGAAAGGAGTTGGAGAGGCAATGTCCATATCATGCCATTCCTAAATAGATGATTAATTAGAATTTTTATAATATTGTTACTCCAATAATCAGAGGGATAATTGTTGCTCAAACTAGAAGTGAGTTCATCATGAAGCAAGAGAATGAAGCCTTTGAATTATTGGAAGAGAAAGCAAGGAGCACCCATCTATGGAGTAATTCAAGAGAACCAACTCCAACACAAAAAAAACAAGCAGCTAGGATGTGTAACCTTGATCCATTCAACATGATCAATGCCAAATTCGATGCCCTTACAAATGTCCTTGCAAAGAAAATGAAAATTTTGAGTATGTTAGTTAGTTCATCATCATCTAGAAGCTATCAATAAGTTGCTTATATAGAAGGAACTATAAGTTGTGGGGTGGATTATGGAGAGCAAGTTTATATTTTGGGAATTATAGGCAAAAACATATAGAAAATTCTTCAAACATACAATTCAGCTTGGAAGAACCATCCCAATTTTTCATGGAGAAATTAATAGAACTAAGCTCCAAGTCAAGGATTTTCACCACAACAACAAAGGCATCAATATGAGCAACTTAGACAACCACCACGTGGTTTTCAACTGAGGAATACTAATCCTGCACCTCCACTAAGACAATAAGAATAAGGTTCTACAATAGAGGTATTGCTACAACAAATTCTTACTAATCAAATTAAGCATGATAAAGAGATGGGAGAGATGAAGGTAAGGCTTGAATAAGTGCAGACACACAATAGGATGCTAAAAAATCAAATTTCACAACAAACAAGTTCTTCAGGTACTAAGTCTATGGGGAAGCTCTCTAGTCAACCAGAAAGCTCAAGGGAGCAATGTCAAACCATCACACTAAGAAATGGTAAAATAGTATACAATGAGAAGAGTGAAAACACTAAGAAGAGAGAAGATGAGAAAGATGTTGAGAAAGAGAAAAATATTGAGAGTGATGATAAAAAGGAAGTTGTAGACGAAAGTGAAAGGCATGAGAATGAGAAGGAAGAGAGTGCAAGAAATAGTAAAGAGGAGGTTGAAGAAAAAGAGAAGAAGTACATACCTTCAGAGCCTTACTAGCCACCGCTTCCTTTTCCACAAAGGTTTTAAAAAGCAAGATTGGACAAGAAATTTAGAAAATTTTTAGAAGTCTTGAAGAAGTTGTACATCTATATGCTTTTCGTTAATACTCTTTCCCAAATGCCTTTTTATGTGAAGTTTCTGAAAGAAATTTTGTGAAATAAAAGGAGACGTGAAGATCATAAGATTATAGCCTTAACAAAGAGTGAAGAGAAGTGGGAGTCCATTTCTCAATGCAGATTCTTGATGTAAACCTGATGTTTATGCTTCTGCCTTAGCTCAAGATCTACATGAGAGAGAGAGAGAGGATAGAAATGGGTGTGGACTGTCTTCTCACATAGGAAGGAAGCTTTTCTAAGCTCAAGTGGAAGACAACTCTTCTTGGCTTATATATATAGTATGCGATTTTGATTTTGATTTGGAGTTTAACAAAAAATGGGAATCTAATTAATCTTTTGGTATAATTTCGATTTATTTTTTACATTTCAATTTAATTTTATTTTTAATTTTTAAAATAATTTTATATAATAGTTATTATTATTATTATTATGAAAAATCTTAGTTAAATTAATATTTAAACTTTAAAATTATATATATAAATTTATTAAAAAATTCAAGCTATATAATCTTTATCTTTTAATTATTTTGAACTATAAAAAAAAACTAATTTTTAAAAAGTTGCATGGAATTATGTTCTAGCTACGTAATACAAGTTGGTAAATCATTCTTTTAAGATGAATTAATAATGATAAATTTATTTAATCTTGAAATCATTATATTATTTTATAATTTTTAATTTAAATTTTAATTAATAAAAAATATATACCATGATTGTAATAATATAAGGAGAGCTGAATTCATCCACTATTATATTTTACAATGAATTAATGCTCCTACTAAAAATAAATGAAGAAACATGAAAGATAATTTTCTTCTTCAATTTATACAATCTTCAATGAAGGAAAGCATACCTAAAACGCAGATTAAAATTAAGTTATTTGAAAAAATGGTTAATTAAGAATAATTTAATTGATTTTTTAATTTTAAATTATAAGAAGTAAAGAGATTTCAAATTAAATATTTTTAATTATTAATTGTAATATTTTTATTTTATAATAAAAATTATTTGAAGGATAAAATCATTTTTATTATATAATCTTATAAAATTTCAAAAAATAAATTTGAAAATAAAATGCCTACTAATTTTATATGACAAAATGAAAATCGTCAAGTCTGATTTTAAAATCCAGACAGTGAAACTGGGAAAGAACAGGAAAGAAAACAGTAGGGGGAAAATCAAAAGAAAAAGGAAAAGCAAATGGAAAACAGTAGCTTGGAGCAGACACTGCTAGATGGGAAGCTCCATCGACAGCTCAATTCCCTCATCGTTGCTCATCTTCGCGATAATAATCTCACCCAGGCATTCTTTTCTACTTACACATGCCTATGTTGTTTCTTTCCTTTTAGATCTTTCTCCTTCTATCTTCTGTTTGGTTGTTTAGAAAGAACCATGGACGTATATCACTATTAGCTTCTCCTCAATTGACCGCAATCGACGCTTGCTTTTTGTTTAATGGGATCTACCAAAGTCACTTCCTTTACCCCCTCTGATAATCAGGGTTCATTGCATTTGATTATCTACATAGAATATTAGGGTTTTACGTTTATCTTCTTTTACCATCATTTTTCAGTTTTTCCGCAATGAAACAGTCACAAACCAATGCTAAACTGTGTGATTGATTGGGAATCTAATGAAATTTTGTCTTCTGCAGGCTGCAAGTGCAGTTGCATCAGCCACCATGACACCATTGAATGTTGAGGCTCCTCCTAATAAACTTCTTGAGCTCGTTGCTAAGGTTTTATTTACAGTTTTTATGTTCCTTCTCATTCTTTCTGTTTTGATGTTATTTTGCATACTGTAGCTGGATAAAAAACAAAATGAATTCTTTGGGTACTAAGATGACAACAGGGTCTTGCAGCGGAAAAAGATGATGCGTTAAGAGGGGTTCCTTCTTCTGCCATATATGATCTGGGCACATTGATTCCTGCGGCATATGGATCAATCCCAGCTCCCCGTGCTGCTTCCGTTGATTTCAGGTAATTTACATTTTACAATACATTTTTGTAATCATGAATAAAACTTTATGGCCTTGTTGATAAAAAAAAATTGATCCAGGTCTAATTAAGCTTAAAGGAGCCTTACCCTAAATCCCTAATGGATCAGTAATTTTAGTACTGCACTAAAAGATGACTGTATCTTCCCCCTCCCCTCCTAACAAATTGACATCTATCTTTTGTTAAATCAGTGCCATACAAGATACAAAAGGCTTATCAAAAAATTTTCCAAAGCATGAGACACGGCATCTTTCTGAACATAAGGTATGAACAGAGGAAAAAGAAATTGTGTATCTTCTCTGGCACACGCTATTGTGGCTGAGAATAATTCAAGTCTTATGATTTATAGACTGACATTTATATTTTCTAGAATATTGCCAGATGTGCAAGATTTAGTCCTGATGGGAGGTTTGTTGCCACTGGAAGTGCAGACACATCAATTAAGCTCTTTGAGGTGTTAATTTTTCCCCTATCTTGATTATATGGTTTGTTGTCTCTTCAAAGATAATCGTATATACCTGCTAAGCACTTTTTCTTTGTTGCAGATTTCAAAAATCAAGCAAATGTTGCTTTCAGATACAAGGGATGGTCCTGTCAGACCTGTCATACGGACATTTTATGACCACATACAAGTATTTCAATCATAATTATAATTTACTCACTGCCCATTAGTGCATGAAATACTTAAGAAGAAATTGTTATTACATTAAACCAAGTTCAGAATCTGAATTATCTAGCTTTGTGTCCTCATCTCCCATCATTTGGTTATTCTGTTTTTACTCATCTTGCGTGGTTAATATTATGTTGGCTCATAATTTGCATCCCGCATTTGAAAAAATTAGCTTCTTCTTCTTTTTTTTTTTTTTTTTTTTTTTTTTTTTTTTTTGTGATTGCTTATATTGAGTTCAAGGGGATGCTCCGAACAACCAAGTATGTTTGGTCTCATGGATCTTAAATCGTTAAAGTTGAATTAGCTTGTAGGCATTTATTATTATTTTCATTAGATTAATTTAGGGCTTCATTCCTTTAACGTCTAATTTTTTGTTAATATAACTGCAGCCTATAAATGATTTGGACTTCCATCCTCAAAGTACTATTCTTATATCAGGAGCCAAGGATCACACTATAAAGTATAAACATCTATACTCATTCATACAGAAGTTTTCTTACTTTATGCATGTTTATCTCTCTCTCTCTCTCTGCTATTTTGTTTATCTAGTTGATAAATCAGTGTAATATAGTACTTCAATGCTAGCATGAGTGCTTGCGTATAGGTTAATTATACAAGTATATTAAACAAAAGCATTAAACACTGCCAACTCAAGCACTTGATGACATTGTTGGACTTGCCCTTTTTACACAATGCCTGTTACTGCTTTTCAGATTCTTTGACTTTTCCAAAGCTACTGCAAAGAGAGCATTTAGAGTTATCCAGGTTTTTTGTCTTCATTTTGTTACTAGTCTGAGAAGGTTCTTGAGTTTTCTGGTGGAATTCATTTCACAAGACCAAACTGATGTATTACTGAAAATCTGTATGTGTAATGACACAGGATACTCACAATGTGCGTTCTGTGTCCTTTCATCCTTCTGGGGATTTCCTTCTTGCCGGTAATTGTTCCTATATATGTCATTTTTCAGACACATTTGATTAGGATGCAACAATTTGTTTTCTGTTTCATCTGAATGTTAAGTAATAGAGTTGATGTTTGGTTATCAAAAATTAAGTTCAGCAAAGTGTGTTTAAATTTTATCGAGGGACTTTGTCAATATATATATATTGTCTTGTAAGTTTTATCTATCTAGACCCTTTGCAGAGTTTCATTAATATTGCTCTGCTCTCTATTTTTTCTAATAACTTTACAAATTGAACTTGGAACAAGAATTTAAGAATTTAAGATCAGAGGGAACTTAGGAGAATTTACTATATGGATTATGATGGTAGAAAGTTATCTTTTGTCTGTTCATTTTAACTCTTAACAAGCAAAAATATCTTTCCCTTTTCCTGATTTTCATTAAAGAGTTGGCCAATGAAGTTTAACATGCTTGCCAGAATATCTATAATGCATCGCTCTTAATGTGATTGGCTTATTAACAAAGTTTGACTTGGACCAAAAAAATGACAGGAACTGATCATCAAATTGCACACTTGTATGATGTCAATACATTTCAGTGTTATCTATCTGCTAATGCCCCAGAAATCGGAATTAGTGGAGCCATTAATCAGGCATGGTCAATACTTTATTTGATCTAATATCCACATGTAATAGATGAATTCAGAGGCATTAACATAATTATAACAACTCGGTTGTACAGGTGAGGTATTCATCTACAGGTGGAATGTATGTCACAGCATCTAAAGATGGTGCTCTTCGGTTGTGGGATGGGGTAACATCCAATTGTGTGCGGTCCATTGTTGGTGCACATGGAACAGCAGAAGCCACCAGTGTGACTTTTACAAAGGATCAACGGTACAGATGCCACAAGATATATCCCTGGATGTGCATGTGGAATTTTCGTTTCTTAGTGTTCTGAAGGACTTGCAGTCCTTTCCATGGACAATTTACAACAAATAGTGCATATCAAATGGGAAATCTTAAGGGGGAAAAGAAGATAAAAACTTCCATTTGGATGCAATTGTTGAAGTGAGAATTATTACTACTTAATTTCAACAATAATAAAGTAGTCTTTGGTATGCAATTATAATTAATTGCAATGATAAATGTGAAAGCGGGAGGTTTTATAAAAATTTAGAAAATTTTCTTTTCTTCGCTGTCAATTAATTGTTTTTTGTTGTCTCTCATTGGTGCTCATGTAAGATATTACAACTTTGGAAGTTGCTTTCCCCCTTGGGATGTTCCTTAACATAGGTTCGCAACATGACTGAAAGTTCTACATTTTAGGTTTGTGCTTTCCTGTGGGAAAGACTCTTCTGTTAAGCTTTGGGAGGTTGGCAGTGGAAGATTGGTCAAGCAATATCTTGGGGCTACACATGCACAATTGAGGTGCCAGGTATGCTAGGAAGTAGGAAAACGTTTTTCTGGAATTTGGATTTAAACATCCATGGAATTTATTTATTTTCTTTTGATCAACAGAAAATCCACATTAGTGAAGGGCACAGTTTCAAACTATTTAACATTGGCTGTGTGCTGATAATATATTTTTTTTTTGGCTTTTTTCTCCAAATGTTATTTACTAGGATAGTATATGAATAATTAGATGCTAGATTTTTTAAAGTAGAAAGTTACAAAATTGTTAAGATTTTTATGGACTTACCCAAATATTGAATGCTTTAAGCTACTCTCTGCAGGCTGTTTTCAATGACACTGAAGAATTTGTGCTATCCATAGATGAACAAAGCAATGAGGTTTATTCTGCTTCATTGCTTCCATGCTATCAAGCTTTTTTTTTTTTTTTTTGTGGATTCTTATCTATGCCTGGTGAATACAGATTGTTATCTGGGATGCTCTAACGGCAGAGAAAGTGGCAAAGTGGCCATCCAACCACAATGGTACACCCCGTTGGATCGAGCACTCACCAATAGAGGCAGCCTTTATTTCGTGTGGGACTGATAGGTCAGTCCGGTTCTGGAAGGAAACTCTCTAAGAAAATGGAAAGAGATGACTGATTTCCATAAATCTTCTGTACAATTAAGCACAGGACGAGATTTTTATTTGAGGCTAGTTTTCCAGATATGTAGACCTACAAACGATTCTTTCTTTAGTTGGAGAATGTGTAGGAATTTGAAACTATTTTTCCATTTTTTGCCTTTGTTTCTGCTGCTTTGCTTGTGTCATCTACCATGAAATGTATTTAAATTTGTTTATTACTGAGCAATGGTAATTTTTGTATTTAAATTTGTTTTATCTCTGAGCAATGGTACTTTTTGTATTTAAATTTGTTTTTTCCCTGAGCAATGGTAATTTTTAAGCCTATTTCTTACCACTTCTGAATGCTGATGTTATGTAACTACTTATCATAATCAATTATAAAACAATTGGAACCAACAGGAAAATATAATCGAAATAATTATTCATGTTACCGAGTGGAAACAAATAAGAGCAGTGAAGATCCTTATCAATGTCCATAAAGTCCAACTTGTTGAAGCAGAAGGATGAATTCAATTGTCAATAAGTCAATTGTCAGTAAGGATAGAATTCTTATCATCTTCGACTGTTGCTGATGTTCATATCTTCTTCTTCTTCTTCTTCCTTTTATTTTTTGGGATTAAGATGTTCTCATCTATTTGTTGTAACTGATATCATTATCTTGTAGCATATATATACGTTGAATCAGTAAGATCAGTGTCGCATTCCTCAAAATACCTTTTTTTTTTTTTTTTTTTTGGATAATCATCACAATAATGAACTTACATTGCATGGTACGAGCGCTAGAAAACACTCGTAACTGATTTTTTTGGTTGGGAATCCTTTCATAGTTTTGGTCCTTGGAAGCCCTGATAAATTTCTGGCAGAAGAACCTTGATCAGAAAGCGTGAACTTGGAAAGAGTATTAATCCCACATCGAAATTACTGTAAGCAAAAGGAAAGGAATGAGGGAATAAATAAGAAGGGCAAGGCACTTTAAAACGTACTTACCTGGACGGAGTCAATGGGTGAACAATAAGGTTTATGGCCTGGGTTATTGACTTCCATTGCACTGAGGAGGGGTGCTATCCTAAAGGTCTCTCCAAATGGCAGAGTCTACGTCATAATTTGTAGTAGCGGGGGCCTGTGTTCGCGCGGCTCCTTTCATTTCTTAGTCCAAGTGTTAATTAATATCAGGATATCTGTACTAGAGTAAGGTAAGCTGCCATCAGTGGCAAAATCGACACGGTTATAACAGGAAGCGAAAGAAACAAGGTATTCTGCACAGCTTTAAAGTAGATTCAATCAGGCAAACATCAATAGATTCCATTGGTTGGAGAAAAGGCAAAGTGGCTGGATGTAGATGCCAACTTAAAGTCGGTCTTCTTCTCCTAATTACCTGATAGAACAAATCACGAGAATTCTCGATTGACAACTTCTGGGAAAGCATTACATTTATGCCGATCTTTGGAAATGCCACATTTCAGGTTTGCCAGTAGCATACTAGATCACACTGAGGGTAAATGCTGGTTGGCCTGCTGACATATTATCAAGCACATGATTATACCATATTGAAATGACTACATAAATGTAATGTTCTTTTATCACAAAACTCATTCGTCCTTACTTTTAGCAATGCAAAGACTAAGAAGCAATCATCACAACCATCAGAAAAAAGAAAGTGACAATATGTGAGAAATATGGGCAGTTCCACTGGCCTAGAATTCTAATTAACATACGACCTGAAACACATGCAAGTTAGAAGATTTAATTTCAATTATCAGTACAATGCTCATGTTGTTTAAAGTGAATGTATGCCTGAAACAAAATCTTATTCCTATTTTTGTCAACAAAAACTTAAAAATAATAAAATTGAAAAACAACATAACTATCTAAAAGAAATCGCTCCAATTGAACCGACTTTAACATGCGCCTTACAATCCCACTTGGTAGAAACAATTCAAGTGTGGTCAGAAGGCTCGATGCATCATTTTCTTGGCTTCTTCACCAAACTAAGTTTTATCTTCTTAAGACGAAACCTCTTTCCTAGAAATTTTCTCAGGCAGTGTCTCCCCATTCTTCTCTTTCTTCACAACTTTTGACTTCAAAAATTTTGCATCCACTCTATAATCTTTGGGTGTGATCGGTACCCCATTACTCAAAGCTTCATTAAAGAGGGCATTTACCTTGACAAGATGATTATGAGAACACCACTTCCCCATCAACAATTCGTTAAGTCTTTATCCCAGGTTTACATCCATCCGCCTTCATCATCTCGAACACTGTCATAGCATGCTCAAGCCTCTCAATACCGCACAAAATCTTCAAAAAGCTGTAATAAGCCTCCCGTACTGAGCACTCTTCATTCTACCAATCATCTCATCCCCCTCTCCAAATCTCGCAACCTGATACCAACTCTTAATCAAAACAAGAAACGTAGTCTCATCAGGATTACAACCCATTCCCCTGTAGAATAAATTCAACGCATCCTGAGTTTTCCTAATCTTGCATTGATTATTGATTAAGACATTGAATGATTCCACATTTCTTGGAACTCCACGAGTGTCCATTTCTACCAACACCTTCTCTGCCTCAGAATGTAACCTAAACGGATCCTTTGTCCTACAAAGCTTGCAAACACAATCAAGAATCGCATTATAAGCCATTGTACCAATCTCAAAACCTCCCCTATACATCTCCCCAGCCAACCTTTTAGCCTCCTCAAGTTTCCCATCAACACACCAACCATTGATCAACAAATCACAGATTATCTCATCTGGGAAAATCTCCTTAGCCAAGTTTTTCACCATTTTCCCTGCATAACTCGCGTACCCATTATCAAATAACTTTTTCACAACCAATGCAAGAGACTCCGTATCTCGCTTAAACCCATAATATCTCTCCTCACTATCGAAAAACCCAACAACCTTGGTAGGTCTCCCCGCCCGTACAAGTCTATCAACCATTGATTCAAGACTTTTAGACCTAATGACATGCTTACCATCACGAAGTAGCTCATGGATGGAGCCTAAGTAATCGATGAAAAACGATATCGTTTCATCTGTGTGCTTAAACCCAGCAGCCGTGACCAGCCACTGGTAAAACCCTAGTATCGTACGGCCAGTATCAGGGTAGACTTTGAGCGTCTGCAGGACCAATGAAGGGGTTATGGAATTGGTGACGTGAGAGAAATTGAGATTGAGTCTTTGAGAAATTGAGAGGGAGTCAGCGACTCAGCGTCAGGATTTTTGACGAGCTCTGTGGATATAGAACGTGCAATGGAATCTGAGTCATAGTTAGGATTAATGGTCTCCGAAGAGAAGGGTCTACAGATAGAAAATGGCAAGAACGTAAATTTAGGGAGACGGGTAGGGAAAAAGTTAGAACAGAAGTGGACTGAGTGAGAGATGGAGTAGGAGAGAGGTAATAATGGTGGGGGAAGCGACGGAGTTGCAGAGAGGTGAAAGGGAGCATTTTCAATTCCTTAGAGAGAGAGAGAGAGAGGAAGAAGAAGAAGATACAGCTGACGAGACCCTTGGAAACCTAGCTGCTTCATTACCGGGGCAATAATCTGGAGAGAGAGAGTGTGCACAATAAGCTATGTGGGCATTTAGGTCCAAACCCAAAGTGGTGGACAGGTTGGTCTTTACTTCCACCTGTTTCTAGGCCTGGGCCCTTATCTTTTGGGCTAGGTTCAGAATATCTCTTATGAATATGGACACAGCAAACTCAGCCCTCAAGAGTGAAGAGACCTAAGAGCATACCTCAATTATTGTTTTTTTTCAGAAAAATTTTGAAAAGGAAGAGAGCTATGAGGTTTAAATTAAATCATTTAATTTGTATATTAACAGAACTAGTAACACAACAATATTCAGTTAAGTAGTTGAAAAGAAGAGAGAAAAATAAAATAAAATAAAATAAAAAATTTGTTGTACCCTGACATGTATACACATGAGGTCCACATTATTTTATTAGCATTATAACATAATCCAAGTATACTCATCATTTTCTTTTCTTTTTTTTTTAAATTGTTATCCACAATTATTGAAATATGTGTGATAAAAGAATTCTTATTAGAACAATTCTACTTTTTCTTACTTAAATAAAAGTATTCTTATTAGAACAATTCTACTTTTTCATAATTAAAAAAAAAAAATACTAAGATCAATGGTCCAATTAAAGCCACTAAACATCTTAAAGATTAGGACATTGGATGTCAAGATTGGCACCAACATGAATTAAATAGGTCATAGCACCAATTATTTGATCCTTTAAAGTCAAATAAAGTAGGATCACAATTTTAATTTTCCTGCTTCCAAAAATGTGTCAATTCTCCTAGTTGGAACATGTTTGATTACATCTTTTTTCTAGCTATTGTATGATTGTAGTTATCAATTAATTAATGAATAAAAACAAGATTAATTAGCTAGATAGTTATCCTTTCAATATTATGTTAATTAAAGTTGCTTTGATCCATTTCCAATGTGCTTCTTGTTTTAAAAGTTAAAGGAAATATGTAAAACAAGAATCATGCACAAATTTTGGCACTAATAATTCCCTTGACTTAATTTGGTATAGTCAAGGCATTACTAATTGTTTCAACTTCTTAAATTAAACAAGAAGGTTAACACTTGCATCAAAGATTAGTTCGTTTCAACTATAGTGTTTAATTGGGGTTTAAAATTCAACAATCTAACTAAATTTTGGAGCCCAAAATAATACAATTTTGATTACTTATAATTCCCAAACAATGAATAAAACAAGATTCACATTGTCTAGCTAGATTCATGTTGAATGGTGGGTGTTGGTGATAATTATTAATTCAACACCCTAATCACTAATTGGACTTGAAAAAAAAAAAAAAAAATCCTATCTCTTACATATTAAAATCACTATCCCTATAAAAGTTAATTTCAACTTTAATCTTTTGGGGTCCAACTTTCCTCTTTGTTATAGTTTGCTCTTCTAATTACAATTATATATGCAAAGTTGGTGTTGCTAATACAACTACTTATATATTTATGATGAAGAACATCATAATTAGAAGTCCCTTTGGAAGGCATAAGTGTGACCAATTTTGGAAGGGTCAGCTAGTTTTAGAAAGAGATTGCATTTCTTAATATCATCTATAGCAAAATCCAAGCCCATCTTTTCTGACTATACACAAACTTTGAAACTTTAGTATATTGCATATTCAAATTTACACATAAATTCAAAGCCCTATACATAAAGTATGTGGACCTTAGAAACATGAACATGTGGATTTTTCTTTTTAATTGCAATCAAATAGATAATTCATTAAAAAAAAAATTAGAACAATTATTCAGCAAGTAGGCCATCCTTTAGAATTTATCAATTTAAACATATGAGCAATTAAATTTGAAAAAGAAAAAAAAAATGGTGATAATTGTGGATGAAGAAATTAATGAATTGTTATCAGAAATGGATGGTAATTGGGATGTCAACATCATTTTATGTTCATTATGGACAACACTTTACAGAAAAGGATTCTGAAATGGGGCTCAACAACTTTAATTCAGGGTCCCATGCATTAGATAAAATCACCATCTCTTATCTTCCATCTACGTTACTTTTTTTATCTACATATCACACACAGCTGTTCTTTCCTTTCTCTTTTACTAACAGAATAAAATCTACTATAGCTAGCGTTCATAAGATTTAGATAAATTAAGATATTATAATGAAATTCTTGATGTCACTTTAAAATTTTGATAAGAATTTTGAGTTTTTATTGATTAGATATTTATCATTAATTTTTTTTTAAACATCTGTTAGCACAATAATTTTCCCTTCTTGAGTTAACTTTTGTGATTATCTTATTGACTTAGACATACTTTATTTTCTTTATACGGTATCATATCCTATTCTTATCTCGATATTGAGTCATTTGCAAAGACGCTCAATCTTGCAAATTTCAAATTTTAGATATCTACACCTGAATATAAGGGACATATTGTCTCACATCAATTAATGTTAAAGAAATAGAGTTAAATATAAGGAATTTGACAACGCTCTTCGAGCTAGTTTTTAGAGTTAAGGTAGCTAAGTTTTTTATTTTTTTTTTAACAGATTCTGTGCTACCTCAGTAATTATACAAACAAACCCTAAGGGAGAAAAAAAAGGGGTCAAATTGCATCCAATAAGAAGGTCGAAATTTAATAAAGCATTCGTACTATAAACACTTTGATAATCTTCCATTAACTATGATATCTCTCCGCGTAATGATCATTATTAAAATTGTGTTAGTCATGATTGTCATCACATAATGGTGAAGATAATTATAATGAGAAGAAGCATAATTAGGTATTGTGTACTAGGGCATGTGGAACCCATGTTACACTTGCACACCACAAATTAATTAATAAACTTGCTTATAATCCTAAGTCCTAATTACTATTGCATATGGACCTACTAAACAAAGAAATTAAAATCCACCATTTATTAGTCAGAAGACTTTGAAGCAGCCATCATTTAAAAAAAAATCTATTTGACATTGTTATTAGAGTTACTATAAAAAAAAAATTTAATAAAAAATATTAAAAAATAATTTAAATAAATTTGATAAATTTTATTAATAATTAGAATAGTAAAATAATAAAATAATTTTTTTCAAATTATTTTTTTTAAAACATCTTCTAAAATGATATATTTTTCTTTAAAAACAGTTTGCTCTGTACCTTCCAACAGGGTTTGATTGTGTTGCTATCTGGGATTTGACATGACAATTAGCTATTGCTCCATCAAAGGCACCTATGTGGGAAGATATGATTAAGTAATCTTAATTAATTTTAAGCACTATCTATAAGGTTTAATTTTGTGGTCCATTGAATTAACTAATTAGGAGCTTTAAAAAAAAAAAAAAAAACAACTTTTCACATAATGTTTCTTTAACTTGTGAAAGCTAATGTTGGAGAAGCATCAAACAAGAGAATATTATGATGGTCACACACACATTATTATATTATACCAAAATCGCATCACCCACTACTTTACCACGCATGCAGTGTAAAGGAAACATTGTTTCTTTAAACATTCTCTTCCCCTCCCCTCCCCCCCTCCTTTCACTAATTAGATTAAAATAATTAATAGAGGATATGGGTTGATTAATGATGAATAATTTCCTAATTGTATAACTTCATCGATAATTAAACATTAATTTGTTATTATTTTTATCTTATCATAACTTGGCTACCCAAAGGAATGGCCAGCCTCCCTAAAGGGAGGCACCCATGCCTTAGTTATCTAACACCAGCCTTAAATTTTGTTTGTTTAGCATTTTGTTCTTTACCAACCAAACAGTTGTTCTGTTGGGTCAGTTTCATTGGGGTAGTTTTCATGGGCTATTATCCTATTGACATTGATTCTGTTATATATACCACACCCACATACAGTTATAATAATTAGGCAAAGGTCTATCAATCCTTGTCTTTCACCAATGTAATATGCATTATTGATAGCTTGTTTATTCGTAGCATTGTGGGTGGTAAAGCATCTAAATTTTTAGTTCTGATCTCTCCTCTCTCAAAATAACATATGAATTCTTGAGATTTATGAAATACATATATAAAATTAAAAAATTAGAAAGAAAAAATGGGAACAAGCACTACAAAAAATTAAAAAAATAGTTACGAAAATAACCGATCAAATATGCTTATATTTCATTGGTAATTAGGATTACCGATGAAATTTTTTCGTCTATAAATTTTAGCATAGGTAATTTTTACCAACGAAAAAAATATTGTTACTAAATTTACCGACGAATTATTTCCTTGATAAATTAAGATTTTTTTAGATAATTTTGTGGGAAATCGTATGCTGATAATTTACTAACTATTTACTAACAATACTTTTTATTAATAATTACCGATAATAATAAATTATCATAGATAATTATCAACGACAATAAGTTATCGTAGGTAATTGCTAATGAAAACTTTTCGTAGCTAATTTTTTTTCATATTTTCAATTTAATTTTTCATTTTTAATTTATTTTATTTTGTTTTATTTTATTTTATTTTTAATTTAATTTAACTTTTAAATTTAATTTAATTTAAAATTTTCATTTAATTTAATTTAAAATTTTCATTTAATTTAATTTTTAATTTATTTTTACTTTTTAATTTTTTTAATTTTTTAAATTAAATATTAATTATTTTAATTTAAATATAAAATTATTTTTTTAATTTTCTAAGATTTAAATGACTTTAAAAAAATAACTAGTGGGCCCAAAGTAGGCCCCACATATTGTCTATGTCATAATTGCCATATATTGGGAAGTGACTTTTCTTTTATAAAGCAACTAACTCCTTTTTTATCTATTCATAAGCGATGTGATAATTTTACATTTTTTATGATACTGACATATTATCAACGAAATCGATATTTATTGATAATTACCTTTGAAATATTCTCGTAGGTAAAATTTTTTAACCTTTCATAATTTTTTTTATTTTCTTTTTAGTATTATTGACTAAATATAATTCTTTAATAATTACCGATGAAAAATTTTTGTAGATAATTTATTTTAAAATTTTATTTTTTATTTTCTTCTTAATATTACCAATAATATATGAGTTCGTTGGTAATTACTGACAAAAATTTTTTATAGATAATTTATTTTAATTTTTTTTCTATTTTCTTTTTAATGTTACTGACTAAATACAATTCGTTGATAATTACTGATAAAAAACTTTTGTAGGTAAAAGTTTTTAAGCTTTTTTAATTTTTTTTCTCAGTATTACTGACTATATACAATTTGTTAATAATTACTGATAAAATTTTTTTATAGGTAATTTATTTTAAAATTTTATTTTTAACTTTCTTTTTAATATTATCTATAAAAAATGAGTTTGTTGGTAATTGTCGATAAAAAATTTTCGTAGGTAATTTATTTTAATTTTTTTTAATATTACCGACTAAGTACATTTTATTAGTAATTACCGACGAAAAATTTTTATAGGTGAAAGTTTTTAAGCTTTTTTATTTTTTTTATATTTTTTTCTTAATATTTTCGACTAAATATTGTTCATTGGTAATTACCGACGAAAAATTTTCGTAGTTAAAATTTTTTAAGTTTTTGAATTATTTAAATTCTCTTTTAATATTATCGACCAAATATGAGTTAGTTGGTAATTATGAATGAATATTTTAGTCGGTATTTTTTTTATTTGATAACTAATTTTACTGTCAATATTAGGCGCTACTTTTACCTATGAAATTGCATCGTCAGTAAATTGTTTATCGGTAATTTATCGATAATTTCGTAGATATACGTTGATTTAAATTTTATTTCTTTTTTTTTTCTATAAAGTATTGGTAAATCATTGATAAATTATTAATGAAATTCAGTGATTTGTAATTTTTATAGTTATTTTTAAAATTTCTTGTAATGAAGTACAACCGTCTAATTGAAAAGCCAAGAAGAATAGAAACCGATAGCTAAGTAAGCAGCATATATAGAGAAAGCTTCTTTCCAAATAGCCAAAAAGGGTTCCATGTTGTAAATGTGGCTGCCATATTCGACGTGAGTGAAAACAAAGAAACGAGAAGGTGGAGACATGGGATTTTCTTTACAAAAAGCTATCGAATAAACCATTCTTTTCCTTATCATTATGTGGCATTAGCTCAAACGACACACATATATATGCATTCCCTTTTGCACCCCATGAAAAGGAACTTGAATATTTTGATGCTTATTCTTATTTCCGTTATATTTATTTCACAAAAAATAATATATATATATAATATTTTTTATAGAAATCATTTTTTAATAAAATATTTTTAAAAAAATATTTTTCATTATTTTAATATAATATTAAACTAATAGTATATATTTATAACTGAAGGAGCGAAAGCATGAAAAACATAAGTTTAGATCATTGAATTCAAAAATTTTTCATCTAGGGTCACATGTATTATGCAAGATTCATTTTTATCTATTTGATTTTAATGATAAACAGTATATTAAAACTCTTTCAATATGTTTTTAGATATATATTTGTCATTTAAGATTTTAGAATTAATAGATTAATTCATTAGAACCCTAGATTAGATAAAAAACAAGTGCACTAACCTTTTTGATGCACTGCAGTATATTCAGCACCTTTAGGATGTGCCTAGGACACCAGATGTTGTCTCTCTAGCTTGTCCACACCAAGAACACTAATGGCAGCCCCTTGAGCAGCTTCTCAAACCTTTCCAATCAATTAGAAATTCAGGTTTTGCCTTTTGAGAAATTACTGATGTCTACAGAACACTAGAAACGATTTCTAGCAATTTTAATTCGAGAGAATGTTGGCAATTCTCTTTGAGTTGATGAGAGATGAAGAAGATGAGAGGAAGATGACACCAAGGGTGGCGGCACATATGAAAGAAGTGGCAGCTTGTATTTTGTTCTTTCATCCTTTCCCTTATATAGCTAGGTCATCACTTAAAACCCTTGCCACATGTCACATTCTGATTGGCTCTAGGTTTAATTGACCCAATCACATTGTGCCAAGTGTCAAACCTATATTTAATCTTGACTTTGATCATCTTACATGATTAAAAGACATATGACAAGCTTATGTGTAGTACCATGTGTCATCATCTCATAGTGTCACATGTTATCCTGTGAAATAACAAAAACACCTCTGTGTCTTAATTTTGAGTTCTCAACCCAAAATAATTATTTATTTTCTTCTAATCAATTTATATCAAATATAAATTAATTAATGAATATTTATTAATTAATTTCTCATAATTAAATTCATATTTAAACACTTTAAATATAAATTTAACTTATACTATACATCAATTAACCTAGATTTGGTTTCAAGCCATGCTAGGGACTTTGCAATCTAATTGCAAACCAAACCTATTTAATTAATTAATTAAACTCTTTAATTAATTAATTCAATTATATTTAATTTGATGATTACTTGTGTATGTATATAACTTACTAGGTTCATCACTAATAGGCAATGAGACATGATATCAACTCTTAATATCATCATAATTCTTTCTTACCATAAATAATTTCTCTAAATCATTTTATGCACCTCATATACTATGGTTAACACCTAGCATAGTATGTCATAGCCACCCACCTAGTAATAAGGTTTATCTTAAATGAACCTATAATCATATATTACCATGCACTAGAATCTCTTTGTTACAAAATCCCAATTCGAGTTGGAGTCATGGTTTATGTCAAATCCCATTTGCTATAAATATTATGTTTTCTTTTAATTCCAGTTCTTGATTAAAAAGATTTTCTCATCAAAAACTATTTTCTGAATAAATCTATCTGTCCTGATCAGGAACTTGAAACATCAAGAACAATTAAATGAACATAGGATTTTATTTCTATTTACTTAGGGTAACAGATTCCATCTTGATCAACACCTATCTCCATATATAACTAGTAGGAGCTAACATGCCCATATACCTATACACAGTACAAGTATGAAAGCAATATCAAACTCAAACCACCTATATACAAGATAACTGTACTATCTCAAGTCTAAATATTATATGCACTGATATGATTTATGACAATGCATTGACAAGAGTAAACTCCATGTGCTTATCATAAATGTCATTGGTTTGGCCTACTTATCATATATAAGTGCCTATCATGTTTGTTATATGGCATAAGACTCACCATTCCATCTTATTTATATCTCATATAAATAAATTGGGAACAAACATAATTACAATCTTTCTGGATAAGTCATATCCTTATTGTGAAGTATCATCGATTGTGAACCAATTTATGATACTTTGTGCTATAAATAATATCACTCATATTCTTAACAACTTAAGAATAAAATTTCTAATAAAATATCAATGGACCTTTTCTATTACACATAAATATATTATGTAAACGGAAAAGTGAAAATGCATTTTATTAATAAAACATGTACAAGATAGATACTTAATGATATACTCTAGGGCATACTACTAACAATAACATACATGTATAAATGTTTTTACACTTTAATAAAATTGTCAAAGTCCATAATTAACTTCTGGAAGTGATCATTCTCCTTAAAGTAACTTAGTTTTCTGTTTAATAGAAAAATATTTGTTATGACATTAATTTTATACATATTATAATGTTTTAAAGAAAAAGACAATAATTAATATTAAAATTTAACTTATGAAATAAGTACTTGATTATTTTTTTATCAAGTAGAGGGATTAATGAATCGAACATGACTCTACTTAATATTAAAATTTAATTTATGAAATAAGTACTTGATTATTTTTTTTATTAAGTAGAGGGATTAATGACTCGAACATGACTCTACTAAATCAAGTACTATATTTTTAACTATTAGATCAAGTTAGAATATAGAAAAATACTTGATTATTAAATTATTAACTTTTATCTCCATGATTACTAATACATCGAATCCCAAGCGCTAATATATATATATATATATATATATATATATATATATATATATATATATGTATTATCATGGTTCCCCATTATAATATTATGAGAATTATGTCATTGCATGGAATAAGTGTAAAGCCTGTGAACGGATACATGGGGTTAATTAATTTGCAAAATACTGTATTTTGAAATCTATAAGGTGTTTAGCGGAAAAAATATATATAAGGTATTTGGCAATAAATAAATAAATAAATATATATATAAATAAAAGAAAAATTAATATTAGGAAAATAAGTATTCTCTCTTCTTGGGTTGGCTTATTGGAAATTATAAAATTTGATGGTGAAACTTGAGAGTGAGGAAGGAATATATATAGGTGCGACGATTGAGAGAGAATCAAGGAAAGGAAGCAACTTGCATTCATGTGGATAAAAATCAGAAACCCTATTATTGTTTTATTTTTGCATATTCAAATCCAATATGCATCTTTCTTTTACAGTTGGGAAAAAGGAGAAAAGCTTTTCCCACAAAGCATTCACTACTTAGCTGCATGCTTCCTTGAAAATGTATTCTTGGCAAGGATTTTGATCCTTGCAAAATTAAAGAGATGAGCCACATCATTGTTATTTGGCTAGCTTAGGTTCTTATTCTTCAATCATTTAAAAGTTTCTGTACTGTGTTCATCAAATCAGAATAATAATGAATTCTTTGCTTATATTATGATTTAGAACCCCTAGCTGAGGAATCTTGGTTTTGTTTAATACCAACTATAACCTAGCTCCTCATTTATTTATTAATTTCACACACAAAAAGAAAAAGCTATATACAAGGGATAAAATGCAGCAGGAATCATCTAAGAATAAAGATAGATAGAGAAGAAAAAGATGGGAGAGAAGGATGTTTTTTTTCTTTTTAAAAGTTTAGAAATTAATTTTAATAAATAAGATAGTGACTAACCGATGATATTGTCGATAACATGTATTAATAAGTCATAATTCAATAATCAATATACCATTAGAGATTCAGACCGTTTATATATATTTTCATCATATGAAATTTTGTATAACGTATTGCTAAAAGGAGATTTTTTTTTTTTTTTTTACAACCATGCATGCAATTAATTTCATCAAGATTGACCAGAAAATTCAACCTTTAGATTTAAACCCTATTAATATATAGGTGCAGACATTCCACATGGACATATTTCCATTTTTTGAGGAGTAATCTAATTTCATCTAACCAAAAATCTGTGATTAAATTTGGAAAACTCATTTACAGAGATTAGTTTACAAAATGATGATAGGAAGTCCTTGTCATTCTTGTTTTGGTGCAGTTGAATTGTAGCAATTTGGGAAGGTCAGGAATAATTATCTTAACAAATTTATGTAAATAATTAATGCTGATGTTGATGATGATCATGTTAAACCGAAAATCTTGATATAACAGAAAATTAATTATTTTTTAAATGAATGAATGAGATTAAATCATCAACATCAACCGGTGTTCATTCTATAACTCCTATCTCTCCAGTCAATATGTAACCTAAACCTGTTCACACATTTTTATCTGCAACCAAACTCTCAACGGAAATCAACAATTTGCCTTAAAAATCAATTCATGAGACACACATGACCATATATATATATATATATATATATATATATATATATATATATATATATATATTAATTCATGTAACAAACATGACCACTGTAAATTAATATTCCAATTTTAATTTCAAATGGAGAAGTAGGGATCCAGAACGCCTTTAGCCACTGGAAACCAAGTTAAGCTAGGCTGCAGTTAATTTAATATTAATTACCTGTAATTAGCTTGTTTAATCTGGAATGGATTTACAACAAAAGAAACAAACTGATATATTGCACTGATATATGGCAAATTTGTTCACAAGTGCAAGGAAAACTTTCATGCTTAAAACATCTTGAAGTTATTAAACACAAAGACAAGACCTAATATTGTAGCAGGTATTAAACATGCATCTTCTTTTTTTTTTTACAGATACATCCAAGCCCTGCAAATACTAGAAAACCAACCCATTTCCTAGAACAAAAACCTAATTAATACCACAAACCAAGCTTCTTTTCTTTCTTGATCTCCCCACTCCCGAGGTTTCCAAAATCATGTAGGAGATTAACTGCAAGCCAAATCAACACATCCAAATATCAAGCAGAAACCCTAGGCACAGCTTTGCACACCAAGGAGTTCTTCATCTCCAGGGACAGCTTCAGGTTTTCAGAAAAATCGACTTCAGACTCACTTGGCACCCACTTCAGTTTTTGCAACAGCTGAGCAAGCCAAAGTTCTACAGTTGCTAAGCCCATAGCCTTGCCAGGACAAACCCTTCTACCTGAACCAAAGGGAGCCAACCTGAGATCAGATCCCATGATGGCAACATCTTCCTCCATGAACCTTTCCGGCTTAAATTCCTCCGGCTCCGACCAGAACTGCTCATCGTGGGTTATGGACCACATGTTGACCATTGCAGTGGTGCCCGCAGGGATGAAATGGGGGCCTATTTGGGTGTCATGGATGGCTAGCCTCGCCCACGAGAGGAGAGGACCTGGTGGGTGCATTCGTAATGTTTCTTTGACAATGGCACGGACGTAGGGGAGGTTAGGCAGGTCAGAATCAGAGACTGACCGTCCAGTGCCAACGACAGTGTCTATTTCAGACTGGGCTTTGGCTTGGATGTCTGGGTGTAGAACCATCCTTGCAAGAATCCACTCGATAAGGATTGCCACTGTATCAGTACCCCTAAAGATCATTTCCTGAGAACAAAAATTAATTTCAGTTCCGTAGCATTTATTAAAGATGGAAAAAAGTAAAGGCAGTATCAGCTAGCTAGGGCATACATAATAGGGTATAAGATAAAAAAAAAAAAAAAAGGTGAGATAGCATATAAACAAAGCATGAGAGGTGCCAGACAAGAAAAGAGAATATTGTTAAGGGAAAAAAAAAGGAAGAGAAAATATTCAGATTCTCAACTTCTTTGCATAACAACGAACATATTCTATCATCTTCACAGATAACAGTTTCCAGGAGACTTCCATACAAGAAAAGGTAAAATAACAATTTCATGAAGTACATAGAAAAAATCAAAGAAAGGAAACAAAAATTTCAGATAAAGATTAGATTGTGAGAGTAAGTGTCGCATGTGATTAAAGGTCGAACTTCCTTCAAGCATCTATTTTATGCAACAGTACTTTCAATTACAATACTAGAACGGCATATATTAAGGCACGACCTAATAAATGCAATCTAAATAGCAAAAGTTTCAAGTAATTTTAATTGTATGGGGCTATCAATCTGTTAAAATTGAGATTCAAGGCATACCCATAAAACAGCAATCATATCAGAGTCACTGAGCCTGTTCTCCTCTTTCAAATCCAGCAACACATCAACAAAATCACCAGAATTCTCATCACCTCCTCTTCCATTCTCAGCCCTCCTCAATTTGTGTTCCTCTATAATCTTCCCTACAAAAACATTCACCTTGGAGGCCAACTTTCTACATCTCTTCCTCACTCCTTGCAAATCCAACCAACCCAGGAAGGGAAAATGGTCACTCCAGTTAAAAATTCCTAGTAACTCATAACCTTCTCTCACCAAACCCTCAAGTTCACAGGCATCAACATTGTTGTGATCATTGAACTCATAACTCCTCCCAAACACACTTTTCATGACATTGTTTAGTGACCCAAAGTGCAACACCTTCCTAACCTCAACTTCATCATCTCTCTCCAGTAAACCCTTTATCTCAGCCACCATTTTCTGCCCTATCTTTGCCCTAAACTGGCCAAAAGAAGCGATTTTCTTAGGGCTAAACAAATGGATAGCTGAGATCCTCCTTAAATTCCTCCAGTGCTCTCCATAAGGTGCAAAGCCCATTGCTCTATGGAACAAAAGCTCATAAGCGGATTCTTTAACAGGTCTATCAGCGAAAGCTGAATTGTTCAAGATCTCTCTAGCCGTTTCAGGATGGCTAGAGATAATGAAGCGAGTAAAGCCTACGGAAAATGCTATCAAAGACTTTGATTTGACCTGCTGAGAGGTCTTAGCAAGAACTCTATGAGTCAAGGAACCAGTAAAAGCCAAGACCATACCAAGGACAGGCCAACCAGAAGGACCAGGTATAGCAACTGGGGATTGAACATTGAACCTTATTTTGTATAGAGCCCAAGCAAGACCGCCTGGAGCTAACCAGAAAGAGAAAATGAAAACAAAAAGAAAGAGGCAGAGAACGACCTCCAAACTGAAAAATGGTGAAGACCCAGTTCGATAAATGAAGGGAAAACACTCAAACACGAATTCTGGTGACATTTTGGTGATTCGTTAGTTCACAAATGAAGAGAAGCAAGAAGACTTTTTAATTTCAGGGAAGACTAAGAAAAAAAAAAGGCTACGCTTTGCTAAGTGCGCAAATGGGTAGTTATTTAAACACAGGAAGAAAACGGTAATGAAGGCTCGAAACGAAGGAAAAGGAAGCTGTAAAGACACTGAAGCGTAAAGCTTTGTAGGTAGAGGTAGAGGGAGGGCAGAGAGAGAGAGAGCTGAGAAGTTGCTGGTGAAGGAAGAAGATCAGAGAAGGCGGTTTTATAGGAACGGCGGAGGAAACGCATTAACCATGGTTAAAAATGATTCACTGCCGTTATCTTTTAAAGTATAGTATTTTAAAATTTTCTATCCTTTTTCTCTCTTCTTTGGGCAGAGTTTGGCCTTAAAATTAAATTGAAGGCCACGTAGGCTTTATTCCTTGGCAGGGTTTGGCTGTGGCTGTGTCTCATTACTCATTACTAAAATGATTCGGACCCATGTTAGAGACGATTTAAATGGTGCCAAATAAAATTATTATAAATTATGAAGAAATAACTCTTATAATGAATTTTTTTGCATAAATTATTATTATTATTATTATTATTATTATTATTAAAGTTTTATTCAGTAATATTAATTATTTTAATAATTTTAAATTATTTTAATAATTATCTATTGTTTTATAAACAGTTAATAATTAAATATTAACTATTAATAATTAGTTATTTATATAATAATTTAAAATAAAAATATTTAATAAAATTAGTTATTAAATGTAAGGGTAGTAAACAATTTTGAAAATTTTAATTATTTATATTTATTATTAATATGATAAAAAAAATTTTACTTTGGACGATTATTTACGTTATAGTAAATGTAATTTATAATTTTATGGAGGGTGGAATTGGAATGGAAAGTCAACAATTATGTTTTAAATGGGATTTGTGGACTATGATGCTAATGATGATGCAGCATAATACGAAGTTTGATGATATAAGAATTATGTAATAATAATAATATGTCTTCATATATATATAGACATTAAAGTTTAAATTTAGTGTTTCTATAATAACGCACAATGGAAAATTATTATGGATAGTGTAGTAGGGTCATGAATATTAAATAATGAAAATTTCAAGCATCAAATTCTATTCTAGAAGGGCTGATTAATAAGCATAAATATGCATAGCTATGTTCATATTGAAAATGAGAGGGGTCCAACCACATCTACCTTCTATTTCTTATTAGAACCAGCTATATATATTCTCAAAGTACTTGAATTTTATGAAGTTTTTGTAAAATAATAATTTGTTGTGTTTGTAGTTTATATTGTTTGGATGTATAATAAAAGTTTGATAGATATATTTATTTTTATTACAAAAATCTAAGTGAAGGGAGGTTCCTTAGTCAATGATGAAGGCATATTATTAATTTTATTGAGAAATTATAGTAGAATTTACAAATTATCCCTTGAAAAGAATGGTTAATAGTATTTGAATTCATAAACTAATGAGAGTATTATATTACAAATTAAAACTCGGAGCTCATATTTTTAAAAGTCATTCGATAGATCAAAGAGACAGGTCTTTAGTCAAATTCAAGACTGCATTCAACACAAAATTTCAGGGTGGAAGGAGCAATTTCTATCTATGGGAGGGAAGGAGGTTCTTATTAAAGCAGTGGTGATAGCCATACCAGTTTATGCCATGCAATGCTTTCGCATTCCTCAGTCCATATGCCAGAGTTTAAATAGTCTAATTTCTAATTTTTGGTGGGGCCAACAAAAAGAGAAGAAGAAACTACACTGGATTTCATGGAAGCAGTTGTGTGAACCCAAATCTCAGGGGGGTCTTGGTTTCAAAGACCTAGAGGCTTTAACATGGCTCTTTTAGCTAAGCAAGGGTGGAGATTAATCTCCAACCCCAACTCTCTGCTAGCTCAAGTATTGAAAAACAAATATTATCCATTCTCCTCTTTCATGGAAGCAAACGTGGGAAGCAATTCCTCATGGGGCTGGCGAAGTTTAAATGGGGAAAAAATATCCTTCAACAATGAGTAAAATGGCAACTAAGGGATCGGAGATCAATCTTGTGTAAAACAGATGCTTGGATTCCAATAGCATATCCAGAGGTTCCGAAGGTTAAACCAAATCATAAGCGGCATATCCATTGGGTGACTGTAAGGGGTGGGGCGTGAGGCGAAATATCATCCATTAGAATTATATAAAATGCACCAGGTAATGCCCAGAAAAGATGGAGTCACAATGGTCTCACTTAGGTACCACCTCCTTAGACAACATTTCCTAGACATGCACTTCATACAATCCTAATAGAATCAAACCACTGGTAAGTACCGTCTTCCCATAACACTACCACGGTACTAAGGATTTATGCCACGAAGGCATAGATAGACAGGAGTCGCCACCCGGGTAATAACCGGGACATATTCAGTGTTTCTTCCGAGGGTCATGGATGGCAACTTACTCCTTGCAGAGTTTCCACAACCGTCATTACCATAGCCCAATGTCTAGGTTCGGGATAGTGGGTACGTAAGGGGAAGGTGTTAGGCACCCCTTACGCCTGGTCTAACCTCGTTAATTCGAGTGCCAGTCCTCTACTAATGTTTCTAGAAGTCTTGTTTATTATTCCTTTATTAAACTTTATCCTAAAAAATGCAATTCTAATCATACACACGCAAGTAATTCACAAAAAGGGTTGTTGTTACACACAATTTTCATGCACAAGTAATTCCTATCTATGGGGTTGCTAATTATTTAAATGATATTTACCAGATGACTAAAATTAATTTATTATTGGGAATTTAATTTACAAACAAATTCAATTTCAAATAACCCTATGTTTCTATTTAACCTAATTAATTAATTTTCACCAAGTTACCCTAAGGATAATTGAACTAAGTTAATTATGTACATGTGTAATTTATTCTAATATCACATAAGTCCCAAACAATCACAACCTAATAAAGATTTCTAACATGCAATTTTATTTTACAATTACCAAGTATTAAATTAAATTTATTTTACATGCCAATATTAGTTTAATTTACAAACAAGATTAATTTTAATTTACAAAGTATTAATTTAAATTAATTACATGCAAAAGTCAGTTAAATTAAAAACAGAGTTAATTTTTAATTTACCAAATGAAAGTTCTATTATTACTACAATTTCATGCCAATGGTTATTCGAGAAGTTTAGAACTACTTACTTGTTGGTAAATGCAGTTGCCATTGGGGCAAGCTACCCTTAAAAAAGGGTCTTCTCTTCTAGTATGGCAATGATATCCCTGGCTTACTCCCGTTTAGCTCCATATAAGCTCCGCACAAATGCCCTCTTTGGTACTTACCTTAGGGCTACTTACCAATTTTGTTTGTAAATAAAAAAATAAAGAAAATAAAGAAAAATAATAAAAGTACGAGAGACAGAAACTAAATATGTGCAGAGTTGTGTATCCCCTCAAATTAAACATGATTACATGATCTATGTGAACATATAAAATAAATTGAAGACAAATAACATAGAATTAAAATATTGTGTGGCATAGATCTTGAAAAGAAAACAATAAAAACTGACCTTCCAGAAATCTTGTATGAAAATCTTCTTGAAGAAAAAAAAATAATAAGGAAGAACTCAAAGAGTCTTAAATATCTCTAAATTTCTCATAACTCTGAATTTTCTCTACCTCTTTCCTCCCATCATCCCCTTCTTCTCTTCTCTAGTAGGGTATTTATAGGGTTTTGGGAGAGAGGTGTGATAGGGTTTGGAGTCTTAGGATGATAAAGTTTAGATGACTTGAACAACTACAATTGCAGAATTCGAATAAGACTGGGATATGGGTGAGGTGTTTCAACCAATAGGAAGACAGAAAAAAATGAAAGGCACCAATAGGGAATGAGGAAGAGGTGTGGTAGGATTTGGAGTCTTAGGATGATAAAGTTTAGATGACTTAAACAACTGCGATTGCAGAATTCGAATAAGACTGGGATATGGGTGAGGTGTTTCAACCAATAGGAAGACAGGAAAAAATGGAAGGCACCAATAGGGAATGAGAAAGAGGTGTGGTAGGATTTGGAGTCTTAGGGTGATAAAGTTTAGATGGCTTAAACAACTGCGATTGCAGAATTCGAATAAGACTGGGATATGGGTGAGGTGTTTCAACCAATAGGAAGACAGGAAAAAATGGAAGGCACCAATAGGGAGTGAGGAAGAGAGTGGGGCCAAGGAGGAGAGAGATATTTTGTTATTTTAATTTTTAGAAAATAATTAAATGGGTCCCATTTAAAATTCCTAACTAGGCTTTCTTAGGCCTATGGAGCCCAATTAAACTTAATTAGATCCATTTAAAAAACTACCCATATTAAATTTAAACAAAATAAAATTTTATTTAAATTTAATTAAATTAATTTTCCCAAAACTTTATTATTATTTTAATTTTTTTCAAGATCATGCCACGAAATTAATAATTCAGCTCAATGCCTCCAATTACATCTTACAGTCATATAATTTTTCATCATCGGGTTTCCCACGGCCTCAATGCACATACTCATCACAAAATAAGGGTCTACAGTTTGCCCCCCACTTTGGCGAAAGTTGAAATCAATGCGAAAGCATTGCTCAAGTTTCGTCAAAGTGAAACTCGAATTTCTAATAACTATGAAACATTGGCTATGAGGATCAAGTATATCTTGCTCGGTCGACATACTCTATATTATGAGACTAGCTACGGTCTCATAACAGTAATAACTGTGTCATGTGAAAAATGAGTGTATCTTGCTCTGTCGATACACTCTGCGTCATGAGACTAGCTACGGTCTCATAACAGTGATAACTGTGTCATGTGAAAATTGAGTGCATCTTGCTCTGTCAATACACTCTGTGTCATGAGACTAGCTATGGTCTCATGACAATGGCAAATGTGTGATTTGAAATGTTGTGGATTCGTATTTAGGACCGCAGTCCTAAACTACCTACGTATCCCCCTCATTATCCTAAGGAAGAATCAGACCCACTCGTAGTTCGACACTTGAAAATGTGGTGATGCATGTTCTTCTACGCCTTACACACCTACAGGTGACATGTTGATGCGTGTTCTTCTACGCCTTACACAACTATGCCATATGCCCTAAACAACGTCTAAGGACTTACAAAAAAAAAATATCTGTCATGAAATGTTGTGGGTTCATATTTAGGACCGCGGTCCTAAACTACCTACGTATCCCCCTCGCTATCCTAAGGAAGAATCAGACCACCTCGTAGTTCGACAATTGAAACTGTGGTGATGCATGTTATTCTACGCCTTACACACCCACAGGTGACATGTTGATGCATGTTCTTCTATACCTTACACAACTATGTCATGCGCCCTAAACAACGTCTAAGGACTTACCAAAAAATATCTAATTCATGATTTGAAAAATTAGGATGACTAGGTCTCATAACACTTTTTGTGATTTTTGTGCTTCTTGTATGCTACTTCCTATCATAGGCATGCTGATTTTGCTAGAGATTCTAAAAAAACTTAGTCCTCTGAGGGACCTCTTTTTACAAAAACTTTCTTTTAGCCTCTAAGTTTTTTAGAAGAATTGTTCACCAAAAAAGACTTCCTTAAGGTCACAATACAATTTCTCTCTGATTTTTCTTTTTCTTCTCTCCCCCCATGGTTTCTGCCTTGACTCATTTCTCTTCCATGAACTCCATTCTCTGTGCCCTAACTTTTGCCTGAAATGTCCTTTCGGATTTTCATCTCAGCGAGCTTGCTCTAACTTTTGCCTAAGTGGCCCTTCCGGGTTTTCCACCTAGCAAGCTCCTTTTTTTTTTTTTTTTTTTTTTGAAATTAGACAATTACCAGGACATTCATATCAAGCACCTATCTTGTCATGCTCAGAAGACATAGATTAAATCAAAACAACACAGTTTAATTACTTAATCATTTGATGTATCCCTCAAGACACAAACATTCACGATCATAATTAAATAAAACCCATTCCTAGTCAATGCAATAAAAATTTCTTTATTTATTCAGGTACACCATTACTCCCTCTTACATTTAGTTTTGCTAAATTTCTAACCTTCCAAAGTTAGAAATAAGCTTTATAACCTGTCGAATGGCCTTTTTAGGTTTTCCATCCAAATCTTCTCTCATCTCTCCTTTTGCCTAGACTGACTTTTGCAGGTTTTCAATCTAACATTTTTTTTTCTTTTCTTTTCTTTTTTTTTCTTTGACCCTTATTTTTGCCTAGACCGTCTTTTGTAAATTTTCAGCCTAGCGGGCCTATCTCACACAAAGTACCGTTTGAGCTTGTCTAAGTTGGTGGTTCTTGAAATTCATTCCCATCCAGTGCGATATTCTTACAAAGACCTCTGACAAGATCTTTTTGACTATGTATGGACCATCCCAGTTTGGCTTAAACTTTCCTCTTGGATCAAAAGGGATGGGCCGAGCTTGTTTCAAAACCATGTCTCCCTCTTTGATCTTTCTTGGCTTCACCTTCTTATTAAAGGCCCTTGCTATCTTCCTTTGATAAGCCTGCATATGATACAAGGCTCGCATCCTCTTCTCATCAATCAAAGCTAGTTCTTCATATCTTTTCTGTGCCCACTCATTTTCCAGAATCTTAGCTTCTAGTATCACTCTCAAGGATTTGACCTCTAGCTCAATGGGTAGCACTGCTTCAGTCCCATACACTAAAGAGAATGGAGTTGCCCCTGTGGATGTTCTTGTAGTAGTGCGATAACCCCAAAGAGCATAAGGGAGTTTCTCAGGCCAATCCTTATAGGTTTCAACCATTTTTCTCAGAATGGTTTTCACATTCTTATTTGCTGCTTCTACTGCTCCATTAGTCTGTGGCCTGTATGGTGAGGACTTGTGATGCTTAATCTTGAATTCGGTAATTAATTCTAAGAAATCACCTTTGAACTAGCTGCCGTTATCTGATACTATCTCATGGGATACCCCAAACCTGCAAATCAAGTTCCTTCGCACAAACTTACTTATCTGCTTAGCCCCTACTACTTTATAAGATTCAGCTTCAACCCACTTGGTGAAATAGTCAATTGCCACTATGATAAATCTATGGCCATTAGAAGCCGTGGGAGAAATCTTCCCAATAATGTCTATGCCCCATATTGAGAATGGCCACGGTGAAGTCATGCTGTAGAGTTCACTGGATGGTAGGTGATTCAAATTTCCATGGATTTGGCACTCATGGCATCTTTTCACAAATTTAGCGCAGTCAGTATCCATAGTAGACCAGTAATAGCCCAATCTTAAAATTTTGCCTGCTAATACCCTTCCGTTCATGTGAGGACCACACACTCCTGCATGTACTTCCTCCATTATTTGCTCAGACTGCTTTTTCGTCACACACAAGAGCAATAGTCCTTCGAAGAACCTTTTATAGAGTTGCCCCCCAGCCAAAGTGAACTGAGTGGCTAATCTACGAATTGTAGCTCTATCCCTACTATTGGCTGACTGTGGGTATTCTCTTACCTCTAAATATCTTCTTATGTCCTCATACCATTTCATCTCATCTTTTAGATCTAAATGTGCTATTATTAACCCTTCATAGCATGGGATTCTACTCCTCATCAAGATAATCTGGTCAGGCTCCGATCACCCTTCTCCCATAAGGATGCCAGCGTGGCTAGAGCATCAGCTATCTGGTTCTGAGCTCTAGGCATGTGCTTCATTGTCACTTCCTCAAAGCTAAATAATAGTTTCTTAGCATACTCCAGGTATGGCCTCAACTTTTCTTCTTTCAATTCCCATTCACCTTTAACATGGGAAACCACTAGCATTGAATCTCCGAATACCTCCACTTTTTTTGCCCCAACAACTATTAATGCCTCCAGGCCACAAATGCAAGCCTCATATTCTGCAATATTATTAGTGGTTGGGAAACATAGCCTTTTTAACATTAACAATTGTTCTCCATTCGGTGCTTCCAAAACTACCCCTATACCGGCTCCGCTCTTATTCATGGCCCCATCAAAGTACATTTTCCATGACTGGACCTTTACTAGCTTGAGACTCTCATCCGGGAAGGCTGTTTCGACTTCTTCCCCTTCATTAACTGGATTTTCAGAAAGAAATTCGGCCACTATACACCCTTTAATGGTTTTTCGAGTCTCATACACAATATCAAATTCAGACAGTAGGACCAACCATTTGGCCAATTTTCCAACTAGCGTCGGTACTTCAAATAGGTACTTTAAAGGATCCATCCGGGATACTACAATAACTCGATGAGTCTGAAAGTAGTGCCTTAACTTCTTAGTTGCCCATACTACAGCCAGACAGGTTCTTTCTATTAGTGAATAATTCTCCTCATAAGCAAGGAGTTTCTTACTGATGTAATAGATGGCTCTCTCCAGATTCTCTACTTCTTGTGCCAACATTGCCCCCAGGGCCATGTTTTCCACTGATAGGTAGAGGATTAGAGGGATGCTAGGTATGGGTGGTGACAAAATTGGTGGATTGCTCAGGTACTGCTTTATCTTTTCAAATGCCTCTTGACATTGCTCATTCCACACCACTGGCTGATTCTTTCTTAGTAGCTTAAAAATTGGTTCACAGGTAGTTGTGAGCCTAGCTATGAACCTACTGATGTACTGTAATTTGCCTAAGAAACCTCTAATCTCTTTTTCTGTTCTCGGGGCTGGCATCTCCTGGATTGCCTTCACCTTATCTGGGTCAACCTCAATCCCTTTCCTACTGATCATATGCCCTAACAGTTTGCCTGAAGTGACCCCAAACACACACTTGCTAGGGTTCAGTCTCAATTTATACTTGATGACTCTCTGAAAGAACTTCTCTAATGCCTCAAAATGTCTCTCCCTAGTTGGGGATTTTACTACCATGTCATCCACATATACTTCAACTTCTTTGTGCATCATGTCATGAAACAACATAGTAGCCATTCTCTGATAAGTTGCACCAGCATTTTTTAGCCCAAAAGGCATGACCTTATAACAATAAGTCCCCCATTCAGTGATAAAAGCTGTCTTTGCTTTATCTATCAAATCCATGAGGATCTGATTATATCCCGAAAAACCATCCATGAAAGAGTACATGGCCATGCAAGCAGCACTGTCAACAAGCACATCGATGTGAGGCAATGGGAAATTATCCTTAGGAGTAGCCTTATTCTTGTCCCTTTAATCTACACACATCCGAACTCGCCCATCCTTCTTGGGGACTGGCACAATGTTGGCTAACCACTCGGGATACTCAATTACTTCAATAAAATCAGCCTCAATAAGCTTTTTCACCTCTTGAGCTATCTTTTCTTCCCATTCTGGCCTAAGCCGACGTTTCTTTTGTTTTACTGGCCTCATGTTAGGGTCTGTGGGGATCTTGTGTTGTACTATGTCTCGATTAATTCCCGGCATATCTTTATAAGACCAGGCAAATGCTTCTTGGTACTTTATTAATAAGGCTACAAATTTATCTCTTTCTTTTTAGGTTAAATCTTCAGCTAACTTAATGTCTTTAGGATCATCTGGTGTACCCAAATTAATAGAGATTGATTTTAATGCATTAACAGAAATAGATTCTAAATGATTATGAATGCTATGCGTGTAGCCATTAGGAAGAACATCAAACAAATAAGCAAAAGGACTAGTCATATTATTTATTTTTGCCTCAAAATCATCATCAAGCACATCAGAAATAACAATATCAGTATCACTATTATGAGCATTACAAAAGACAGACTCAAACTTAGGGGTGTAGGTCCAAGTGCTTGGCTTCCAAGCAGACCTTAACTTGATGACATTGACCTCTTGTTCTAATTCCTCAACATGCGGCAGCTCCTGGTCATCAGTCCATGCAATTGCGCCTTCCCTGATAAACTTGGTGGGCTTGAGTTCCTCTTCATCTTCAGTTGGCTGATAGCCCAGCCCATATCTAGTGATTTGCCCCTTTATTTCTGGAAAAGTCATTAAGCCATTAGCTCGTTTTCCCAGACCCATGCCAGGAAAAAACTTCATCTCTTTCATCATAGTGGCCACCCTAGGATCCATCCAGTCTTCATAGATCCCAGCAACTTGGAAACCAGACAATAGTGGTACCGAACCATCCACTTGCAGCATAGCTACTTCCCCATCTCTTTCAGCATTGACGGTGATTATACCATCTTGATACGGGATCTTGATCTTTTGGTGGAGTGTAGAGGGGACTCCACCTAAGGGATGGAACCAGATTCTACCCAACAGTAAAGAGAATGTCATGGGGATGTCTAGCACAGTAGACTCAACTTCGGTCTCTACAGGCCCCACCTTAACCATAGTCTTGAATACCCCTATCACGTTTCTCTTTGAATCATCATAGGCCCTGATAACCAGATCAGAACCAGTTAGTTCAGACATAGAAATTCCTAATTTTGGTAGAATCTTCAGAGGGCATACGTTGATGGCTGACCCATCATCTATCATCACACAAGGCACTTTCCACCCTCTAACCTCGGCGGTCACGAACAGAGCCCTACTATGGTTTCTCCCCTCAACTGGGAGATCATGATCAGAGAAAGTAATATGACCCCCATCTTCTATAAGCACAACTTTGGCAATCTCTTCTGGAGTTATCTCCGTGGAGACCTTGAGTACACTCAGGGCCTTGGTCAGTGCGGTTCTGTGTTTTTCTGATGCCAATAGCAATTCCTAGACCGTTACACTAGCCTGAGTCCTCTTGAATTGCCTAAGGAACTGATCATCCTCTTCATCTGTGTCCTCTTTAGCCAACACCTTGGCTTTCCCTCTCACGTTGTCCTTCTCCATGGGTGGATCAGGATAATATCCACCACTCTTGGTCATGTGGCTCACCCTACTCTTTTCCTCTCCGTCAGAGTCAACCCAAACATCTAACAAACCTTCCTCATCACTGGAACTATCCCAAATATCAATTGTCATTACAGATCGAGGTTCATCAAGCTTTTGGATAGGTTGGATAAGGTTGAGAATTTGGTCAGGGTCAATTGAGGTGGTGGAAATCATATAAAGTCCTGGTGGAGGTGGAACATTATGGTTGGGCATTGAGTTGGTGCGTGTGTTGGGTCGATTTTCTGGGTCAGCTATTTTCTTAGCATCGATCAAGTCCTGAACTTCGTGTTTTAGCCGAAAACATCTATCAGTGTCATGGCCATGAGTTTGATGGAATTGGCAATATAGGTTAGCATTGTAATTGGGTGGCAGTGGGTTTGGTGGTGGTCTAGGTGCCAAGGGTTCGAGGAGACCCCGAGCTTTGAGTCGCTCGAAGACTTTAGATAGAGGTTGGTTGAATTGAGAGAACTTTCTAGGGGTACGAGACACGGTTTGAACCTCAATGACTTTGTTTTCCCCAGTAATGTTGCCAGCTGACTGGTATCCTCCCCTCTTGGGCTGATAACTCTTCTTTTCATTGTTCAATACATCCTCCACTAATACCCCAGCATCATATAGCTGTTCAAAGGTAGCCAAGGGATAATAACAAAGTTTCTCATAATAACTAGGCTGCAGACTTTTCACTACCAATCGCACTTGATCCTTTTCAGCAGGCCTATTGGTCATCTTCATGGCCTTTTTCCTCCATCTCAATAGATACTCTGAAAAGGTTTCATTTGGTTTTTGCCTAGTGGTCTCTAAGTCTCTCAGGGTAACATCTAAAGCTGTATTATAGGAGTATTGTTGCACAAATCTCCTAACTATCTCCTTCCAATCTTTTCTCACAATGGCTCCTACCCCATGATACCATGAAGATGCAACCCATCCTAGTGACATAGAAAAGAACTGAGTGACTTGATTCTTAGTCAAACCAGTTGTTTTCATGACTATAAGATAAGACCTGAGGTGGGTTTTTGGGTCACCAGTACCATCGAATTTAGCCAAATCAGGCATCTTGAATTTTCCAGGTAGATTTCCATCCAACTGGATGTCAAAGTCATCTGCATCTAACAGCCCCATTCCAGTAAATTCAGCTTGCTTTTTCACACTGGCCTGAAGTTTTTCCATCATCTCAGTAACAACTCTAATCTCCTCACTTGTCCCCTTTTCTTTCTTTTTGGCTTTGTCTTGGAGATAATCTTCTTCATCCCAAACGTCATCAAATGCCTTCTTTTTACTAGTCTCTTCTTCAGGCCTTTTCACCTGAACATCACTAGGCCCACCCATCTCTAACTTCTTCTCAAAGTTGGCCATGATTTTTCCTTCAAGCTCAGCTATCTTGGCATTCAAAGCTTCTTCAAGCATCTGTTTAAACATGACCTTAGTGTCTTCCATTTTAGCTTGTGCAGGTGTAACTCTTACCAATCTCTTTCCCTCCCTAACCCAAGTGACCTGATTAGAAGTCTTCCTGATGTGTTCTAAAGCTATGTTTACTACAAGAGAAAAAAAATACAAGGTTTTAACATCTTATGCTATGTACAAATGCAATGCATGAATGCATGAATATGCACTTTCATTTTTACCTTTGCCTTTACAAAGCCAAACCGAACTGCATTTAATACGACCAAAACTGAACCAAAACCAAACTGTATAAACCGAACTAAAATCGGACCAAAGACTAAATGATAAACCGAAAAGAATGTCTCCAGAACTGAATCTTCGCCCCCTTATACCTTCAACTCTCACGTGCAGGGTAAGAAAAAATTCTATCATAGGCTTTGGTACACTGGACACACCAACAGGGGGTGGTCCAGGATGATCCTTCCCTCACAAACAAAGGATTTATATCCTTAAAGTGTAACCATAAGTAAGCATCCTCTTACTTAACATGGGTTTTGAAATGAACTTGGGCCTATACACACATTGGGTTTATGCATAGGCCTAGGTTCATCTCAACGACCACTAGAACTTATGGTTTAAATAGTAAGGTTATAAATCCAGCACAACAAAAACCTACGGGGCACCTAGGGTTGAAATCTATGGCTCATGGGCTTTATTGGGTAGGAAAAGGGTCACCCATGCGAGAGCTTGTCCATTAAGCACAACGGCCGGAGCTGTGGCTCTTTTATATACTCGAAGGTACGGGCATGGGTGCTAGCATTCACCAATTTGTCATAGCTCGAGTAGAACCATGGTCTCCTTGGCTAGTACTAACGAGGCTAAAAGGGTAAGGGTGATCCGTGTGATAGTGTAGTGCAATGCAAAAAGTTTAACAAAGGAATAATATTAGACTAATAGAAACATGTTGGAGTAACTATCCATTTAGTCCCCAGTGGAGTCGCCAAACTGTAAGGGGTGGGGCGTGAGGTGAAATATCATCCATTAGAATTATATAAAATGCACCAGGTAATGCCCAGAAAAGATGGTGGAGTCACAATGGTCTCACTTAAGTACCACCTCCTTAGACAGCATTTCCTAGACATGCACTTCATACAATCCTAATAGAATCAAACCACTGGTAAGTACCGTCTTCCCATAACACTACCACGGTACTAAGGATTTATGCCACGAAGGCATAGATAGACAGGAGTTGCCACCCGGGTAATAACCGGGACATATTTAGTGTTTCTTCCGAGGGTCATGGATGGCAACTTACTCCTTGCAGAGTTTCCACAACCGTCATTACCATAGCCCAATGTCTAGGTTCGGGATAGTGGATACGTAAGGGGAAGGTGTTAGGCACCCCTTACGCCTGGTCTAACCTCGTTAATTCGAGTGCCAGTCCTCTACTAATGTTTCTAGAAGTCTTGTTTATTATTCCTTTATTAAATTTTATCCTAAAAAATGCAATTCTAATCATACACACGCAAGTAATTCACAAAAAGGGTTGTTGTTTACACACAATTTTCATGCACAAGTAATTCCTATCTATGGGGTTGCTAATTATTTAAATGATATTTACCAGATGACTAAAATTAATTTATTATTGGGAATTTAATTTACAAACAAATTCAATTTCAAATAACCCTATGTTTCTATTTAACCTAATTAATTAATTTTCACCAAGTTACCCTAAGGATAATTGAACTAAGTTAATTATGTACATGTGTAATTTATTCTAATATCACATAAGTCCCAAACAATCACAACCTAATAAAGATTTCTAACATGCAATTTTATTTTACAATTACCAAGTATTAAATTAAATTTATTTTACATGCCAATATTAGTTTAATTTACAAACAAGATTAATTTTAATTTACAAAGTATTAATTTAAATTAATTACATGCAAAAGTCAGTTAAATTAAAAACAAAGTTAATTTTTAATTTACCAAATGAAAGTTCTATTATTACTACAATTTCATGCCAATGGTTATTCGAGAAGTTTAGAACTACTTACTTGTTGGTAAATGCAGTTGCCATTGGGGCAAGCTACGTCTTCTCTTCTAGTATGGCAATGATATCCCTGGCTTACTCCCGTTTAGCTCCATATAAGCTCCGCGCAAATGCCCTCTTTGGCACTTACCTTAGGGCTACTTACCAATTTTGTTTATAAATAAAAAAATAAAGAAAATAAAGAAAAATAATAAAAGTACGAGAGACAGAAACTAAATATGTGCAGAGTTGTGTATCCCCTCAAATTAAACATGATTACATGATCTATATGAACATATAAAATAAATTGAAGACAAATAGCATAGAATTAAAATATTGTGTGGCATAGATCTTGAAAAGAAAACAATAAAAACTGACCTTCCAGAAATCTTGTATGAAAATCTTCTTGAAGAAAAAAAAATAATAAGGAAGAACTCAAAGAGTCTTAAATATCTCTAAATTTCTCATAACTCTGAATTTTCTCTACCTCTTTCCTCCCATCATCCCCTTCTTCTCTTCTCTAGTAGGGTATTTATAGGGTTTTGGGAGAGAGGTGTGATAGGGTTTGGAGTCTTAGGATGATAAAGTTTAGATGACTTGAACAACTACAATTGCAGAATTCGAATAAGACTGGGATATGGGTGAGGTGTTTCAACCAATAGGAAGACAGAAAAAAATGGAAGGCACCAATAGGGAATGAGGAAGAGGTGTGGTAGGATTTGGAGTCTTAGGATGATAAACTTTAGATGACTTAAACAAATGCGATTGCAGAATTCGAATAAGACTGGGATATGGGTGAGGTGTTTCAACCAATAGGAAGACAGGAAAAAATGGAAGGCACCAATAGGGAATGAGGAAGAGGTGTGGTAGGATTTGAAGTCTTAGGGTGATAAAGTTTAGATGGCTTAAACAACTGCGATTGCAGAATTTGAATAAGACTGGGATATGGGTGAGGTGTTTCAACCAATAGGAATACAGGAAAAAATGGAAGGCACCAATAGGGAGTGAGGAAGAGAGTGGGGCCAAGGAGGAGAGAGATATTTTGTTATTTTAATTTTTAGAAAATAATTAAATGGGTCCCATTTAAAATTCCTAACTAGGCTTTCTTAGGCCTATGGAGCCCAATTAAACTTAATTAGATCCATTTAAAAAACTACCCATATTAAATTTAAACAAAATAAAATTTTATTTAAATTTAATTAAATTAATTTTCCCAAAACTTTATTATTATTTTTATTTTTTTCAAGATCATGCCACGAAATTAATAATTCAGCTCAATGCCTCCAATTACATCTTACAGTCATATAATTTTTCATCATCGGGTTTCCCACGGCCTCAATGCACACATATTAAATTTAAACAAAATAAAATTTTATTTAAATTTAATTAAATTAATTTTCCCAAAACTTTATTATTATTTTTATTTTTTTCAAGATCATGCCACGAAATTAATAATTCAGCTCAATGCCTCCAATTACATCTTACAGTCATATAATTTTTCATCATCGGGTTTCCCACGGCCTCAATGCACATACTCATCACAAAATAAGGGTCTACAGTGACACAGTTACTTCATGACGATAGGAGAGCATGGAATTTAACTAGATTGAAAGCCAACTTTGAAAAGGAAGAAGTACAACGAATTCTAGCAATTCCTGTGCCAATCAATAGAGGTCCAGATCATCTTGTATGGCATCATACTAGACATGGAAATTATGCAGTCAATTCCAACTATTATATAGCCAAAAAGTGGCTTCGTTAGTTATAGGAACACGTTTAAGTTGGACTAGGCCCTAATCTATAGGAAAAATTTCTATATGGAAACTTAATTTACCAAAGAAGATAGTTGTTTTCTTGTGGCGTGTTCTCAAGGAAAACATTTTATGCCGAGAATTATTGAGTAGAAGAACTACCAATATTTCAAAGGAATGCGATTATTGCAGGCAAATTGAATCTATCAAATATATTTTTTTCTTCTGCCCGAAAGCTTTAGAAGTATGGCTACACTCTTCCTTGTGTTTAGGTAGACCAACTGCAGGGAACATCTATGCAGGATATCTAGTGTCACACCCTACCCCTCCATAAGGTACATAATCCCGTAGTATACCTAATAAATTACTTAACTTCGCTTACTAATGATCTATTAAATATACTATAAGAGATTTTAACAAAACAAATGCATTTTTAATTTGGCGTGGTGAGAAATTTTTTCCTTGAGTGTTTTCAACTCAAGTATATGTTATAAATCGTATTTAGGGTTAATTAGGCATTTTTAAAATTTTGCGAATAATTCACTTGGTTACGACTAAAACTGAGTAAAAACAATTCTTCAATTTACCTGCAAAAACAACTTACAAAAATTTTTCCCAATCCAATTTCAATCAACTCACAAATTATTTCCCGCAATCAAATTCAATCCATCTCATTTCATTTTCAACAAAACTCATCATAAAGGAAGTAATTCATTAATTTCAAAATTTAGAAGGAAATCTAAGTACTGCATTCATTGGGGTAATAAAATTTATTTTACAGAAATATCCAAGTAGATAAAATCTCCATTTAACATTTCAGTAATTTACATTTGAGTACATCCAAAAATAATATTAAAAAATTATCTGCACAACTGCTCGAACGTACATTACATACACATAATTACATAATTACATTAAAATTTAGTGTACAATAGTGTGCCTACAATATACCCAAAACTTATCTCAATCTGTCCTCAAGTTGCAGCTTCAAGTGACCTCACTTAGCTGCTCTATCTTTTCTTTCACCTGCGACAGCATACAGAGCTATCACTGAGCGGTGAACTCAGTGGTGCACAACTATAATTTAAAATGCAATATACTATGCCTTGACAAATCCATAGCAAAGAATTTGGAAATATTTACTTTCATTATATTTCATAAAATCAAAATCAATGTAAATCATTTATTTAAATGACAATGATCAATAAGTACAATTTTCCAAATCATAAATAAACATTGAAACATTCCCATCAATTCATGACAATAGATGTTGAATTTCATTAATAGCGAAAAGCATCAAAATATGAACCAATTAAAAAAAATAATTTTCTTTAAATCATTTGTGCACAAAATATCATTTGAAAAGCACAATTTCTCACTTTCAATCCATTCTTAATCTCACTATCTTAATGCAAGACTAATCCATAAGGGTCATCTTCGAAGTGATTCTCGCTCCCTATGGTCGGGGAGATCGAATCGTGCACATTCCATCCATCACACCATATCAATTTAATTCACCATATCAATTTAATTTTTGAAAGGGTCATCTTCATCATTGATCTAACCTCTTATATGAGGAAGATCACATCAATGTGCACATACCATAGTAATCAAAACAATGTTAACTCCAATGTCTCATCAACAAATGAGGGACAGGTAATAACCATGTCGAGCATTAATAGTGAGATATAAAATAACATCATAAATTTCATTGCCCTTTTCATGAGCATAAAATCACAATACCAATAAATTTCAATGCCAATTCCAATAACCAATATTTTCAATGCCCATCACAATTCAAAATATAATTTTTCCATTTCCCTGTAAACCATATTTTGATCGAAATTTCTCAAATCCAATTCATTTAACCCACAACAATATTCAATAATTGTAGAAATAAAATCATAACTTGATAAACATAATTCACAAAGAAATCAAATCATTCAAATTATGTAAAACATTTGTAAATTAAAAACTAGTTGTGCACAAACCTCGTTAGTTGTCTTGATCTATTCCAATTTTCTTTCTTCCTTCGAAGTCCTCTTTCCAACTGAAACACAAAATTTTAAAGTGTTTCAGCATCCATTCAAACTATTTCTAATAATTAATTCCAACAATTTCATTTTTTCCTACTAAATTTACCTTATAAGTTTCCCCTAAAAATTGAATTCTTTGTATGTGGTATGTTATGGTTACTATTCATTTAACCAATTGGTCAAAATATTGACTTTTTCATGTTTACTAGGTATACCATTTCCAAATACCCTATAATACCACATTTTGAGTCTTAATTTTGTTGGCATTAGTTGCCAATTGAATTTCAAAGTTCCCTTGATGTATTTTCAAAAATTCAATTTTGGTTACCCAAGTTTACTGTTCCATTGACTATATCTACGGTAAAAATTTAGCTACACTTCCTTCATCAAAGTTATTCCTTAATGTCTTAGCTTTAATTCCCTTTTTGAATCACTTCATTTTGAGTTTTGTAGCTCAAGTTATGCCTATTTTTCTAAGGCTAGCCAAATGGGGTCTAAACCCAGAAATTCTGGGCAACTAGGGTTCTAGTACATTTGAGCAACCAATTTTAGGTGGCAATTTGACTTGATTGTGGTCAAAATTTGAGTTTGTGTTCTTCATGAAAGTTGTATTACTATGTCTAAGCCTTCCATTGGTATAAAAATCATGTCATTTGGACTTTTCTACACTAAGTTATGACCATTTGAACCAGTACTGTTCATATAGTCAATTCTGTACAGTGGCAATGTGCCTAATTCGGATTCAACCAAAGTTTTCACCAACTTAAGGTTAGTTTTAGGGTTAGGTTTCTGCATGAAAATTGTAGCTTTGAGTCTTAATTTTCATCTCCAATTGGCTTTACACCAATTGGAGCAACATAATTTCAATTATGGCCATTTGAGTTGACCAAGGTGAAACTGCCAAAATTGGCCATTTCACCTACACAACTTCAATTCCATTCCATGCATTCAATCACACTCTAAATCACACCAATTGGTCAATTTCAACCTCAATTAGGTCAATTTACATTAATTCACTAAATCTCCAAATTCTGAATTATCAAGAACCCTAAGTCTCCAAATTAGCACAATTCATGAAATTTAATTGTATAAATCATCTCTACCTACTCAATTGAGCTAGCCTACACCTTTAATTCAATCAATTCACATCAAATTCAACTCAATCTCAAGCTGGCCGAAATTTATAAGTTCCCTAACAAGCATAATTTTTCACTTTTCCAAGCAATCCTCACTTATTCAACCTCAATTCTATAGTTATAACTCAATTGAAGCTAAGAAAAAGACTTACCTTAAGTGAGCAGAATTTGTATCCTCAATTCTTCACTTCTTTTTTTATCTTTCTTGTTCCCAAACTCTCTATCCAAGCCAAATAGCAAGACTTTACTTTGGTGAGCATGGAGTTTACAAAGAAAGAATGAAGTTTAAGAAGCTTAAGGTGACCATTAATGGAGGAATTGAAAAGAGAAATAGAGAGAAGGGAATGGTGAGCCGACTGAAATGTTTAGGGAAGAAGGAAATGATTTTCCTTTTTTATTTTGTCTTCTTATTGGTAGATAATTATCCCATCAATAATTAATTAAATTTTAAAAATTTAATTATGTCATGCATGAGGTCATAATTCAATTATATTTTGAAATTTTCATCTTTCCATTTTTTTTCTACACTTCTTTTTAATTAACTTTTTCTTCTTTTATGCTAATAATTATCCATAAAAAGCATAATTAAACTTTAACTTTTAATTGTGTCATGCTTACTTCACAATGATATCATAAATCTATTAAAATTTAGAATTTTCCTTTTTCCTTTTTTTTTCTTTCTCTATACCTCTTCATTTCTAATTTATTTTTCATAATTTTAATTTTCTACATTTTATTGGACATTTATGCTAAAATTCACCTCTAAGGGTGAATTGACCAAATTGCCTCTTACCGGTCTGATCCTTTTTTCCAATAACATTTAATTACTTCCGGTACACTAGTTCATTTATTTGAGATGGTTCTTGCTTTTTTTTTGTGGTTTTCATAATACCATTAGCTTCACAATAATTCTTAGGCCCGGGATGCCATAGGGTCCTATTCAAAAATAGGGCAACGACTGACCTCGCAGTCACTTCCCGTTTTGGTCACTCATCGCTCTGGCCTTGGCTCATTTAACCCATCATACTTTTTTTTCTTCATTTCCATTTAACCTTCATGTAATGACTATTAATTTTTATTCAGGGTTTTTCTAGGTGATTTAAATATGGTTTTACTCATCTTGACTATCCGGACCGACTCTGGTCACCAGAACAGTAGAATGTATGAAACTGCCTACTTTAATGGTGTTACATCTAGATAGAAGTCTCATCCACTTTGCTTTAACATGACCAGGGATTTGAATTACATCACCTTTTCATCTTCCTATTGTGGCATATTTAGAAGTAGAGGTGAACAGATTTCGGTTCAAACCGAAAAATCGAACAAAACTGAATCAATTCGGTTTTAAAATTCAATCAGTTTGATTTGGTTTTATATTATAAAAATTTTAGTTATTTTGGTTCGGTTCTGTTTTGAAGATAAAAAAAATTGGTTAAACCGAACCGAATAGTAATTTTATATATTCAAATCGAATCAAATCAAACTGAATCGATTTTTAAATTGATTTATTTTTATGGAAAATTTATGAATTATATTTAATTATATATATACAAATTATTTAATTTCATTGATTAATGGTTATTAGGTTCAAACCAAAATCAAAATTAGATCAAATAACTTGAAAATCAAGTCTAAATTAAAAAATAATAAAAAATAAAACCGATAAGTTTGAATGGAACTGAACCGAAATATAGCGGTTCGGTTCGATTCAATTTTTTATCCATTTCGATTTGGTTCGGTTTCTAAAATATATAATTCGATTTTCATAATTTAATTCGATTCGGTTTTGTTCGAACCAAATGCTCGCCCCTATTTGGAAGAACGGTAACCTGCTATCCCTTCAGTATTAGATTCTTCCTTTCAATGAAGTATTGCCAAGCCTTGAATTATCACGATGAATTCTTCGCGTCACAGCATTAGCATTTTCCTTCACACCCAGCTTCAACACCATCTGCTCTACATTTTATTCCTCCTCCAAGGGGGGTGATAAAAATCAACTTCGATGCATCAGTTAGCAAACATGCTAAATGTGGAGGAGCAGCTGTCATCACCAGAGATCACTCAAAGCAAAATATGTGGATGGTCTTGTAGAAGGTACCCAGCTATTTTCAATCCCCTCGTTTTGGAATCGCTAAGGCTTAGAGAGGCCTTGTTCCCAGCAAAGGTTAAGGGCTTATCAAAAAGTCATAATTGAAGGAGATTGCCAAGAGATAATTAAGCTTCTAAAGGGAGATAGTATATTGACTCTGTTAGAGATTCATGATGTTTTCAATAATGTCAAACTTCTCTCTGCTAATTGCATAGAAGTCTCCTTTTCTTATGTTCACAGATTATGTAATCAAGTTGCTCACTATTTAGCTGCTATTACTTTGAGGGATGACTCTTTCTTGTATAATCCCTTGCAGCAACTTCATTTTGTAACCACTCTTTTGCCCACTTAGGGCCTTAATTGAATTTTCTTCAGAAAAAAAAAGTGTCAGAAAAATCATAATGAAAGAGTAAATCCTATTATGGTCAGACCTTTACTTAAAAAAATTGAAATTAAAAAAATCAACTTTTTATTTTTTATTGCACTTTCATTGCATTAAAGCCCAACTAGGCAAGACAAATAGATTAGACCAAAGGCCAAATTACAAGTAAATCCCAACTCAAATGTAGGCCTGTAGACCCTTATTTTGTGATGAGTATGTGCATTGAGGACATGGAAAATCCGATAATGAAAAATTATATGACTATAAGATATAATTGAAGGCATAAAACTAAATTATTAATTCCGTGGCATGATCTTGAAAAAAAAAATAATAATATGCTTTTTGGGAAATTGATTTAATTTAAATAAAATTTTATTTTGTTTAAATTTAATATGGGTAGTTCTTAAATGGACCTAATTGAGTTTAATTGGGCGTCATGGGCCTAAGAAAGTCTAGTTAGGAATTTTAAATAGGACCTATTTAATTTATTTCTTGAAAATTAAAATAAGAAAATATCTTTTTCTCTATCCCTCTCCTATACAAAATCTCTCTCCCCCATTGGCCCCACTCTCTTCCTCACTCCCTATTGGTGCCACCTCCTTTCCCTCTCTTCCTATTGGTTGGAACACCTCACCCATATCCCAGTCTCACCCAATTTCCTTAATCCCAGTTGTTTAAGTTATCTGAACCTTATCACCGTAGGACTCCAAACCCTACCACACCTCTTTCTCACTTTCTATTGGTGCCTTCCCCTTCCCTCTCTTCCTATTGGTTGAAACATCACATCCATATCTCAGTCTCACCCAAATTTTGCAATCCTAGTTGTTTAAGTTGTCTGAACTTTATCACCCTATGACTCCAAACCCTATCATACCTCTCTCCCAAAACCCTATAAATACCCCACTGATAAAAAATTTAAAAAAAAAAAAGAAAAAAAAGAAGGTGGAGGAGAAGACAAAAAAAAAAAAAAAGAAAAAAAAATTAAAGAGAGGAATAGCTAAAATTCTTTTCGTTCTTCTTTCTTTCTAGCGATATTTCTTAAAAGTCAGCTCTTTTATTTTCTTTTTAAGATCTATGCCATGTAATGTTTAATTCTATGTTCCATGTTTTCAATTTATCTTATATGTTCATATAGATCATGTAATCATGTTTAATTTGAGGGGATAAACAACTCTGCACATATTCAGTTTTCAGTCTCTCTATTTTTTGTTATTTTCTTAATCTGTAAAAATTTTAGGAAAATTATATTCCTATTCTTCACGAAATTCTCTTAATTTTAGGCTTAAGAATCACTGAAAAAACTTTTGTATTTTGTAAGTTATGGCTGTTTGAAATTAGGGTTTCTGTAAAATCTGATTTGTAGGATACTTAACTTGTGGAGGCCATATCTCTCTTGTTTCTTAATATTTTTGTGTAAATCTGGTGTCTAAAATTAAGTTTGGAATCTTGTGAATCTTTTCCAATTAGTTTTGCATTCATATCTGTTATGATTTGTGAGTTATGAATTTTACAAAAAAGTAGTGCGATTTTATCACTAGAAAAAGTTATGATTTGTGTAGACCATTCGACTAGGCTTTTGATTGGTTTATAAATTTTATGATGTTTTGGCTATCTGCTGTAATTTTTTCATGATTTTTAGGTGTGTCTAACTATTTTTCAAAAATCAAATTTCTTGCTACTGTCAATCTGCTAGAATTTGAGAATTGTATAGTTATGTATGTTCTTGTGTGTTCTTGAGTTTTAATTGATATTTGATTTATTTTTCTGTGGTTTTTTAATTCAAGAGGTGTTATGAACTATTTGGATTATTTTAGAAGAATTAGACCATTAGGTAGTTGTAGTTGATTAGGAATTTTAACCCATTTAGGAGACTAGAGTTTGAATCCAATGTGAATTGTTATTAATATTTTCTTATTTTCTTTATTTTCTTTATTACAAATAAAATTGGTAAGTAGCCCTAAGGTAAGTATCAAAGAGGGCATTTGCGTGGAGCTTATGTGGAGCTAAACAGGAGTAAGTTAGGTTTATCATTGTCATACTAGAAAAGAAGACTATTTTTTAAGGGTAGCTTGCCCCACTGGCAACTGCATTTACTAACAGATAAGTAGCCCTAAACTCTTCGAATAACCATTGGCATGAAATTGTAATAATAATAGGATTTTTATTTGGTAAATTAAAATTAACTTTATTTTTAATTTAACTAACTTTTGCATGTAATTAATTTAAATAAATACTTTGTAAATTAAAATTAATCTTATTTGTAAATTAAACTAACATTGGCATATAAAATAAATTTAATTTAATACTTGATAATTATAAAACAAATTTGCATGTTAGAAATCTTTATTAGGTTGTGATTGTTTGGGCCTTGTGTGATATTAGAATAAATTACACATGTATATAATTAACTGAGTTCAATTATCCTTAGGGTAACTTGGTAAAAATTAATTAATTATGTTAAATAGAAACTTAGGGTTATTTGAAATTGAATTTGTTTGTAAATTAAATTCTCAATAATAAATTAATTTTAGTCATCTGGTAAATATCATTTAAATAATTAGCAACCCCATAGATAGGAATTACTTGTGTATGAAAATTGTTTATAAACAACAACTCTTTTGTAAATTACTTGCATTTGTAGGATTAGAATTGCATTTTTTAGGATAAAGTTTAATAAAGGAATAATAAACAAGACTTTTAGAAACATTAGTAGAGGACTGGCACTCGAATTAACGAGGTTAGACCAGGCATAATGGGTGCCTAACACCTTCCTCTTACTTACCTACTATTCCGAACCTAGACATTGGGTTATGGTAATGATGATTGTGGAAACTTTGCAAGGAGTAAGTTGCCATCCATGACCCTCAGAAGAAACACTGAATATGTCCCTACTATTACTCGGGTGGCGACTCCTGTCTGTCTATGCCTTCGTGGCATAAATCCTTAGTACCGTGGTAGTGTTATGGGAAGACGGTACTTACCAGTGGTTTGATTCTATTAGGATTGTATGAAGCGCATGTCTAGGAAATGTTGTCTGAGGAGGTGGTACTTAAGTGAGACTATTGTGACTCCACTATTTTTTCTGGGCATTACTTGGTGCATTTTATAGAATTCAAATGAATGATGTTTTGTCTCACGCCCCCCTCCTACAGTTTGGCGACTCCACTGGGAACTAAATAGATAGTTACTCCAACATATTTCTATTAATCTAATATTATTCCTCTGTTAAACTTTTTGTATTGCACTATACTATCACACGGATCACCCTTATCCTTTTTAGCCCCGTTAGTACTAGCCACGGAGACCATAGTTCTACTTGAGTTATGACAAATTGTTGAATGCTAACACCCCATGTAACACCCTAGGCAAATCCCACATCGGCAAAACACGGGAGAGATGCTGGGTTTATAAGATGGAGGTTCCTAACCACTATTGACGCGTTTTAAAATCGTGAGGGCTTCTGCCCAGAGCGGACAATATCACTAGTGGGCCGGGCCATTACATTTGTGGTATCAGAGCTGCTTCGCGTGCAACCTTGAACGATGGTGTGGCAAACCTCAGCGAGGACGCTGAGTCCCATAAAGGGGTTGGATTGTAACACCCTAGGCAAATCCCACATCGGCAAAAAACGGGAGAGATGCTGGGTTTATAAGATGGAGGTTCCTAACCACTATTGACGCGTTTTAAAACCGTGAGGGCTTCAGCCCAGAGCGGACAATATCACTAGTGGGCCAGGCCATTACACCCCATGCCCGTACCTTCTAGTATATAAAAGAGCTGCAGCTCCGGCCGTTGTGCTTAATAGACAAGCTATCGCATGGGTGACCCTTTTCCTACCCAATGAAACCCATGAGCCATAGATTTCAACCCTAGGTACCACGTAGATTTTTGTTATGCTGGATTTATAACTTTACTATTTAAACCATAAGTTCTAGTAGTAGTTGAGATGAACCTAGGCCTATGCATAAATCCAATGTGTGTATAGGCCCAAGTCCATTTTAAAACCCGTGTTAAGCAAGAGGATTCTTACTTATGGTTAAACTTTAAGGATATAAATCCTTTATTTGTGAGGGAAGGGTCATCCTAGACCACCCCCTATTGGTGTGTCCAGTGCACCATAGCCTAGGATAGAATTTTTTCTTACCTTGCGCGTAAGAGTTGAAGGTATAAGGGGGAGAAGATTCAGTTCTGGATTTTTTTTTTTCAGTTTTGATAAAGTCTTTTGTCCAATTTTAGTTCAGTTTATATGGTTTGGTTTTGGTTCAGTTTTGGTTCTATTGGTATGGTTCGGTTTTGGTTTTGTAAAAGTAAAGGCAAAAAAAAGAAAAAAAAATGGTCCATTCATGCATTGCATTCATGTACATAACATACTTAGGTTAACCCTTAAATCCTATTTTTTTGAACAAACATAGCCTCAAAACACACCAAAGAGACTTTCAATCAGGTCACTTGGGTTAGGAAAGGGAAGAGAAGAGGCTAGCAAGGATTTCACCTGCACTACTTAAGATGGAAGAAATTATGGTTATACTTGATGAAATATTGAACGCCAAGATGTTTGAGCTAGAAGAGAAAATTGTGGTCAACTTTAGAAAGAGGCCCCGAGGTAGGCCAATTAAGTGGCATTAAAGTTATTGAGGTTCAAATTGTGTCTCACACCCCAAGGAGATTTTTTTTAATTCAGCCAACCCTTATCTGAAGTTTTGGAGCGTCTCAAAGCTCAAGACCTCCTACAGCTCTTGGCACCCAGACCACTACCAAATCCACTCTCACCTAGCTATGATATCAATCAATGTTACTGGTTCTACCAATGCCCACATTCATGACACCGACTGATGCTTTCAACTTAAGCATGATATATAAGACCTAATTGATGCCAAAAGAATAATTGACTCAAAAAATCAACAAAAAAAAAAACCTACACTAGCCCTGTGCCTAACCATAATTTCTACCTACACCAGGTCTCTACATGATCTCCATCACCGCAAATAACCCTAACAGAATTATTGACTTTATCCAACCCATCTAAAAGCCCAATGAACCTATCCAACCCATCCAAAAGCCCAATGAACCTCAGTCTATAATGGTTATTGACATTTGTGATGATTCTAGCTATGATGAGGGTTCTTTGGATGTTTAAACTGATTCTGATGAGGAGATAGTTGCATTACAACTAGATGGTTCAGCTCCACTGGTGTTTAATTTTCAAGTTATTGAGATCTATAAAAACTAAATGGATCTAAAAGTGGCTACTATAAAGAAAGGGATGAAGTTTTTTCTTAGCATAGGCCTAGGATAAAGTATAGATAGTCTGGTGACTTTTCTTGAGATGAAGGGGCAAATCACGAGTCATGGTTTGGGCTATGAGCCAACAGAAGAGGAAGAAGAGCCAAAGCCTCGTAAGTTCTTGAAAGAGGGAGCAATTACCTTGATATATGATTAGGGGTTACCACATGTGAAAAAATTAGAGCAAAAAATCAGCACCATTGATCTAAAGACCGCATGGAAGCCAAGAACCTAAAGTTACACTCCTAAGTTTGAGTTTGTCTTTTGTAATGCTTACAGTAGTGACACTGATGTTTCCATTTCTGATATACTTGATACTGATTTTAAGGCAAAGTTCAACAACATGATCAGTCCTTCTGCTTACTCGTTTGATGTTTATTCTAATCGGCATATGCATGGCATTCATAATCATTTAGAATCAGTTTCTACTAATGCATCAAAATCGATCTCTATTAATTTGGGTACACTAAATAATCCTAAAGATATTAAGTTAGCTGAAGATTTAACCCAAGAAGAAAGAGATAAATTTATAGCCTTGTTAACAAAGTACCAAGAAGTAAATACCTTGAGCTTAGAATCAGATGGTTGATTCCCAAGCCACATTGGTATCCCCATAAGAAAAGAGTGATCAAAAGTTAACTTAGCTAGTTATCCTAATAAGGAGTAAAATTTCATGCTATGAAGGATTAGTAATAGCACATGTGGACCTAAAGGGAGAAGGAAAATGATATGAAAACATAAGGAGGTCTCTGGAAGTGAGAGAATACTAGCAATAAGCCTACGAAAGAGATAGAGCAACAATTCATAGATTAGCCGCTCAACTTACTCTAGCTGGGGTACAATTCTACAAACTCTTATGTGATAGAAAAATAGACTGAGCAAATAATGAAATAAGTACATGCAGGAATGTGTGGTCCCCGTATGAATGAAAAGGTTCTAGTTGGAAAAAAAAATGTTCAAAAAATATAAGGATTGGCCTGAAAAACTCCTTTATGTTCTTTAAGGTTATCGTAGTACTACAAGGACATCCACGAGGGTAACCCCATTCTCTTTAGTGTATGGGACTAAAGTAGTGCTATCCATTAAGCAAGAGGTCAAATCCTTAAGAGTGATGCTAGAAGCTAAGATCCTAGAAAAAGAGTGAGCCTAGAACAGATATGAAGAACTAGCTTTGATTGATGAAAAAAGGATATGAGCCTTGTATCATATGCAAGCTTATCAAAGGAAAATAGCTAAAGCCTTTAATAAGAAGGTGAAGCCAAGAAAGATCAAAGAGGGAGACATGGTTTTGAAACAAGCTCAACCCGTCCCTTTTGATTTAAGAGGAAAGTTTAACTCAAGGATGGTCCATACACAGTTAAAAAGATCTTGCTACTGTAAGAATATTAGACCTGGATGGGAATGAAATTTAAGAACTAGTCAATTTAGACAGGCTCAAATGGTACTTTGTGTGAGACAGGGCCGCTAGGCTGAAAAACTACAAAAGACAGTATAGGTAAAAGTAAGGATAAAAAAAAATGCTAGATTGAAAACCTGCGAAAGGCTGTCTAGGCAAAAGGAGAGATGAGAGAAGATCTGGATGAAAAACCTGAAAAGGCCATTCAGCAGGTTATAAAGCTTATTTCTAACTTTAGAAGGTTAGAAATTTGGTAAAACTAAATGTAAGAGGGAGTAATGGTGTACCTGAATAAATAAAGAAGTTTTTATTGCATTAACTAGGAATGGATTTTATTTAATTATGATCGCGAATGTTTGTATCTTGAATGATACATCAAATGATTAAGTAATTGAACTGCATTGTTTTGATTTAATCTATATCTTTTGAGTATGACAAGATAGGTGCTTGATATGAATGCCCAGACAATTGTCTAAATTCAAAAAAAAAAATAAAAAAAGAGAGCTCGCTAAGTGGAAAACCCATAAGGGCCTCTTAGGCAAAAGTTAGAGCAAGCCAGCTGAGATGAAAACCCAAGAAGACATTTCAGGCAAAAGTTAAGGCAGAAAGAATAGAGTTCATGGAAGAGAAAGGAGTCAAGGCAGAAAAAGTTTTGAAATAGCTATAGAATAATAAAGCATGAGGAAGAGAAGAAAAAGAAAAATCAGAGGGAAATTGTATTGTGACCTTAAGGAAGTCTTTTTTGGTGAACAATTCTTCTCAAAAATTTTGAAGTTATAAGAAAGTTTTTACAAAAAGAGGTCCCCCCAGAGGACTAAGTTTTTTTTTAGAATCTCTACCAAAATCAGCATGCCCATGATAAGAAGTAGCATACAAGAAGCACAAAATTCATAAAAAGATTTCTGAGACCCAGTCATCCCAATTTTTTCAAATCATGAAATAGATATTTTTTGGTAAGTCCTTAGATGTTGTTTAGGGCGCACAACATAATTGTGTAAGGCATAGAAGAACATGCATCAACATATCACCTGTAGGTGTGTAAGGCATAGAAGAACATGCATCACCACAGTTTCAAGTGTCGAACTACGAGGGGGTCTGATTCTTCCTTAGGATAGTGAGGGGGATACGTAAGTTGTTTAGGATTGCGATCCTAAATATGAACCCACAACATTTCATGACAAATATTTTTGAGTAAGTCCTTAGACATTGTTTAGGGCATATGGCATAGTTATGTAAGGCGTAGAAGAACACGCATCAACATGTCACCTATAGGTGTGTAAGGCGTAGAAGAACACGCATCATCACAGTTTCAAGTGTTAAACTATGAGTGGGTCTGATTCTTCCTCAGGATAGCGAGGGAGATACGTAGGTAGTTTAGAACCATGGTCCTAAATATGAATCCACAACATTTCAAATCACAAAGTTGCCATTATCATGAGACCGTAGATAGTCTCATGATGCAGAGTGTATCGACAGAGCAAGATGCATTCGATTTTCACATGACAAAGTTATCACGGTTATGAGACAGTAACTAGTCTCATAACGCAGAGTGTATCAACAAAGCAAGATGCACTCAATTTTCACGTGACACAACTATCACGGTTATGAGACCGTAGCTAGTCTCATAACATAGAGTATGTCGACCGAGCAAAATGTACTCGATCCTTATAGCCAATGTTTCATAGTTATTAGAAGATTGAGTTTCACTTTGATGAAACTGGAGCAATGTTTTCGCATTGATTTCAACTTTCGTCAAAGTGGGGGGCAAACTGTAGACCCTTATTTTGTGATGAGTATGTGTATTGAGGCCGTGGGAAACCTGATGATGAAAAATTGTATGACTGTAAGATATAATTGAAGGCATGGAACTGAATTATTAATTATGTGGTATGATCTTGAAAAAAATAATAATAATATGCTTTTTAGAAAATTAATTTAATTTAAATAAAAATTTGTTTTGTTTAAATTTAATATGGGTAGTTCTTAAATGGACCTAATTGAGTTTAATTGGGCGTCATGGGCCTAAGAAAGCCTAGTTAGAAATTTTAAATAGGACCCATTTAATTTATTTCTTGAAAATTAAAATAAGAAAATATATTTTTCTCTATCCCTCTCCTATACAAACTCTCTCTCCCCCATTGGCCCCACTCTCTTCCTCACTTCCTATTGGTGTCACCCCCTTTCCCTCTCTTCTTATTGGTTGGAACACCTCACCCATATCCCAGTCTCACCCAATTTCCTCAATCCCAGTTGTTTAAGTTATCTAAACCTTATCACCGTAGGACTCCAAACCCTACCACACCTCTTTCTCACTTTCGATTGGTGTCTTCCCCTTCCCCTCTCTTCCTATTAGTTGAAACGCCTTATCCATATCTCAGTCTCACCCAAATTTTGCAATCCTAGTTGTTTAAGTTATCTGAACATTATTACCATAGTACTTCAAACCCTGTCACACCTCTCTCCCAAAACCCTATAAATACCCCACTAATAAAAAATTAAAAAAAAAGAAAAAAAAAAGGAGGTGGAGGAGAAGACAAAAAAAAAAAGGAAAAAAAATTAAAGAGAGGAATAGTCAAAATTCTTTTAGTTCTTCTTTCTTTCTAGCGATATTTCTTAAATGTTAGTTCTTTAATTTTCTTTTCAAGATCTATGCCATGTAATGTTATGTTCCTTGTTTTCAATTTATCTTGTATGTTCGTATAGATCATGTAATCATATTTAATTTGAGGGGATAAACAACTCTGCACATATTCAGTTTTCAGTCTCTCATGTTTTTATTATTTTTTGTTATTTTCTTAATCTGTAAAAATTTTAGAAAAATTATATTCCTATTCGTCACGAAATTCTATTAATTTTAGGCTCAAAAATCACTAAGAAAGCTTTTTTATTTTATAAGTTATGGCTGTTTGAAATTAGGATTCCTGTAAAATTTGATTTGCAGGATACCCAACTTGTGGAGCCCATATCTCTCTTGTTTCTTAATATTTTTATGTAAATCTGGTGTCCAAAATTAAGTTTGGAATCTTGTGAATCTTTTCCAATTAGTTTTGCATTCATATCTATTATGGTTAGTGAGTTATGAATTTTACAAAAAAATAGTGCGATTCTATCACTAGAAAAAGTTACGATTTGTGTAGACCATTCAGCTAGGCTTTTGTTTGGTTTATAAATTTTATGATGTTTTGGCTATCTGCTGTAATTTTTTCATGATTTTTAGGTGTGTCTAACTATTTTTTAAAAATCAAATTTTTTGCTACTATCAATCTGCCAGAATCTGAGAATTGTATAGTTATGTATGTTCTTGCGTATTCTTGGGTTTTAATTGATATTTGATCTATTTTTCTGTATTTTTTTAATTCAAGAGGTGTTATGAACTGTTTGGATCATGTTAGAAGACTTAGACCATTAGGTAGTTATAATTGATTAGGAATTTTAATCCCTTTAGGAGATTAGAGTTTGAATCCAATGTGAATTATTATTAGTATTTTCTTATTTTTTTATTTTCTTTATTTTTTTATTACAAATAAAATTGGTAAGTAGCCCTAAGGTAAGTACCAAAGAGGGCATTTGCGTGGAGTTTATATGGAGCTAAACGGGAGTAAGCCAGATATATCATTGCCATACTAGAAGAGAAGACCATTTTTTAAGGGTAGCTTGCCCCAATGGCAACTGCATTTACTAACAGGTAAGTAGCCCTAAACTCCTTGAATAACTATTGGCATGAAATTGTAGTAATAATAGGATTTTTATTTGGTAAATTAAAATTAACTTTGTTTTTAATTTAACTGACTTTTGCATGTAATTAATTTAAATAAATACTTTATAAATTAAAATTAATCTTGTTTGTAAATTAAACTAACATTGGCATATAAAATAAATTTAATTTAATACTTGTTAATTATAAAATAAATTTGCATGTTAGAAATCTTTATTATGTTGTGATTGTTTGGGTCTTGTGTGATATTAGAATAAATTACACATGTACATAATTAACTTAATTCAATTATCCTTAGGATAACTTGGTGAAAATTAATTAATTATATTAAATAGAAACTTAGGGTTATTTGAAATTAAATTTGTTTATAAATTAAATTCTCAATAATAAATTAATTTTAGTCATCTGGTGAATATCATTTAAATAATTAGCAACCTCATAGATAGGAATTACTTATGCATGAAAACTGTTTGTAAACAACAACCCTTTTGTGAATTACTTGCGTGTGTAGGATTAAAATTGCATTTTTTAGGATGAAGTTTAATAAATGAATAATAAATAAGGCTTTTAGAAACATTAGTAGAGGACTGGCACTCGAATTAACGAGGTTAGATCAGGCGTAAGGGGTGCCTAACACCTTCCTCTTACGTACCCACTATCCCAAACCTAGACATTGGGCTATGGTAATGACGGTTGTGGAAACTCTGCAAGGAGTAAGTTGCCATCCATGACCCTCAGAAGAAACACTGAATATATTTCGGTTATTACCCGGGTGGCGACTCCTGTCTATCTATGCCTTCGTGGCATAAATCTTTAGTACCGTGGTAGTGTTATAGGAAGACGGTACTTACCAGTTGTTTGATTCTATTAGGATTATATGAAGTGCATGTCTAGAAATTGCTGTCTAAGGAGGTGGTACTTAAGTGAGACCATTGTGACTCCACCATCTTTCTTAGGCATTACTTGGTGCATTTTATATAATTATAATGGATGATATTTCGCCTCACGCCCCCCTCCTACAAGGCCCATCAATAAAGGCCTATGTCCTTACATGGCAAAATCCTAGCCTCATTCTTAACACGGTAGAATCCTAGCCTCATTCCTAACGCAGCTCCAAAGAGAATTTTGTGCCACCCATCGAAGACCAAAGGAATCAGAGAAACCATTAGAGGCCAAGAAAGAAAAAGATTCTGCACAGCCATGCACAGTTGAAAACCAATCCAAGCTAAGACAGAATTCAAAAAATGCAAAAAACAGCCCATTGCCTCCCATGGAAACACTGATCTCTAGAACCATCAACTTGGAAGAGAAAGGAGGCAAGGACATGACATTATAGTCTTCTTTAGCCATGAAGCACCAACTAACAGCATTATTAAAATTTCAGCTCTTCACTTCAAAGGTGCCTCCCTCTGGATCTGCTCCCAAAGCCAATATCTGCACCCAAACACTCTAACCCATAAAATCATAGAAATAGATCACCAAGACAAATCCTCTCATTGAAGTTCTGGACATGCAAACTAGGAAACAAAATCAAAATCTTATCTATACCAATCTCAGAGGGTGGGGAGGGAAGTAAGCCCACACTCTAGGCAGGAGAAAAATATCTCTTACCTAACACCCTGTTTGGATAGAAGAAAAAGAGAGAGGAAAGAAAATAAACAAGGAAAAATAAATTGTTATTTTCCTTTTCCTTGTTTGGAAATGAAGGAAAAATAAGGGGAAAAGGAAAATAACTTTTATTTTTCTCTTGTTACTTTCTCTCCAATTTGGAGAGAAAGTAATAAAAATGTTTCTTTATACATCAAAATTACTAAATTATCATTTTTTAAAGTTTTTTTAAATACATGGAATAAAATTATAAATTTATCCTACTTTTCTTTCCTCTCTTTATTCTCCTCTCTTTCTATCTAAACAATAACAAAGAAAATAACAAAAGAAAAATATCATTTATTTTCCACTCTATATTTTTCTTCCCCTCAAAAAATTTCCCAAAAAGAGTGTAAAAGAGCATAGGAGTCCAGTAAAAATCAAAGCCTTGACTAGAACAAAGAAAAGTTGGAGTAGGAAAAAACAAAAGAGAAAATCTCTCTCTAAACAAATAGAGAGAGAAAATTTACATATACAATATTTTACTACACTAAACTAAATTAAATAATCAACTAGGAGAAGAAGAGGCCATTGAGATGCATTAGCAATTCAGCATATATGGCACAAAGTGAAAATGGTGCGTTTTGCAAATTAATTTTTCATTTTTCCCCACCTTATAACTACATCATCAAGCTCTCTACTTGCAATTTTTAAGAGATGACAATGGCATGCATGGACGCCATTGGTGCAATAGCTGATGACGTCTCTGGTACAATCTCTTTATAGTCCTACCCCATATAGGGCAAGTACCCTGAAACTAGTGCAGAAGTGACCCTTAATTACCCTAATTCTAAAAAAAATAATAAAGAAAAAAAAAAGATTGTGATCACGCGCACTGCAGAGCTTTAAATCTCAGCAGGAAGGTTGAATACATATATTGACAGATATATCCCACTTAGTATTCACGATTCTCTCTAAAAGGATTCAGATTCCTGACGGCCCAACTCCTTACTTCGATATCCGCCGGCTGCCATTATACAAAAATGAATAAAAAATAAAAAAAAAAAGGGATGCCAAGGTCACTCGTATCATTTAAACTAATTATCAACATCACTTAATCAAATATACAGTAAAATTTTAATTAATTTATCACAGTAAAATTTTAATTAATTTATTATAAATAAACTAATTTATTATACACAGTTAACTTAGAGACTTATTAGTAAAACCCAACAACAACAACTATGGCTTATTTAATTTTTTTAATTTTCTTTGTAGATAACTTACATTATTAATATTTTTTTATCACTTAGTCTTCATTTATTTTATTAAAAATATTTTTTAAAAAATATTTTATATTTTTTAATATTAAAAAAATTATTTTTTATTTTTTAAATTTTAATAATCTTATTAAAGTATAAAATATATACATATTTAATATATATATATATAATTTTTATAAAATAAAATTAAAATATTTTTAAAATTTTAAAATTAGATAATATAAACTCTAATCGCACTAATATAGTGAATATGCTCATTAAAATCAAAAAATAACTTAATTTTGTATTTATATAAGTTGAAATATGTAATTAATCGTTTATAAAAATTAAAATATATCACATGAGATATTTTAAAAATTTAGAATGAGTGAACTTTTTAGTAAAATTTAGAGATGTTAAATTATTTTTTTTAATATTTAATTGTCTTTAATTTTCCACCCATAATCCTAAATGGATTGTGGGTGTGGCGATGATTGCTTCGATCGAAACTTGCATAATTATTGGGTCGTCTGAGTTTAATGTGATTAAAAATTATTAGTTCAGTTAATGGAACTCATTCATCTTTCTGCCCTTTATATATATATATATATATATATTTCTACGCCTAGCTTTGTAAACCTAGAAACCTTAGTAGCAACTGTAATGATAATTTAATTTAGGACTTGATTTAATGGATAAAAATTTGTGCATAAAAATGTATAAATAAGGGTCATTTGATAAATTTTAAGCACTTTTTAGATGTGCAATGTTTATTTATCTCTTTATTAAATTTTAAAATTTGAATTTTAAAATTTGCAACTTCTCTACTTTCAATTACTAGCCATCCAATCAAATACTATCAACTCTTTAACTTACAATTTTTTATCAATTGTTCAACCAATCAAAGATCATATCACCATCCATTTAACCTATTAGAGCCTACCATCCTTTTAATCTATCAAAGTTCAATATTACTCTAGCTAATAATTACTCATCTTAATCTCTACTCCATAATCCTTCTAGAGTAAGGGACTCCATAACTCATTTTCTTCATGTATCCATTGTCCTTTTTTTTTCCTAATCAAATTTATATTTTCAATCTTATATATGCCCTTCAACCTCTACAATAATGAGAGATGATTCGATTTTCACAATAGGGAAGAAAAAAAGAAAATGTTAAGTTGCGCCAAAACCGAACCGAATAAATTGAATAATTCAAAAATAAAAATTAAACGGAATCGAATTTCTAAATTAAATTGGTTCGGTTGATTATTTTGGTCTGAACCTAAAAATGCCCACCTTTATCTAATTAATTAATTAATTAATTATAATGTAATTGATTATAGTTACTTGATTTATGATGTAATTAACCATGATCTATTTGATTAATTGATAAAATACTCAATAGTACTTAATTAAAATACCTGATAGTGCTTAATTATAATATAATTGATCATAATTATTTTATTTATGATCTAATTAATTATGATCTACTTGATTAATTGATAAAATATATGATAGTATTTTATTATAATATAATTGATCATAGTTGATTTAAGATCTAATTGATTAATAGTTATTTGATTAATTGATCTAATTGATTATAATGTAATTAATCATAGTTACTTGATTTATTATTTAATTGACTAATAGTTACTTAATTAATTGATCTAATTGTTAATTATTATTTGATTAATTGATTATAATGTAATTGATCATAGTTACTTGATTAATTAATCTAATTGTTAATTGTTACTTGATCAATTAATCTAATTATTATGATCTAATTGATCATAGTTATTTTATTTAAGATCTAATTGGTTCACCAGTTACTAGGCCAGTTTGGACGAGTCAACTATGGTTTGTTGAATAAAGGGTTTGAAACTTGAATCGAACTAGTCAAACCGAACAATCATTGTTTTGATTATCGATTAAATCGGTTCAACTAGTCCAGTCTAGTCTGATTCAATTCTAACAACACTATTGTAATTGGTTGAATTTTTGGTGTGGTTAGATATTTTAGTTGAATTTTTGGTGGGCTATGATTGGTTGAGAGATTAGTGGGATATATTGATTGGTTGAAAATTGGTGATATGTGATTGGTTAAGAGATTGATGAGAACTGATTGGTTGCAAACTTGGTGATATGTAATTGGTTAAGAGATTTATGATAGCTGATTGGTTAAAGAAAAGAGGGTAATGATTGGTTGGATTTTGGAGGGGAATAGTTTGGAGGGAAAACAAATCAATTTGTAGCCTAAATGGTATGAAGATAAAAAAGACATTTCACCTCACTTGTACATTTTTTGTAAACATTTTTTTGTATACAATCATTTTTCCTTTAATTTATAAACTCTCATTAACGGCTGCTTGGTAGAGGTGGCAATTTGAGTTGGTAGATATATTTGTTTATATAGACACGAACACAATTATGATAGACCCAAATACTATACAATTAATAAATTATGTAGAAACACAAACATAACTTTTTTTATAATATGGGTTACACGACACAACACGATTAATATTAAATTATGTTAAGTTAATTCGATACGATACAACCCATTTAATGCGATTTGATATGAATCAACCTATTTAACATGATTCAACTTATTTACCACGATTTAATACGACCCAATAATATAATCAGTTAGACATATTTTGACACAATTTAAATTTTCAATTTTTATAAAATAATATATTACATAAAATTTACACATATTAACATGCATAAATTTAATAATATATAAAAATATAAAATATAACATAAAACAAGTAAATGATATTTTTATTATTTAGATAATTAATATTTAATTAAAAATTAAAAATAATAATTATGAAGTAATATTTTTAATTTATTACATAAATTCACAAATTAAATTAATTTTAATAAAAGGAAAACAAATCAGTTATTTTAACAAAATTCTAATATAATAAGTAATTAGACTTATATTTATTAATTTATTACTTTTTAATAGTATCATTTGTGAGTTAGTGGGTTAAAATGGGTTAATAGGGTTAAAATAGTTGGTGGACTGCAGGTCAACACTTGACATAAATAAAAAAATGTATCAAGTCAGGTTAGCGAATTAATCCATAACACAATACAATTATTGACGTGTCATAAACAAGTCAATATGATTTCAACCCGAATATAAATAAGTTCAACTCAAATCTTTAATTTTCATGTCGTGTTCGTGTTGTATTTACGAATTGCATTTAAAATTGCCACCCTAATTAGTATTAATTTTGTTTTCTAATGTTCAACTTTGAAATTTTAATTTTTAGAAAATAAATTAAGAAAATTAAAAAAAAATTATTTTTATGATTTTTTTTTTGTGTTGCAATAATCTATTTTTCTTTATTTTAAATAATTAAAAATATATATTATATATCTATATAATTTTTTACAATAAACAACAAAAATAAAATAAAAAAAAAGGTTATGAAATTAAACACCTCCAAACTATTGAATAAAAAAAATTCAAATTCAAAATAAAACATCTTTTTTTTTCTTATAAAAAATATCTCTTTTTTTTTTTAACTGGAAGGAACAGGGTCACCGATTAAGCTATTATTATTATTATTATTATTATTATTATTATTATTATTATTATTATTATTATTATTATTATTATTATTATGGGTGCAAGTACGTGGAGAATTAGGGCTTAAATGGTAATGGAGGGCAGCTTAGACATGCATATTATTCGTGCAATAAAAAGTGAAAACAAATAGAATGGTAGAATCGATTCCCATCCCATAATCATATTTAGATATTACTAATCTAAAATTCATCTTGATTAGATTAGATTCCTACGCCAATAACACATTGATTTAATTATAATCTCTCATACTATTAAGGTTTTAGGATTAAAAATTTTAATTTTAACTCTCATTGTCTTTTTCGTAGAGAAAATATATGGAGTCTAAGGACTTATTTGACATTATTATTGAAACTGCTATTGATGAAATTACTTTTTTAAATATAATAGTTAAAGAGTATTAAAAAATAATTTAAAATTAAATTTGATAAGTTTTAATCATAAAAACACTAAAATAATGAAACGATTTTTTTTAAATTACTTTTTTTAATAACATCTAAAATGATATTTTTATTTAAAAAAATAATTTTGACCTCCAAAACTCAATTTTAAACAAATACAAACTCTATCGCAAAAACTAGCTCAAAGAGAGAGTTAGAGAATTTACTTAAATATATTAGGTTTCATATTTATCATAAATATCTTATCTCAAATCAATGTGTAACAATACAATGATCGTATTTCATAATTTATTTTGTAATTATAAATATAATCTAAGTCTTGATCAATTTTATTTTTAATCATAATTATATAATTTAAATTTATTTTATATTTTTATTTCTAAAATGAAAAGGGATTCTTCCTGATTTTGTGAGCCGGACAGGACTCACACATTAAACTACATATAAAAGCAGCAGCCATAGCCAAAGCTAGCTAGCTAGTAATATATACTTGACCAACTGATATAGTTTTATGTAATCGAAATTTCACATGTGATGATATTAATTGCATCAAAATATATAATACTGCAAAAGATAGCTTTAAATCTAAGAAATCTAAATAATTTATTGTCTTATTAATTTCCTTTTGATCCAAGTAATTAAACATATGTAATTTTTCTTTAATGTCACTTGTTTAGTTAATTAATATTATTTGTATGCTTAGTGTTCAATGGAATCATTATTCTAATGGACATATTCTTTAGTGGAATATTTATGGCATATCCATGTATATATTATAATAATTAAACATTGGCATATATATATATATATATATATATATATATATATATAATTAATCTAGCTATGCAACTTGTACAGAATTTTCCTCAAGATACACTGGTCAATGTTTGCTTTCTCTCTCTCTCCATATATATTAAAAACAAAAATAAGATCCAAAACACAAGAATTTGTGTAGATATGTGGGTGGTACACATGCGTGTTAATATGTATTTTTGGACCGACAAACCCTAGACAGCATTTTTTCCCCAAGTGATTAATATTGTTGCAAATTCACATAAAGTTTCAAGGTCATATATATTCTCAATGTGAAATTAATATAGAATTATAATCCTATATGGTCAAATTAATGTAAATTACATAGTTAATTAATATTACATAGTTAATTAATTTTGTTGGTATTGAGTGAGATAACTCAGTGAACCAATATTTTACTCAAATTATTTTATCTTATAACGCTTGGGCTACAACAATACAGGGAGTTATAGTTACATCCCTCGTAATAGTTTAATTTTTTGACATAATTATAAGCGCTCGATCTTATAATTGATATTAAAATCGAGATCATAAGTTTGAATTCCCGACAGATGTTGGGGGACTGTTGACATTGAGTGGGAATAACTCAACGAACCAGCAACCTATCAAAATCCTTTGACCTATAGTATTTGAGCTACTATAATAGAAAAAATATAATTACATATTTACTAATAATTTAAACTTTCAACACGATAATAAATACTTCAAGCTGTAAATTTAACTATGTTCTTTGAGTAGAAAAACATTAGACAATATAAAAAAGTTAGTTACTTGGGGTAAAATGTTGGAGGAACCTTCTAGTTTTGTGTCATACAAGTTTTCTACACCTAAATTTTGGTGGCCAACTTCATATATGTAATAAGTTTTAGGCTGCAAAACAAAGATTTTTATACTTCTTGAGTTTGCAATCAAGATTTTAATTAGATGCCATTCTTTTTCTTTATTATTGATTAGACATGCAATGTTGATTTTATTTTTTAAAGTTATGCTTAGTCCAATCAACTTGAAATTTTTTATTTATACTTTTTTTGTCAATAAAAAAAATAAGACTCATATAGGCTATTTTAATGGGTCATTCTCTGATATTTTATAATAATAAGATATTTTACTAGATTTTTATCATTAATTTTCATTTTTATAAATTTTTTAATTTTTAATTTTTTAATTATTTCCTAATGATAATTTTATCCTATTTTAATAACAATTTTCTCTTTATATAATAGTTGTTACCCTTTATTGTATGAGCTTTTAATCTTTGAGAGATGGATAAATGATAGTGTTCATTCAAATATTGTAATTTGATATAATTTATTACATAAATTTGAATTCTATAAACTTTAAGGCACTAATAATAGTGGGGATCTTCAAAGTGCCATGATTTTAAAACCAAATCAAATTGCAATTATTAGTGGTAAGTGGAAAAATATTCTATTTTTCATATTTTAAATTTAAATGTATAATTATTTAAGAATGAAAATTATTTCTCTTTAATTTTACCCCTTTTATTTATGATAATTTAGTTTTGAAGATTTAAATATAATTCATTAATCAGATCATGTCTAAATATATAATACGATTTTTTTTTAATTATATTACACTTTAAAAATGATAAATTTAAATTTGACTCGTTTCATAATTAAATTTTATAACAAAAACTCTAATCCATACACTTATAAGTCTTAACTTAATGATATTATTATAATTTTTATTTTATTGAGATTTTAATTTTGAATTTTAATCAAAATTAATTGTAAAATTATTTTTTATCACAAACCGAATTCTAAGAATTTTTTCAATTAGACATTGGTCAAAAGTTGAAGTTAGGTGGAAAACATTTTCTAAGGAATTGGATTTTTTGGTAAATGGATTCCAAGAGATCTTTGCGCCAGAAAAAGAGATTCCTCGTAGTGCTTGCAATTTTTTTTTTTTTTAATAACTTGCATTCTCATACTAAATCCGAATATTATTCAAATAAAACTCTCTTAATAGGAATAATTATTATATAATAATAATTAGAGATGTTCCATTTAATTTATGAAAATTAACTTATAAAAATTAGTGTTTATAAGTATTTAAAATTTTAAACAGTTACATATTCACTTAAAATACTTATAAATAACTGATAAATAGTTAATTTATTTATTCAAAAATAATTTATAAGTATATTTATTATTAAAATATCAAAAATGATATTAAAAAAAAATTATGATGAAATTTTAAAATTTAATTAAGAATAATATAGTAAAATAGTTGATCAAAAAGTTTATAAGTACTAAATAAAAAAAAAAAGAGTCCCTCAACCTTTTTTTTTAGTTTATAAACTTAATATATAAATAAAAAATTTATTATAAACAAACAGATAAGCTTATTTTTAGAATTAAATTTATACATATATTGCTTCTGTTATCCATAAAAAAATGAGGCTAACAACACATTAACGAATTTTTATTTGATAATATTAAGATTATTTTAAAAAATAAATTTAAAATTATAATTATAATTAAATATACAATGTCGGGTGATGTGTTGAAATTTCTTACTGAATGTTCACATTGTGTTTATCTAAACAAATACGTCTCCATATTTTATATCAAATGAATTCATTCATACTTGTTAGAATTGACTGAATATTATAGTGACCGTGGACTTACTATCATCCTTCTCTTTTCTTCAAATTTGAATATATGGAGAAGTTGGAGATTAGATTTGTAAAAATGAATTAAATACAGATGATGTTTTTGAATTCAAGCTACAGAACCTAATTATAGGAACAAACCTGGTCTTCCTCTGTATATAAAAAGAAAGGCACAGGACACGAGATTGTCCAAAGTCATAACCTATTATTTTGTGGAGGGCAGGTAGACGACCTTTACAACATATGATATGAACTCTTCTTTTGCTATAATAGAAAAGTAACTGCAATGTCTCTTCCCCTAAACTTTAAATTAATAATTAAAAAATATTAAATGGAGATTGGAGACCATATTCTACCCTAAACTTGTATTCTTGTTTCCCTAGACAACTACAACCAAACAGGGTTTCGTAAAAATGAAGTTTGGAAAATACAATATCATTTGATTTGCTACAACCAGTAATATATAGAGACGAGGGTTGACTCAACTACCATACCAATAAAAAAAAAAAAAAAAAAAAAAAGGAATATATAGAAATTGACTGCCGCGTGATAATACTAACATATATAAGAAAATCAACTTGTATGAGTGGTAAGGTTTTGTTTAATCCCTTTGCATGTGCATGCAAAAGGGTAAAACCATTTACGGTAAAACAATGTATAATGAAGATTTGACTCTGCTTAGAAATACTCGAAAATTAATTATCATAATTCATATGAAAAAGTGTACCCTTAAAATCACTTTGAAAGAAAATTTAATTTCAATATTTGAAAGCTGATTCGAGATTTGCTCGTGTTATCCACATTAAATTATTCATCATTTTTATGCATTTTACCATATTTGCATGCGTGTTCATATACAAATATATTAGAGAAGTTTATCGTGCTATAGAAAGAAAATAAAATCCTGTAATCTGCTTGTAATTATGAAGAAATTTTTGCTTAAATTCAATTTGTTTATGAATTAACTAGATGCGATAAATTTTCATGCGTTGTTTCAGTAATTTTAATGATAATTTCAATAATTATAGGTAATAATTTGAATTTTTTTTTCTAAAAATACGTATATATGTAGCTTGATGTAAGTTGTTAAACCATATAATCAAAATGATAATATGATATGTGCGATGTTTATATAAGAATTAACACATAATATTACATTTTTATTCAACGAAAATATAATTAAAGTTCTCCAATTGATGAAAATTAACTTGATGGTATGCATTTGAGTTTAGGTGGATTTGAAATTTATATTTTAAATATTAAATTTAAAATTTTGAAATCCATAAACTTAAAAGTCTCTTATTTAGTTAACAAGAAGAATTTAAAATCCTAAATTTTAAATTTATTGTTTGCATTACTAATTAAATAACGTATTTAATTTACGTTAAAATTATCAGTATTAATTTTTAAAACCAAAATTATATTTAAAAAAAAAAACAATATCAACTATATAATAATCAACAAAAGATGTAATTTTTACTGATTATTTGATATGCTAAAACTTTTTTTAAAAAATAAATATACTTGAATATAATAGTTAAATATGTACAAAAATTTTCTTTAAAAATATGAATAAAATTTTTCTGAAAAATAAATCATTTTATAATCCATAACCAAATAGATATTACATAAAAATTGCAAATTAGTTAAAGAAAAGTATTAACTCCAGCAGACCAAGTCTGTCATTTTTATTGAAGTTTTAGCGGCTACATGTTCCTTACGAATATCTTTCCACAAAGCCTAAATTTCTTGGCCCCAAAGAACTAGAATGTGACTCCTCCGGTGCCCGAAAGTATGGACAAGGCCCCATCCTGAAGTATCTAAAAATGAGGACATTTCAGGATAGAAGGATAAGATTCTAAAAACTGTCAACAACAGTTACAAGCCTAGTTATTAAAGGCTCAAGGCGCACTAAGGCGTCAAAGAATCCTTCAGCCTAGACGCAAGAGGTAAGTGCGTGCCTGAGCAAAATGAGATGCAAAAGTAAAAAATTTTAAAAAATCTATAAAGTTAAATGAATGTGATGCTTTTCTTTTTTTTTTTTTCTTTGGTATATATTTTGAATTGGGTTTATTAGTTTGATGAGATTTTGATAACTAATTATCACTAGCGATACTAAATCCAAAAACTACCTAATGCATCAATATAGAATTCTTATAGATCCCAAATATCAAGTTTAAATAGTAATATTTTTTATCAATGAAAATGCTCATTAAAGATGAAAATAAAGAAGGCATGCCTTTCTAGAATCTTGTGCCTGCAACAAAGGTACACACTTAGACGTCAGGTTTGAGCCTGGTTAGCCTTATCCTAATGCATGCCTTTTTAAATGAATATATCGATGTGTCACAAAGAGAAATTTACATGACAAGGATAGGTCATTGCTAAGCATAAGCCTCAACAAGAAATAATTGAGAAAGATTTAAGGTATGCTTCAATTTTTTGCATTAAACAGTAAAATGCACATGTAAAGTTCATATCATAAATAGTTAGGGCCAAGGCTTATTGCGGCCCTCTATAATAATTTTTTATTACCTACCCATATTAAAAATTAGAGCTAAAATCAATCGTGGAAGGGTTGCCGTTCTACCATTTAAAACAACTAAACATACAGAGAAGATAGTCCATTATTAAACTTGATGCAATTCACATGATAGTTTAAATACTGCCTGATCTAATATCTGAAAATTCCACATATCTAAGTGGGATATGATTATGTAAGTTCATACCTTTTTCATTTTATTTCTTTATATATATATATATATAAACATTTTTTAGAGGTTGGTAAGATAATCTTAAAGTGATAGACAGCTTCTTTAGAGGTGTAAACAGGCCTGGATTGTAAGTCCTATCTTTGTAGCCGAGATGGCGTGTTTAGAGCAGTGATTCCTTTGGCAATTACCTCACTTAACTTAAAAGATCAACCTAGAAAAATTCTTTAAGTATGAATTCAATTTTCTGTAGGACAATTTCTTCTTCAAACTTTTCTACCTCATCCTCTGAGTCAAGAAAAATAGTTAATAGTAAAAAAATAATAATCGAAAATTTTAAAAAATGTATAGATAGTTGGGAAAATTTCAAAAGTACAAAAGGATCAGATCTATCAGACTATAAAACTCAATTTTTTCAAAATTGATTTCACAATCAAAACTGAAGATAGAGATCTTCATATTACAAAACCCTTTGAGACGAATACTGAAAGGATTTCTCTTCTGTCTCAAAAATCCTTACAAAAATATCATGAAAAACAATACAAATACATCCATATAGGTTTAGTCCAAGTTAGAATTAAACCGCTAACAAAAGAAGGATTGAACACCTCAATCCTAGCAATTCTTAGAGATACTAGGTTCATAAACTTTCAGGACTCCTTGCTTAGTTCAGTCGAGTCTAGTTTGTGCAGTGGACCAATATCTTTTTATTGCTATCCAAATTTTACTGTTTCGTTAAATAATAGTAATATTACAAAATCCCTTGTTTTACAAATCAAAACTCACAATTACAAAATGCTTGAAGGATCTATTTCTCTCGCACTAATTTACAAAATCCATTACAAAGCTATGGTTTCTGCTTTTGCCACAAAACATAAGTTTCAAAGTAAAAGAGGAGAAACTTTGCTTTTACAAACTGATCTTACAAAATCCAACACTGTAATCCCTAGATCTATCCAATGGAAGAACATAACCCTACCAGAAGAATGGGTATTAGAAGGTGCAGTAGAACCAGAATCTTCAAAAATAGTTGAGCCAAATGTTCAACTAAGGCAAATAACCCAGTATGACGATGGAAGAGTCAGTCTTAGCTTTAACAGAAGCCTTAGGTTTTCAGATGATTCCTCAACATCCAATACTATAGACATAGGAAGAGTATCTTGTATACCTTCTATCATTTGTTTGCCTATTACAAAACCAATTGGAATACAAAATATTCAGCCTTAGTATTCTACCTCATACTTACCTAGCACTTCTAGGTTTTCTACTTCAGAAATGCCTAGATCTACTTTATAAAACGTAGATTACTCTACAAATGTTCCACATCCAGTTATACAAATTTACAAAATGAGTCTGTTCAGGTTGAAACCCAAACAAAGTCAGAACCTACTTCACCTACCTTTTCAGCCATTACAGAAAATGTAAACCATTAACTTAATGTGCTTGAAAAAGAATTTGAAGTGGACAAACAATATTTACATGATTTTTATCCTCCTAAAAATCATAAAAAGCAAATGTGATTTTTCCAACATTTCAATAATCGAAGGAAAGAAATTCAAAAAGAATAGTATGATTTTCTATATGAATATAAAGTTCATATTCTTTTCTTTGAATAGTTTGAAATGTATGCTAATTATCATGACATTCCATATCCGTTTTCAAAAATTTTCAAAAGTCCAAAAAATCAACAAAATTAACAATCCTAGTTTCAAAACCTTCTCAGATTTCAAAACCTAAACAACAGGAGTCAGAAGATAATCAATCAGAGTTCATTGCAGCTCTAAAAGATCTTATAAAGAAAGCAGAAGAAAAATTTTCTGTTAATCCTGTTACTGTTAAGAATAAGACTCCTCACAAAAAGAATTCAAAACAACAGGTTTTAGAGGAACAAAGCCCTCAAGAAACCTTTGAATTACAAAAGAGACCTCTTCCAAAATCAATCCCAGAATTATAAACAAAAAGTGAATTCAAAATCTCTGAATCCACTAACAATCATAAATCATTAAAAAAAAAAAAAAACTAGTTATTCAAAATTTGAATACTAATTCTTCAACTTCCTCTTCAAACTCCAACTAGAAGTCCGAAGAAAACATGCCTTCACAAAAAGATTGATTAATTAATAATTCATCCAATTCAGATTCTAAAATTGAATATGAAAATGCAAAAAATGTCAACATGCTTTTAAAAAATCAAGAATTGATCTTGATGTTTTAAAGCATGAAGATCAATTACAAAACCCTCCAGTCCAATGCCTCCAAAGAGAAATAAAAACCACTAAGAATGAGCTTAAACAGCTTAAAGAGAAAGACACAGGACTCAAAAGCAATCCAGCTTTTATTTTCAAAACCCCAGGAAGAACTTGAGAAAAATAAAGAAAATAGTTTGGAAACTCAAAAACCTCCAGAAGATTTTCTTTTCATCCTCAATTAGATCATCTCCTGAAAATATTTAATACAAATTACCATTGTTTTTTCAAAAGATTACAAAATCAATACAATTGTCTTATTTGATACAGGAGCAAATTTGAACTGTATTAAAGAAAGAATTGTTTCACAGAAATTTTATGAAAAAACCACTGAAAAACTTTTAGCAGCAAATAATTCAAAAATGACTATTAGCTATAAGACAGAAGCCTCCATAGCTAATGGTGTTTTCTTTTAAAAACCTCATTCGTAATTGTTCAAGATATTCATCATAGTGTAATCTTAGAGACTCCTTTCATTAACTTGATAACTTCCTACAAGGTTAATGATGATAATGTCTCCTTCAAAACTACAAAACAAACTCTTGTTTTCCCTTTCGTTACAAAACCAAAAACAAGAAATCTCAATATTATAACAGCTTATTCCATTTATAATAATGACATTAATATTTTAATAGAAGAAAAAAAGCAATACTTGTTGTATTTACAGCAAGATGTTTCTTTAACAAGAATTGAAAAACAATTACAAAACAATTTGGTGAAAAGGAAAATTTTGGATTTCAAAACCCAAATTGAAAGAGAAATTTGTTCTGATCTACCAAATGCCTTTTGAAATCAAAAACAACATATGATAAATTTACCCCATGAAAATGGTTTCGATGAAAAACAGATACCTACAAAAGCCAGACCAATCCAGATAAATGCTTAATTAGAACAACACTGTCGTTCAGAAATTTTGGATTTAAAGAAAAAAAAGATTAATTACAGAATCTATATCCCCTTGAAGTTGTACAGCTTTTTATGTAAACAAAAATTCAGAAATAAAAAACAAACTCTTGTTTTCCCTTTCGTTACAAAACCAAAAACAATAAATCTCAATATTATAAAAGCTTGTTACATTTATAATAATGAGATTAATGTTTTAATAGAAGGAAAAATGCAACACTTGTTGTATTTACAGCAAGATATTTCTTTAACAAGAATTGAAAAACAATTACAAAACAATTTGGTGAAAAAGAAAATTTTGGATTTCAAAACCCAAATTGAAAGAGAAATTTGTTTTGATTTATCACGAATCAAAAACATATGGTAGATTTACCATATGAAAATAATTTCGATGAAAAACAGATACCTACAAAAGCCAGACCAATCCAGATGAATATTGAACTAGAACAACACTATCGTTCAGAAATTTTAGATTTAAAGAAAAAAAAGATTAATTACAAAATCTAGATCCCCTTGGAGTTATGCAGCTTTTTATGTAAATAAAAATTCAGAAATAGAAAGAGGCACTCCTAGATTAGTAATTAATTACAAACCTTTGAATAAAGCTTTGAAATGGATCACGTATCCAATTCTAAACAAAAAAATCTTTTACAAAAACTTCATTTTGCATTTGTATTTTCTAAATTTGATATGAAATCATGATTTTGGCAAACAAAAATTGATCCAAAAGATATATACAAAACAGCATTCACAGTTCCCTTTAAACAGTATAAGTGAAAAGTCATACCTTTTGGCCTGAAAAATACCCCATCAGAATTCCAGAGAACGAATGAAATCTTTAATCCATATTCAAAATTTTGCATAGTCTATATAGATGATGTTCTTGTGTTCTCGGAGTCAATTGAACAACACTTCAAACACCTAAGAACATTCTTCTCTGTTACAAAACGAAATTGCCTTGCCGTTTCAAAATCAAAGATTTATCTCTTTCAAACCAGGATTAGATTTCTAGGCCATTACATATCCCAAGGAACCATTACTCCAATAGAAAGAAGTCTAGAATTTTCAAACAAATTTCCTGATAAAAACTTTGATAAAACCCAACTACAGATATTGTTAGGTAGCTTGAATTATGTCTTAGATTTTTGTCCAAATATTAACCGTCTAGCAAAACTCTTGCATGATAGATTAAAGAAAAATCATGTTCCTTAGTATCAGAGCCAACGACGCACTAGGATCGAAAGGGGAATGAGCTAACAGGGAAGAAACAAAATCTAAATCTTGAGCAATATATAAATAATTAAAGAAATAAACAAAATACACAAGAAAAGGAAATCTTCAGAAATAAAAATTAAATTTATAAATTAGAGATTAAATATATATATTTAATAGGAGGCAGAGCCAGAGCCAAAGACGCACCGGAATCGAAAAGGGGATGAGCTAACAGGGAAGAAACAAAATTTAAATCTTGAGCAATATATAAATAATTAAATAAATAAACAAAATGCACAAAAAAAGAAAATTTTCAGAAATGAAAATTAAATTTATAAATTAGAGATTAAATATATATATATTCAATAGGTGGCAAAGCCAGAGCCAAGGACGCACCGGGATTGAAAGGGAGATGAGCTAACAGGGAAGAAACAAAATCTAAATCTTGAGCAATATATAAATAATTAAAGAAATAAACAAAATACACAACAAAAGAAAATCTTCAGAAATAAAAATTAAATTTGTAAATTAAATATATATATATTCAATAGGCGACAGAGCCAGTCCGTTATAAATATATATATGTATATTTATGCAAAGTAAGTGGTTGAACCGACCATATACATGCAAAATAAATTTGAAATTTTGTAAAAGAAATCGAAGAAAATTTTCTTCAAAATCTTATAAATTTTGTAAGATTTGTACAAAGGTTTTGGAGATGTAATTCCGAGTAGGACTTATAAAGGTTGCTCAACATATGAGCTTCCTAAGATCTACTACAAGGAAGATACAGGGTTTGTAGGTTTTAGGTAAGGCAGAGGTAAGGCAAGGATGAATTGACCTTCCTTCCTTCGATGCCTCAGGTAAGCTTTTTTCAAAGTCTTCTTCGGAGTTTCTCGAATTTGAGAGAAATGAAAGTAGAAGTGATCAGGGGCAGTTTTATAATTTTTTAAAATCTTGAACAGTATCTGCCATTTACTTTTTCACGTGCGAACAGTACTTAAACAGTTCTTCCTATCTGGTGAACAGTGCTTGAACAGTACTTCCTGTTGTCTTCACATGCAAACAGTACAAGTGAATAGTGATAGGTGAACAGTACCCTATCAGATTTTTTGTAAGAAAGAAAAGTAAAAATGCAAAATTACAAAAAATAAAAGCAAAAAAAGTAAAATGGATAATTTTACCGTTATAAATTTCTTTTGCCAATCTTAAATCTTTTTTTTTTTTTTAATAGAGTGGAGCTGGGAGAAAAAAGGTAAGAGGGGCCAATTAAAGATAAGTTGAGGGAAGGGAGATTGAAGTGGTTTAATCATGTGAAGCGTAGACATAAGGAAGCTCCAGTTAGACAAGTAGAGCACATTAGGTTAGAGGATAGAAAGAAAAAAAAAAAGATAGACCTAAATTGACTTGAAAGAGAATAATACAACATGACCTAGAAGCAATACACATTTCTGAGGATTTAACCCAAAATCGTTTAGAGTGGAGAAAACGAATCCATATAACCAACCCCAAATTTTTGGGATAAAGGCTTAGTTGAGTGGAGCTAGGACCGCTCTTTTATCATTCCATCATGTTTTGTAAGTTGTGTCATGTCTCCTCATCGTCACTCGTTTCGTCATCTGACGAGACAGAAGGTAAGTCGTAGTAACTTTCATATTGAACCATGTAATTTTTGTACTATGTTTCAATATGAAAGGGTTTTGGACTTGGCAAATATTCATAGTGGACATATATCCAAGAATATGTACCCGTATGGACAAGCGCATACTTTGAATATCGGTATTTTTGTCAGCTATCGACGACTGTCTTTGCTCGCCATTTATTGAGTTGGACAAAGTGATCTTCGTGATGGATGATAAAGAGGAGGAAGTTTTGTATTCAGGTAGCAGCAATGGATCGCTTGTTGTAGCTCTCCATTTGCTAATACTTCTAGACGTGTTGAAATGATTTGTATGTTTACTGATTTTTGGCGTAGTAATAGTCTTTTGACTTCTTGAAGGACTCTATTTCCCAAAAACCTTGTCATTTCACAATCAGATCTTGTGACTCGGATTCCAACTAACATACCCCATTTGAATAGTTCTCCAACGTCTAGATATCGAGTTTCAGACATTTGAGTTATTTTGAAGCGGGAGATGCTGAAATCTAAGCTGCATTCACAATCTAGATAGCACAGAAGATATCGGTTAGGATGTTCCTGAATGCAATGAAAACGGGACAAACCCTTGTGAGTTTTTGCAGATGGCAGAATCATCCAATAAAGGTGATTTAGTCCACTTTGGACCGATAGTCCTCTCCAAAACTCCTGCTCAAAAATTTAGAATTAATGTAGCCAAAACTGCATATGTTCCCACAGAAAGGCACCAATGTTTATTAGATAATCTTTGGACTATAATACAAAACAAACGGTTGGAAGTAAAAGTTCTCAATGCACTTTGTATTGAGTTCGACGAAGCTAATAAATGTGGCTGACCTCCTTAGCAGAATTAAATATCATGAGGATCATATCATGGTAGCTCAATCATTCATTGAGTTTTTACAAAACCAAATTTTATACAAAACCATTACATCAAAAATTAGTCCATCAGATTCATTCACTTCTAACCAAAATCACCACCTTGAATTACAAAAACAAGAATTTGAAGGCCTAGGATCTCCACTGAATTCTAGTGTAAAAATTCAAAAGCGAAGGACTGAAGGCCTAGGATCCCCACTAGATTCTAGTGTAAAATTACCATTGGCCCCACTGATCAATGTGAAAAATTATCACCAGAGTGAAGTCCTTTTTGCTTCACTTGGTGCCAATAGGTCCTTAGAACATTTCCAAACCCGTTGTCTTTCGAAGAAATTCAGGAAACAAGTTCTCAACGGTCTTCCTCAAGAGATCCGCGAGCATACATTACAAAACATCATCCAGTCTAGAACCAAAGAACAGCTGGATGTTCTTCAAAAATGTCTCAATTTTACAAAAAGCAATTAGCAAGGTCACAATGGATGGTTATGGGAGTAGGAGTACCATTCAAACACTCAAGAACATCCTAACCGACATCCTCTCTGCTATTCAGATTGTGAACACAGCTTAGATTTCAGCATTCCCCGCTTCAAAACAACTCAGATGTTTGAAACTCGATATCTAGACGCCAGAGAATTATTCAAATGAGGTACATTAGCTGGAATTCGAGTCACAATATCTTATTATGAAATGACAAGGTTTTTGGAAAATAGAGTCCTTCAAGAAGTCAGAAGACTATTATTACACTAAAAATCAGTCAACATACAAATCATTTCAACACCTCTAGAAGTAATAGCAAATGGAGAGCTACAACAAGCGATCCATTACTTCTACCTGGATACAAAACTTCCTCCTCTCTATCATCTTCCGGATTGGCCATGCAATCATGAAGATTACTTCGTAATAGCGAGCAAAGACAGTCGTCGATAACTGGCAAAAATACCGATATCCATAGTATGCGCTACTCCATACGGGTACATATTCTCAGATATATGCCCACTATGAATATTTGCCAAGTCCAAAACCCTTTCATATTGAAACACAGTACGAAAATTACATGGTTCAATATGAAAGTTACAACTTACCTTCTATCTTATCAGATTACGAAACGAGTGACAATGAGGAGACATGACACAACTTACAAAACATGATGAAAAGATAAAAGAGTGGTCCCAGCTCCACTCCATTAAAAAAAAATTTAAGACCGAAAAAAAAATTTATGACAACAAAATTATCCATTTTACTTTTTCTGCTTTTATTTTTTATAATTTTATACTTATACTTTTCTTTCTTACAAAAAATCTGACAGGGTACTGTTCACCTGTCACTATTCACTTTTTACTGTTTGCATGTGAAGACAACAGAAAGAACTGTTCAAGCACTGTTCACCCGACATGAAGAACTATTCATACACTGTTCAAATACTGTTCACACATAAAAAAATAAGAGGCAGATACTGTTCAAGATTTCAAAAAATTACAAAACTGCCATTGATCACTTCTATATAAGGAGGCACCTACCCAAGGCAAATCCAAGCTTCTTGAACCCAAGCTTCTTGAATACAAAGCTTCTACAAAAGCTTCAAGCTTCTGTCAAGACTTCTTCCATTTCTCTCAAATCCGAGAAACTCCGAAGGAGACTCTAAAGAAAACTCTCCCCAAGGTAAAGAAATGAGTAAGAAGGTCGATTCACTTCCTAACCTACCCTACCTCTATCTCACCTACAAACCTACAAACTCTGTACTTCCTTGTAGTAAATCTTATGAAGCTCATGTGTTAAGCAACCTTTGTAAATATTACTCGGAATTACATCTCCAAAACCTCTGTACAAAACTTTCAAAAAATTTATAAAATTTCAAAGTAGGTTTCTTTGAAATTTCTTACAAAATTACAAATATTTCTTTCTTTTGCATGCATATGGTCATTTCAACTGCCTGACCTGCATATATATATATATGTATATATATTTATAACGAACTAGCTCTGCTACCTATTGAGTATATATATGTATATATTCCATATTTAAATTTCATATTTATCTTTATAAATTTATATATATATTCATAACGGACTGGCTCTGCCGCCTATTGAATATATATATACTAATATTTAATTTTATTTCTGAAGATTTCTCTTTCTTATGCATTTTGTTTATTTCTTTAATTATTTATATATTACTCAAGATATATATATTCCAACAGGCCTGACTTTGCTGTTACACATTTTTCTCATTGCCAACTAACAGACCATTTGACACCACATTTAGTATCGTAATTGTGTTCTAAGAATATGTGGTACTTCAAAATGCATATGGGTTTGTAGAATTTGGGAGGAACACTTTAATCTTTATATTGGGTTTATTACATAAATTGCAGCCTATAAACAACTAAAATATTTCTTAGTAGTAGAATTTAAACTAAGTGCAGAACCTACATTATGGACTGCTAAAAACAACCACAGAAACAAACATTGCTTCAAATATCTAAATTGTATAGGCAGATGGCAAACTATCATCAAACAATAAATCCTTTATATGCATTAAAGTTCCATTGCATTTTTCTGGCACAAAAGTATGATCATAGATTTTCATGGAATACCCTTTCCTTAATACCCTTCTCTCACCTAGGTTCATAGCTGCCATTTGAATTTTTTTTCTTTTTCTTTTTCACTTTTCCCCTTGTTCAATCTCACAATCCATCATTTTCTTTAATCAATCATTGCACACCACCCTCGCTGACAACAACAAATTTAATAACGAGGCTAAAATATCCAAAGGAAGACCCTGAGGAACACCAAAATAATAACAGTTGTTGAATCATTATCGTGGCAAGAAAAATCTGGTAAACATGAAAAAGAATAAAGTGCATAATTACACATCATCAACTGTTCAAAAACACAAAGTGGAACATATATCAAAATCAATTTATCCAAATGAAAGATAAGATGCACCACAAATGGAAAAGAGCAAACAATCTAATCAACAATTGTAGAATCATACCTGAAGAGAAAGAGCTAGTGACAGAAAGTAAGACCAGCAGTAGCGAGGGCAAGAAAAATGGAGAACCACTGACAGAGGAGGAGGGGGTAGTGACACGGAAAGAGACAGAGAGAGAGAGAGAGAAGCAGCAACGAGTCGAGATATATCTTGACAACAGATAGTTTGAGAGATTAGAATTCTAGAATTTAAAATAACAAGACTAATGGTGTTATTTTATATCTTCAAATTTTTGGGCCCCTAAATTTGTTTAGGATTTGGTATAAATTCAAATCCATTTTTATTTAACCTCCCAAACGAAGGATTTGGCCCAAATCCAAATCCACAAACCCAAATCCATCAATCCAAACAGATAGTAAGGATTTAGATTTAAATTTTGCTGAAAAAATGCAGGAAAAATTTATAAGAAGCACAATATACACCTTGAAAACTGACTTGAATAAAATAGGAGATATAAAATGATTTAGTTATGGTTAAAACGGCGTTAATCGTTTGATCTAAAGTGTAAAATCTTTTTTTTTTTGGTAATGAAGATGAGGAAACAACTAAAAACTTTAGGATATGAAACCCCACTCACATCATAATAAAATTAAGGACAAGGATCAAGCAAGGGAGAGCTGAGAACATGCATTTCCATGAGAAGGGATATGGTAAAATTGGACAAAGATCAAACATCAGAAAATGCTGGATATATGCAACTTGGCATTGAAACGATCTAGGAGCAAAATGAAAAAAAGAGTAGAAAATCAAACAAAAAACTTAAAATGGATTGAGCTATAAGCCTCTAATTCAGGCCCTAGGCAAAGGACCAGCCCCAAATTGCACCAGCAAGCAGCATAACTATTATTAATTTTGGGAAAATTATTACTTAGTTCCTCTAATTTAATGAAACTAACTACTTGGTTTTCCTATTCTAAAAATACATTAGTTAGTCCTTGTATTTTTGTTTCATTTACTCTTTAATCCCTCCGTCTAGTCTAAATCAAGTTTTATGTTAGTCATTTTATTCAAAGAAGAGAGAAACAACCATTACAGGGAAATAATTCAAGAGTTAGAAAATATAATGACTCTATAGTTGTGCTTTCCAAATTACAGGGAATAAATGGAATTCAAAAATGCGTAAAATGAAAAGAGAGATTAAAGAGTAAACGGAATAAAAATACAAGGACTAACAAATACATCATTTAATATAGGAGGTCCAAGTAATTTATAAAATAATAATAATAATAATAATAATAATAATAATAATAATAATTTTCTCTTATAATTTCAAGAATTTCTATGTACATACTGATACTATGTTAACAAAAAAAAAAAAATTTAGTTGACTTTGTTTATGCAAGTCTAACGGAAAAATTACTATAATCTTAATTCCTTTTTAAATGAGAGGCTCATAAGCCTGAGCAACATATGATAGAAATACATAGTATTCTTTTTGATACATCATAAATTTTTAAAGTAAAAATTATAAGAATTTGAAATTTAATTTTTTGCGTATATTATGAGATAAACATTTAATTATGAAACTATTAATTTAATAGTCAATTTTAAATTGCATCAATCTAAGTTTGATGATACAAACAATTATGCTTTCTTTGTTCAGGTTCTCTTTCTGGTCTTTCTTCTCTATTCTCCTGAACTCTATTTTCTGTCACTTTTCTCAAGAAAGTTCATTTGATACAACTTTGGTTGTATCATAGATAATCATACAAATGAGCTTAATTTTGTTCTTATATAAATTTATTTATATATAAGTGTGCATACACCTTCATTGTATAGTTAAAGTCTACTGTTTTTAAAGAAAAGGTACATTATAAAATTAAATCAATGGACATTGCTTTGAAATTAATCATCCCAAATCATTAAATTAAATGATTTATATAGAAGGAAGAAATTATAAAGCCAAAATATATTATATTCCACATAAATCTGGATTTTTAGCAATTCAGCAGCATGACATTATTTACTACATTCATTGATGGGCATATCTATATCAGGGCAAAATTCGACAGTTTACCAAATGGTTTGGCTAGCAACTCAGGAGCTTGTCTCTCTCTAGGTTTTTAGAGAGAAATTTCTCTCGGTTTTTTCTAGTTCTCTATTTCTCAAAGCTCACCGACACTGCCTCCCAAAGGCCTTTCTCTGCCCCTTCCGGACAAGGGAAGGCCTTTTCCCCAACCTGAAAAATGGATTTCCCTTTCCCACCTCTAGGTTGGGGTGTAAATAGCTCATTTTAGTTGCTTTGGTTGCTTTTCAGCAGATCCTAGTGATTGAGATGGAGAGGGTTTTTTTATGATGGTTTGTGGGGTTTGTTTGTGTGTTTTATGCATGATGGGCTCTAGAAGTATACACTGAAAGAATGGTAACTAAAGGGACTTTCCAGCGCCTAGATGATGGTCTCTAGTCCCCCCATGGCTATACAAGAATAAGAAGCCTCTAGCTCTGCCATTCCTCCGTTGATTTTCGGCTTCTCCGTGGTCTCTAGTTCCTCAAAGTCACTGAAAAAGTAGTTCCTAGCTGCAACTGTGTTTGAGATCCTAGGGATGACATCTTGAGAAAGGGGTCTCTTCTTGGCCTCAGACAGGCTGAATCAGCCATGCATGGCCACTGGTAGAAGAGGCCTCCCCTGTATTGTGCTTCTCAGGCTGAAACGATATCCTTCCTTGGCCATTGGGTGGCCAAGAATAAGCGGTGTTGTGTCGCATCTTTCCTGCTTGCAGAATCTCAAAGGTTTCGAGTCAAATACCTGATAGCTCTAAGGTTTCAGTTTGCATGGGCCATAGGCCTATTTCTTCTTGGGCTTGGGTGTTTAAGCTATGTAGTTAGGAACCATCTCTGTAATTGAGCCATGAGCCGTGTACTTCTTCTGCTATCTATTGAAATCCAACTTTGACAAAAAACAAAAGGCACATGATAGCGTTCATTCTTATTTTATATATATATATATATATATATATATATATATATATATGAGTGTTGGTGATGATGTACTGACAATAGAACTTGAAAAAATACATTTGTCTACTCTTTTTTTTTGTCAAAAATAGATTCCATTAGATAATAAATTATATCAGTACATAGCCCAAGACCCAAGTACAAAAATGAATCCCTATCAAACAACCCAAGCTCCCAAAGCCCACGCATCAGAAACCCTAGAGTTTGGGTTGTGCACTTCTTCTATTATATAATGAAATCTATCTTTGACCAAAAATAAAAAATTAGTACACAATAGCATTAATTCAGCATTAATTCTATATATATATATATATATATATATATATATATATATATATATATATAGTGTTGGGGGATAGTGTACTGATAACAAAACAAAAAAAAAATACATCTATTTGTTTTTTTTTTTTTTTTGCCAAAGAGAGATTTTATTAGATAGCAAATAAAAGTAAATGGCCAAGGTGCAAGTACAAAGATGGATCCCAAACCCAAGCTGAAGTTGCACAAAAACACACAGACAACGCCCAAGCAGAATTACCATCAAACCCCTCTCCATTAGATTTGTGGATCTACAACAAAAAAAAAAAAGAGGTATTTACACCTCAACCTAGAGATGGGGAGGGAAAACCCACTCTCCAAGCTAGGAAAAAGGCATACGGGAGGCATATCTTCGGCAAGCTCCAAAGCAGTAGAATCCGGGAGAACGAGAGAGATTTATCTCTCTAAAATTAGAGAGAGCTTTTTTTTTTAATTTTTATCATTGGTGTTAAAACTGAATAAAAAAATTAGAAAAAAAAAAAAAGGAATCAAAGAGTCTATTAGTTTACCTTGTAGTTACACCTTCATGTGCTCCCTTGATGTGAAGATGTTGCAACTAGTTGGCTTCTCCTCAATGGAGAATTTTATTGGCACTTTGGTAACTACCAAGATCTTATGGAAACAACTACTCCGAACAATAAACTGCAATTTCTCTTACATTCTCCAAACATTTTTAAAGTCAACTACCAAAGCCAATCCAATATATTTTGACATGTTGCATCAAACAAGGCCAATAGCTGTTAACAACAGTTCATCTCAAAGATAAGAACAACCAATCCCATGAAAAAGAAGGATCATTTGAACTACTTTGATAAAGAATCATTAAGATCACTCATCTTGACTAAACAAGGCCTTCCAAGAAGGACCTCAAATTTTTCACATCTTCTTTTGACTCTGGATGCATTTGCTGTTTAAACATTTTCCATAGTTCAATAGGATGTTGTCTTTTGACCTGAACATCTCCTGAAAACCTCCCAAACATTTTTCCACACTCTAGATATGGCTTGACATATAGATTATAGAATTTAATCCTACTCAACTTTATCATACCTTTTAGTCCCACCTCATCACTAAGCCCTCTTTTTGCACGCAAATACTCAATCACATTGTAGCGAGGAACAATCTGTTTCTCAAAACTTACTCCCAAGTACTGTGGAACTTCAACCAAAAAACCAACATTAAATTTCATTGTGTTCACCAAAAACTCAATCTTCTTCTCAACGTCCTCTATCATAAATAATCACCCTTGGTTCTCTCCACAAAACCTTAAAAGCATCACTTTCGAATCAACCCATGTTTACATAAGCAATCAACTATTTGCTTTACTTCAAACCCAGCTCTAAAAGTTCCATCACTAAAAATCTTTATTTTGATTGGTGTTCAGCATTTCAAAGAACTAAGCAATTCGAAACACCTAGCAAATTCACCTAATTCCATACCAAGAAATCATGGCTCCCTACTAATCCCTTTTCTAATAAATTCTTTGCTAAAACCCAATCTCTCAAACTCATCAACCAATGGCACCAACCTATTTTCATTTGCAAATCCTATAGCCTCACGGTAGGAATAGAAAATCCAATTGACCTCATCCCTTTGAATCCCAATTCGCATCAAGAACTCAATTCATTGCAATTGCTCCAAGAAAACCCTCTAACACCTTCCTCACAGTACCTTCACTAAAACCTATACCCTTCAAAACATTCACACTCTTATTAAACCCATCTGGATCAATTTGAAAACTTGTAGCATATGCCAAAACACTTTTTATCAACAATGGGGAAATATTCAAAACCCAGATTTTGAAAAACCCATTTCTCATTTCAAAAATTTACATTCCAAAACCCCAGGACATTCAGTAATCAAAGAAACAACAAATTTCCATGGGATTTGAAGGATAAGAGAATACCAAGGGACTTCTAAATTTCATGTAAATTGGAAACCAAAGCGACTTGTACTGATGAAACTGTGTAGTTGGGATGGAGGGAAACTATACCTTTGGAAAAGATTTGCAAGGGAAATCTGTTTCCAGTACAGGGATTCATTTGAGGAATTAGGCATTGTGGACAGGAAATGAAGCCTTTCATTTGGATGAGTGGGGATTGGTTTTGAGGATAACACAAAGCAACGGAGAGCAGTTCTAATGTGAAGGATCTGAGTGGCCATTGATGAATTCAAGCAGGAAGGAATTTTCTCTTATTACCAAGGCCCTTATCAAATAGCTAACTTTTGTTTCCCAATATACTAGACCACCCTGCTTTCATCACTATTACAGCAGAAAATATCAAATGTTAACTAAGAAATGAACTGATAAATTACATAAAAAAAAGTAGGAGCAGGGAAATGAAGTCAACAATTTTTGTTACCTACATTTTCTCAAGACCACCCATTCTGAGAGTAAAGAAGATATATCATGAGCTTTCATCATCCAAAGTTGGAAGATGCATTTCCAACAAGCATTAAAATGATTTTTAAACTGAGAACCCAACATGGTTATCAGCTCCAAAAACTGCATAACAAGTTCAAATTGATTTCAAGGAATAAGGACTAAATTAACAGCTTTAACAGAATACAAGATAATAAAGCCTTGGGAAAATCCTAAAGGAAGAAAAACAATTAACAAATAAACAAGACTCACACCAAATTGAAATCCACAAAACACCCAAGCAAACTAAGATTAAACCACACAAAAATCAGAAGAAGGAAAGTGAACAGAGATGCAGAGAGAACCTGAAAAACAGTAGGCTGTGGCAAATTATTCAAGACAGAGAGGTCGACAAACAGTGAAGGTGGTGAGCATCACTAATGCAGCCTTCAAGATTTACCATAGAAAAAAAATCAATATCAGCAATATTAAAATAAATTATTACAGCAAATTGACAAAAAAAATTTGAAACCCAAAAGAAAAGTATATCAAATTATACCTAAGGATTTGGATCAAAAGCAAATACTAGGTGTTCCAATTTAGCAAAACCAGAAAAAACAGCAGCAAGTCATAGCCTGACTCAGTAACTAAATATGAAAGTGGACCTGTATCTTGAAAACTAATTCTATATGCAGAATTTCCTAAAACTTCAAGCTGCCAAAGCAGAAGAGTTTTATCCAAAGAGATATAACTCATACAGTCATTTTCCACAGCCGAGTAAATCAAACAGTTATTTCAAACACAACCAAGTGCGTAATTCTTTTACTTTAAAGTGCATTGACACTTAAACAGGTAACGTAACCAATTGCTTTCCTTAGACACTTAAATAGCTTAAAAGAAGTTATAGACAGCGGGGAGAAAATAGGACAAGCAAGCAAGCCTTAAACAGTAAAAAAATAAAAAAAATAAAAAAAAAAAGAAAATAAACTAGCAACAGCAAGAAGAAGTTATTCATAAAAACAACAAGCAGGAACTAGATCCTTTGATTCAAGCATAAGAAGTAGCAAAACCCAACAACCCTAAAAAGTCGTAAATTCCACTGTTTCGCCATAAATAATCAAATAAAAAAAGCAAAAATATGACAAATAAGAAACAAATCTCTTAGTGAAACGAAAATCAAAACAGCAAGTCGGGGGTAACTCTATGACATTCAAACCAAGAATCTACTGAAAATAAGCCGGATCTGCTGTGCTGAGAACGAGTCTGTGTTGAGACCGATGCAACCGAAGAAGAAACGCTGATTTTGTCCGAAGGGAAATTGCCAGGGCCAAAGGCACGAGGGAAGGGAAGAGAAGTCTGGCGTGTGGATACTGGCTAGGGCTATTGAAAGTTAAAACTGAGAGAGAGAGAGAGAGTTATTCAAAACTACGTAGTTTTGATTTATAATAAAAAGAGATTTCTAGCTATAAAAAAAACCATATATTTTTATCTAAAACTCAGTGATAATATTTCATATCTTAAATTAAATATTTAATAAATAATAAAAATTTGGAAACTCTTACCTATTTTCTTCCTTTATATTATTTTATTTTATTCTCTATTAGATATTTAATTACTTTTATTATTAATTCCATTTATCCAATTCATACAAAATTAAAATTAAAATAAAACTTTGAGATTATACCTTCCCAGCAATCGTTTCCAAAAGCACAAAAATATTGTTGATTATTTAATTTATTAAATTATATTTAATTACTATTAATTAATAATTGGTGTCTTTTACTAATAATCTATTAAATATATGTATTAAATTTAAACTATGTTTGACATTGAGTTTCAGAGTTTAAAACTATTTTTCTGAATAAAAGCATCATTTTAGATGTTATTGAGAAAAGCAGTTTGTAAAAAATTGTTTTATTATTTTATTGTTCTCATGACTTAAATTGATCAAATTTAATTTTTAATTATTTTTTAACACTTTCTAACTAATATATATTAAAAAAATAATTTTCTCAACAGCAGTTTCAACAGCAATGTCAAACAGGCCCTTAGTCCTTTAATGATCATATATTTAGTTGGAGTGTTAAAAAATATATATCAAATTGTAGACACTATATTTTGGTCGGCATTTAAATATACAACTTATTTTTCTTTAAAAATTACGATGCAATTTTAATTTCAGTGAATGAATTTCCCATCTTAACATCATCCAATCTCAATAAGTTACCTAAATTACGACCCGATCATGGATCACTTATCTGAATTCAGTAATGATTCGAATCGCTTCCCAAATAAGTGACTTCAGAATAATTCGAGCTCACGCACAGTTAGGTTGTTCTCCGATATTTTCATTATATGTTTAAGTTCTCAAAACTTTGTTTTCATACACTTTTAAGTTAGGTTGGTCTCCTCGCTTTTTATTCGGCCTGTTCTGATTGATGTCCGATCTTCGGATCATCCAATATTTCATTTTGTTGTTTTTCGATCTTACTGTGTTTAAATACATCAAAATTCCAAATTGCGATTAGTTTAGTGATCGGTTATCTGACCTGAATTGTTCAAACAACATTAATAAAGTTGATCCAATCTCTAATAATTATTCCAACCTTAAGCACTTCAATTATGATTCGATCTCAAGTTACCTTTCCGATTTTACAAATCACTCTTCAAATGTTTCAAGATTCAATCGATATTCGGTCTCAGGGCTATCTGATCTCATGTTCGTGTTCAATGTTTTTTTTTTTCCGATCTCTTTAAGGTGTGGTCTTATGTTTTAACTGATCTCTGGATCATCTAGTCTACATTCAACTTTATTCAATTGATTGGCAATTAATTCTTTCTGATCTATTCAGTACTTGTATGTGGTTTGATGTTTTCCCGATTCCATCAAGAAAATTAATCACAAAAATAGATTATTCATTTCAGAAGATATGATTACAAAGTCATTCGGAGGGAGGGTCTTCCCCAACCCAATCTTCAGCTACATTTTCAAAATTTACACTCTCCTCCCTCTCTTGTTCGTCCTCCCTCTCGGCCACGACACTCGAGGAGAGCTTTTCCAACCAGGTAAAGTCTTCTTCAGGGTAGCGCTTGACCAGCTCGACAAGGAGATCGCTGTGGGCGTTCACATAAGCGCTAGCTTCCATCACTAGAGCTCCATCCTCCTTTGCCTTTATCTCCTGGGAGAATCGAGCCAGATCAGCAGCTTGGCAGGCTCGGGCATCTTCAAGTTCCTTCTCTAGCTGAGCCGTTCTCCCTTCATAAGATCTCACTTACCCCTCCAGGTCAATGATTCGCTCATTAGCAGCCGAAAGTTGGGCCTTCGCAGCCGCTACATCCTAGACTGCCTTTATGATCTCCCTCCTTAAGAGATGGGCCTTTTCTCTGAGCATTTATTAGTTCGTAATTGCCTCTAAGCCCAAGCTCATCGTTTGGGTCAGAAAATCTTCCACGCTCTCTAGATCCATCTGAGTCTGATCTTCAAGGAGGCAGATCGAAGGGCCTAAGACCTTGGCTAGATTGATATTCCCCTGTACTGACGGTTCCTCTCTAGTGATTAAAGTAGAACTTGAGCACCTCAGGAGAGCGGTTGCTTGACTGGGATTGCCAGTCCCAAAGATTCGCCCTCTACACCCGAAGAGACCAGAGGTTGGGGAGGAGGTTCAGCGAGTTGAATGGGAGGCTCTGGAGTGAAGATCTCTACCTCCAAGGTCGGCTATTCTTGAGTTCGGACCAGAGAGCTCGGCACTCACACCAGAACCCGTCTCTGTGCCTTGGCAGCGGCAGCAGCTTCCTTCATCTCTAACACCTTCCAGGCGAGCTCCCTCTTCCGTTTATGACTTTCCTTCGTGGTCTCACTTCCCGCCATACCTGCACAAAAAATAAGTTAGTGAGTTTACTAGGACTAAAAGACTTCAGATTCAGGTTTTACCGGTCCCTCGCCCAAGATCAGAGAGTTGTGGTTCGATGTTCTCATGGGCGATCACACTCATTATCCACTATTTCAGTTCAACCATGATCACATCTGAACATGAGTATCTATGCGTGATCGCCTGGTTTTTCAATTCCTTCACCATAACATCCTCGACTTCGTTCAAAGTGATCTTCTTTTCCGGCACTGGGACCAAGTAATTCCAACTACGTGGAATGCCGGCGAAACCATTGGAATCTTTACTCCTAAGGATAAAGAATCGATTTTTCTAATTTTTTAGTGAGAAAGGGAGATCGATGAAGAGTCCGCAGTTCGGCTTCGCTTGAAAGAATCAGAATTCATCATCCTTTCGCCGAGCAAGTTGATGTATTTCAGCGAAGACCTTCACTATGGGCTGAAGTCCCTTAGCTCGGCAAAGACCTCTGAAGGCCACCAGAGTCCACCAAGAGTTCGGATGCACTTGAGCTACAATGACTCAATGATACTTCAGGACGTTTTTATAAAATTGCTCCAGAGGGAATCGTAGTCCGGCCTTCAGTTGTTCTTCGTACACTACAATCAGATTCGCTTCGTTGAAGAAGTGGTCAGCTCAGAAATCCCCATGACATCTAATGAGCTCAAAAGAGTTGGTTTAGAGATTGAATTCTTGGCTAATTGATTTGAGATCAACTAACCCAAGGACTGGTAGGAGTTCATCCACAAGTAGATTCTCCTTCCTCGTAACTGAAGCCTATTTTTGCTTTGGCCCAGCAGGCTAATTAGTGATCGGAATGATAGCTGTACTAGGTTTGGATCGCCCATCTGGTCCAACCTCATCACCTTCCTCGGATGTCCACGAAAAGTGAACGAAGGGCGGGCTTACAACTCTCTGACTGTCGGTACTGCTTATTTTCAAGAAATGAAGTTAAATTTGACCAGAAAATGATCAAACTCTTACTAGATTGGAAATCAGTGCCAGAAAAGTGGAGGAAATCGAGAGAGAGCATCGAGGGGCTTGAAGAAATGGAGAGAGCAAAATGTGCGAATGACTCAAACCCCCCTCCTGTTTATACTCGTCTGAGCATTAAATGTTTGCGAGGCCTTAGGCGACGCATTAATAAGTTAGAAATCTAGTCGTATCCCACTTCTACATCAAGAGAAGATTCCAGAGGGAGAAGAGATCGGATAAGTGAGGTCGGTTGTGAGGATTGACTAGAAATAGGATAGTAATAGGGTCTAGATGGAAGAGATCGGTTGAATAAAGGTATAACTAAAGATCAGATCGGATAAGATTATGATGAGATCGGATTGGTTGAAGAAGGTATTAGTTAAAAGAGATTGGAAAGACAATCAATATAATGCAAACAATAAAAACATAATGAATAAAATAAAAAAAGAATAAAAAAATAAAATGAAATTAAGCTTAAATAAAAGTCCATTTCATTTTCCAAAAGATCAAATTCATCATTTGGGCGATCTATCCAGCCCGATCATTAATTACAGATATTCCTACCTACTATACCCTGCGCTCTACCCTTGTATCCGCAGTTCGACACCTCCCGATCTCAGGATGTCGTTCAAGAGGTACATGGAGATCAGGAGGGTAGCTCTTATCAACTATAGTAAAGACCACGGAAAGCTCGGTGTTATCGTCGATGCATCGACCATAACCGAGCTATAATCGAGACCCCTAAGATGGTTAGGAGCTAAATGAACTTCAAGAGGCGGTCACAGATATAAAGATTAAAATTAGCAGTCCCCTTGCTCGAGGTCAATTTGTGGCTCAAATCCAAAACCCGATTAAAGATTGGCATGGTAGTCATTTTGGACCCTGATCGGCCGTTTAGTCCGGTTTTCTCACCATCATCAGATGACGTTATAATTCTCTGATTGTCGGCGTTGTTCATTTTCAGGTGATAGATAAATAAAGTTATCAAAAAAAGATCAAAACGGCTGTCAAGTTGAAAATTAATGCCGGAAAGGTAAGGCATGGGGAAGAACAGGTCGAAAATAAACCGGAGAGGAAAAGTGTGAAGGTGAAAATAACAGAGTTTTCCCCCTGGTATATATAGGCCTCAGTATTTAATACTCCTAAAACCTTAACTGATACATTGGGAAGTGAAGAATTTAATGCCTTTCGAATTTTCAAAGGGCACCAATGGAGACCAGATGAAGAGAATGGATGAAGAGATCGAAAATGTAACAGGAGATTAGACGTGAAGGTAGAAGATATAGAGATAGGATGGGTTAAAGATTGACAGATTGGATAGATCGGGAGGTTCGAAAATCAATGGAAGTTACTTCAGTCCATGACCCTTGATCTACATAGTCAGCTTTCCCTGCCATCGGATTTGAGTTGTTAATGCATTTCGGGTACAATCCGATCTCCACCATCCACTTCATTTCAAAATAAGGGCCCGAACCATCGGATCTGAGGCAGTTAAAGCATTTTGGTACGTCCCAATCCACACCTTTGATTTCACCTGTAAGGATAGATTTTGGACCATGGGATTAAAGTAAATAACAGATTCAGCACCTTTCATTCCCAACCCTTAGATCCATTCTGTAAGGCAAAATGCCCAACCGTTGGATTAGAGAAAAAGGGACAAAAGAGTCCTGAGTTAAATCTCATCCTTCAATTATTGGTCTCTTTAATTCCTGACCCTTAGATTCAGTCCTTCTAGATCCGCACCCTTCAATCTTGCCATCTGAAATCCCAGTCGTTCATTTGGAGACCCTCGTTCCCTATAAATACCTGAATGTTTCACTGTAGAAGGGGTCTTTGGTCTAAGTTTTGAGATTTCGAGTATTAGTCATTGGCTTTTGATCTTGAAATCTTGTAGTTTCCCTTGGCGCTTTGATCTTCTGTCTCAAGTTTCAATCTCTGTTTTTTCATCCATCTCCTGGAATATAAAGTTATTGGTGCGAAAGGGGCTTTATAAACGTGTTTTCTAAAGAATCTCCTCCAGAAGTCCCAATATTTCGGTCCCATTCTTTAGTAGATTTGCTTAGAAGCTCGATGGTCCAGCTTTGGTTCGTCATCAGGATCTTGTTCCCGTCACCATCATATCAAAAGGTGCCCTTAGTTGACTCAGCCTTAGCGACTCCATCTTGAAGTGAGACATTAGCATTGGCTCTCCCGTCACCTTGGTAGCTCATTACAGGTAAACATCTTAATAGTCCCTCTACTGATTGAATGCAACTAGGCTGTATTTGTTACGTAAGAACTTTTAGGACATCGAATCATACTGAACTTTTAGAATAGACTAGTGTTAGATTGACTTATCTCACAAATGTTACATTTTGCATGCTATAGCAATGCGTACGTCATTTCAAAAGATTTTTATTTTTGTTAGTGCAAGAATAAGAGTTCGGATGATATAAATATTAATGGAGTTTCGGAAGGGTAGTAAATAGTTAGGATAGGAATCAGATAAATACGAAAGTGATGATATGGAGAGTTTAGATTTGATTAAAGAGGGGGAAATAATAAGGGCAAGTAGATGTAAGTTTGGGTAACTAATAAGAGATCAGAAATCAAGGAGACGAGAAGATTTCAGACAGTAAGAAAAAGGATCGAAAATCAGGAGGACAAGAAAAGAGCTCAGACAGTAATAAAGAGATTGAGAAGTAGCGTGTACAATTTACCATTTCACACAATCTTAATCCTTTATATCATTCCTGTCTTTTAGGGGGAGTTCAGGAGAGAGTCCTTTCCTTGGATCCCCGTAGTTTTACGCATCTATTATAAAGTTCATCTTTTATAAATACGGTAGTTCTAGAGAAAGTCCTTCCCTCAAACCCTTGTAGCTTTATATTTCATTACAAAACTCATTCCTTATAAATATGAGAGTTCGAGAGACAATCCTTACCTTAAACCCCTGCAATTTTAATGCCTCCATTATAAAACTCGTCCTTTGCGAATATGGGAGTTCGGGAGAGAGTTCTTTCCTTGAACTCTTGCAACCTTACATCCTTATGAAAGTCATTCTTTTGTAAATACGAGAATCCTGGAGAGAGTTCTTTCCTTGAATTCCCGCGGTTATACATTCTATAAAGCTCGTTTGGCACAAAATAGGGGAGATCGAGAGAGAGTCCTTTCCCTAAAATCCCTACGCTCATCTTTTACAAAATTCTATGAATCCTTCAACAAATTTATCGAACATATTTCAATGTTCGATTCACAAGAGAATCCTTCCAAGAACTCTGAACTTTATATTTGAAACCAATGGAGAGTTTCTCTTAGAATCCATGTGTTAATGTTATTAAGGAAGTCCCCCTCCCTCACTTTCAGTTCAATTTAATAAAATGAAACATCATAATGGCAAAAAAACATTAAATAGGTTAAAAATAAAATGATGTGGGTAAAGGTTTTACAGCTAGTTTTGCCAATGATGAGACCTTTCTTCGTTAAGTGAGAGTCCTCATTAATGAAGGGAACTCTCTAAGTTCCAATTAGCCCATTCCTCTTGAATTAGAGTCCTAATTAAGAGGAATAAAAATCTATACCCATATCGGTTCATACATATTCACTACACACATCACACCCTCAATTATTTGGATACTAGTGAGGAGGTGAATAATGAATGAGCTGAGAGTCCTCCTCACTCATTGTAAATCTCTAGGAATCAAATAATGCCTCTTTGGAATTAGAGTCCTAATTCGGGGAGGGAGGAATCTAATAAATACATAATAAATTAAAAAAACTCAATCTCAACTCACTTTGGAATCATTCCATTTACTCGTGTTTATGTAAAATCCAAAATAGTGAAAAATTATGCGTTCATTTATTAAACTAAATGAACCAACATTGCAATGTAAATCCCAAAATTATCGGTTTTAAATTATAAAGAGCACATCATTAAATTTACTTATCCTGGTTGAGGGAGAATGTGGGGTGCCTAACACCTTCCCCACACGTATACGGACCCCGAACCTAGAATCTCTGCTCTAAAAGTGGCATAAAAATTTTTTTCAAAATAAAAATGGTTTTTTTTTTTAATTTCGCTCAAAATTAAAGTGGCGATTCCTCACTTTCTCACTTTAGTGAGAATCGTCCAACAACCGCAAAACTCTTGCGACACAAATATAAAATTTGAAACAAATTAGTTATTAAAATTTTATATTTATAATTTATTATATAACACAAACAATAAATTATATGATATAAGTATATTAATATAATTATAATCAACTCAATTACATGATTATGTATACACTCGTACTTCATGTAGTTTCATAAATTTTAACTAAACTCAAAATTATGATTGTGATTTAAAATTTAATTTATATGAGTAAGTGAAAAATATTGAGTAGGATAATAATATTTAATAAATAAAATTTTTATTTTATTATATTACAATTTTGCATAATAATATATTATTCTTTATTGCTAGCATATATTTATTATCTATATTTTAATTTTATTTCTTATATAAAAATTAATTTGATTTTTATAAATAAATAATTTTAAAGTACAAATAATAATATTTTATAAATACAAAAAATAATAAATTATTTTTAGAACAATTACAAATAAAATAATTGTAACGCCCTCTCTTTAGGTAGTTCCGTATATTCTACTGTTCCTATGACTAAAGTCTGTTCAGACAGCCAGGATGTCTGTAATCACACTTAAATTAGAGTGAGGAGTCATAAATTGATTGAATAAGGATCAAGTAAAGTTAAAGGAAAAAGAAAGAAGCGAAGTGCAAATCGGTTAAATGAGCAGAAGGTCCCGATGATGGGTGACCTTCCGAGGAAATAACTGAAAGTTCAATTGCCAACCCCACACTTATGGAAAACCCTATGGGACATTTATTTGAGACTAAATTGAAGGATTAATGACAATGAAAATGTCAAAGAAATGTAAGAAAATTTAATACCAATCGGTAAAGGCAATTATAGTTTGATGAACCTAATGAAATGGCATTTTGGTCATTTGACACCCATAGTTGACTTTTGACCAAAATATCAATTAAATTAAGTGAAATTAATGTAATAAAATATGATGAAATTTTGATAAAAATACAACTAGAGAAGAGCAATTGAAAGAAGAAAAGAAAGAAATGAAAATTAAATATTAAGTATGACCTAAGCATGATTATATGATGACCTCATTGAAAATTTCTACTAATTATAATTAGACACATAGAATATAAGTGACAAAAATTCATTAAAAAGAAAAAAAAAATTAGTCATCTTCTTCAAATCCCTCTCTTGGCCGAAACCACTCCCTCACCTCTCTTCCTCCATTTTTGGTTTTTCAAGCTCAATTTCCCTTGAATTTCTTCCTTATTTTTTATAACACCAAATACAAAAACTTGATTATAGACCTTGATTAAGAGACTAGTAGCAAAAAGAAGAAGGGAAAGTGAGGAATTGGAAAGCTTGGAAATCTCTCAAGTGAGGTTAGTGCCTAATCCTATCTTCTTCCTTCTTTAAATCTTGAAATTTAGTTGAATTGAGATGGAATTTCATGAGAAATGGAAAAGATGATGCATGATTAAGGGGTATGGAACTTCGGCTGACATAGAGAGAATTAAAATTTGAAGGATTTGATGGAATTAAATTTGTTTAGTAGTGTTAATTGATATGTATATATATGAATTTTAAGTTGAATTGTATGAGTTGTATGAGATTGAGAAAATGACTAATTAGGGTTTAAGAAAAATTAGGGATTTTGTGCTATGTTGTGTGATCAATGTTGTTGAGGTCAAATATTGACCATTTGATGAGAATTGGTTGAGTTTTGAAGTTGGTTGTGAAGTTGAATTATGGAATTGGAAGTGTAATTTCTGTGTAGAAATTCTGGACCTCTAAGCCCAGTGTGCTTATGTGGCCATAAGTAGAGCTACATAGCTCCAATTGGTGTGAGGTCAATTGGAGATTAAACCTTAGACATAATCCTAGAAATGGTATGAAGAAAGCTTGCCCAAAAACTGACCATAGCCTGCCCTAAAATTGACTTGAATCTGGATATGGCATTCTGGACCTGGACAGAAAGACCATTTGAACAATGCTCAGTAATTTGAGCATAACTTGCACTAGAAAACTCCAAATGACCTGATTCTTGAATCCATGAACTCCTGAAACATAGGAGAACATTTCTTATGAAGAACTCAGAGCCCAGTTAAGAACCAAACCCAATCAAATTGCTAGACTAAATTAGTCCATCAAATATGCCTGGACAAAACCTGAACCTAGAAAATCCTGAACTTAGGTACCCGACCAGTTGTGGTAAAAAAGCCACAACTCAGTCTATAAAATTGCAAATGCAGTGATTCAAAAGCGAAAATTTTCATAAGACCTAGAGCTACAATTTTGATGTTTTGACTAGAACCCAGAACCAAATGCAATTTAGGAAAATTACTAGGAAAATTCAGGAATTCCCAATCTGGAATTCCTACACCTGGATAGATGTGCCATTTGACACCCAAATGGTAAATAGATCATAACTTCCATTAGAAAACTTCAATTGGGATGAGCCAAACTGATATGAAAACTTAAGAAATAGAACTACAACTTTGGTTTAGGAACCTTACTCAAATTTTGAGTGTAAGATCCTTAATTATTAATTTAGGAAAATTGACCTGAAACCTGAAATCCTGGAACTTCAGGATTCATTAGACCAGATTGGTAAATTAGCTATAACTTGCCCTACACAATTCTAAATTTAGTAATTCTTGAACCTGTATAACCATGATACATAGGAGAACAACTCATATGAAGAATACTAAGCTAAATTTTGATTGTAACTTGTCCAAATAGTTTGACAAAATTAAGTTCCAGAATCTGCCCCATTCTAGAACAGTATTGGTTATTGGACCAGCACTTGGTAAATTATCCATAACTAAAGCTAAAAAACTCCAAATTGAATGATTCGAAAAGGAAATTAAAAAGCCAAGACAATAAGGAACAACTTCCATGAAGAAAGTATGACCAAATTACTACTGTAGCTTGGCCTAATATGAGAATGAAGTCAAATTTGAAATTCTGAAATTTATATAATATCACATAAATGACTTGAAATGTAGTTGGTATTCAATACCATTAGCTCACTGAACTTAAATGTGAGATGAATATGTATTTGGGACCCATGTTCCCAACATGATTGAAGTCCAAAAATGCTATGAAACATGTAACACTCTTATATGTATAGCCTGGTATATTTCACTGTTCCGGTGACCGGTATCGATTCGAACAATTAAGGGGATTAGGACCACATCTAAGACACCTAGATAAGCCCTGAATATAAATAATTAGTAATTGCCAAATAGTTAAGTATAAAGAAGAAAAACATAACATAAAAGGTTAAATGAGCCCGGAGTCACAGCGATGGGTGACTTTCCCGGGAAGTGATTGCGAAGGTCATTGTAACCTTAATTCTGAACAGGAAAATGTGATGCCGCAGTCCTTAGAATTATTGCGAACACAGTGGAAAAGAAAAAATCATAGAAAAGAATTGTTAAGCAGGTCAAATAATTAGGTTAGGGATTCGAAAGAAATATCGAATAACTTGCAAACGGGATTGAGCCGGTGAGGGGCAAATTGGTCAATTCACCCCTAGAGCTGACTCCTGACCTAACTGTTCAATGAAATCGGAAAAACAAAAATTTTGGAATCGAGAATTAAATTAAATAATTAATGAAAAAATAAATGCAAAAGAAAATGAAAATGTAAAAAGTTATTACATCATGCTTATCTCACCTTTATGACATCATAATTGATTTTTTTTATCACCCACCAATATTGACCAAGTAAAAAATTGTTTAAAGAAGACAAATACATAAAAAAAAAAAGTCATTCTTCTTCCTTCATGAAATCGACAGCCCCTCTCCCTCTTGAAGATCTCTATAGCCAATCTCCATTAACAAGCTTTTAAAGCTTGAATTTCTTGATTGTGTCCCATAAATTCCAACCCTAAACCTTAAAAAGCTTTTAATCTATACTAGAGAAGGTGATTGAGCAAGAAAGAAAGAAGAAAAGAGGAGTAGAATTGAAGATTGAACTTCAAAGTTTAAGGTTAGTGAGTTAAATTGAAACTTTTAGTTTAATTCTTGTGTTCTTAGCTCAATGAACCTAGAAATTAACTTAAAAACAAAAGAAAATTATTATGGGGGATCAAAGAGGATTTTTGGCCAGCTCATGGTAGGGTTTAGATTGAATGATTTTGATGTATTTGAATGGTTATTTAGGTTAAGTTATGTATGTAGACCATGGAAATATACTTTGATTGCATTGGATTTTAAATTTGTGTAATTAGGGTTCTTGAGCATGGGAAAAATTGGGAAAAATTTTGAGAATTGGTCAATTGATGTAATTGACCTTACTTGAGTTGAAAAATGGTCAATTGAGACCATTTTTGGTGTGTGTGAATTGCTAGAATCAAGTTAAAATTCGGATTGGTTAGTGATCAGATTCTAGCAGCTTGATCTAGGTCCCTTTCAGGGACCAAAACTAAAAATTTACCAACCCAATTGGTGTTAGGCCAATTGAGAATGAAACTAGACACATAATGGACCATTTTTTCGTTAGGAAGCATGCCCAGAAAATAACCATAGCCTAGTGAACAATTAGATCAAACTCGGGTGTAGTGCACTACCACTGTACCAAAATGACTAAATGAACAATGTTTGTTCATTTGGCCATAACTTGGGCTATACAGGTCCAAATGATCTGATTCATGTGGCATTGGAAAGGTATGACATAGCACTACAACTTTCATGGAGAACACCAACCCAAATTCTATTTATAACCCAGTCATTTTGCCACCCAAAGTTAGTGGTTCAAAACTGTCAAAGTTAGGTGCCCAGAAATTCTGGGTAGACCAATCCGGCTAGCCCTGTTCAAATGGTCATAACTTGGGCTACAAAACTCCAAATGGAGTGATTCAAAAAGGGAATTAAAGTCAAGACAATAAGGAACAAGTTTTATGAAGAACACTTTGTCAAATTCTAACACAACATGACCAATGAAACAGTACAAAACAGGATACCAAATCTGGAAAATTTGAAATTGTGCCTAGGAAACCTAAAAATCTAAGGAGCAACTAAAACCTACAAAATTGATAACCAAAATATGGTATGTGGGTTAAATTGAAATCTCTATATCTATTAAGCATAAGAAAGTCAACAAATTGACTTGAATAGTATCGTGAATAGTAACCCCGAAATACAATGTGTATGAAATTAATTATTACTAATTTTTGAAATAAACGAATTGAAATTTTGAGTTATGATCTATTTAATTGAAATGTGGAGTTTGGGGTAAATTTGTGTTATTGAGTTGAACTGGTGGTTGATTTGGTTGAAGTGTTATATTGGGAGTGTTTTCCACAGGTAAAATTTTTCGGTTTTCTGAAATACAGCCGGCACTCTGCTGAAATTTTCTAAAATTTGTGGAAAAATGAAAATAGACAAAAAATTTTACATGACTTTTAAACCTTAATTAAATATTTTTAATTCCTAACAAAAATGCTCACCACTTTAAAAAAGTAATAAAATTATTTTAAAATCCTTTGTAGTGTATTTAATGGGTTATCGGTAGACGAAGTCGGTAATTTATCAGGTATACTACGGAATTATGTTACGCCTTACAGAGGGGTAAGGTGTGACAAAACATGAATATAAAATTTGATGAGAATATGTGACGTATGGATGCTTAAGAACACTAAGTGCCCATGTAAGCCTAGACATGTATATATGGTTTGGATAGGTTTGGCATGCCAAGAAGGGACCAATATATTTAGCAGTACTGCTTATGGCTTTTATGTCATTCTGTTATATATGGCTTGTGTGCCATTCTGTTACATTCGGCTTTATGCCCGATATATGGCTTTATGCTCGTTTATAACTTTGAAGTCATTCTGTTGATATTATGGCTTCTAGCCATTCTGCATACATGGTTGACATTATGTGTCCCATGGTATGACGGCCCGAGGCACTCTGGTATCCAGTGCTCAAAAACCCATGTATCCAGTCCAGTCAGTCTGTTGTAGGTTACTTGGGCATCGAAAAGTATTAATTAGATTAAATATGTATTGAAATAAGGTAAAGAAATGGAATAATAAGATAAAGAAAAAGGAAGATCTCAATAGAATAGATGTTCTAAAAGATCAGTATAATGAGGGAAAAAAAATGATGTTTAAGATTATTATAAGATCGACTAATGGGGTGCTAGAAATAATTGGTATTATAAATCGTAATTAGCTTTCAACTAATCCATAATTCATTAATTATGCATTTTCCTTATAAGTACTACAACCATGAAATTATTGCTTGTATTTGTATATTATATTTCCATTGTATTATTACACCACTAAGCAGAAATGCTTAGCGCGTTGGATTTCTCACCGCGTAGGTTTTGGAGATAAAGCCCAGTAGACATCAGATTGGGATTTTTTGGAGTTCAGATCTGCATAAGTGTTGGATAGTGTCACCTCCTCACGCAATGCATTTTGGTTAGGTCCACCAGACCACAGTAGTGTATTTTGTATATTGTAAAACTTTATTAAGTTTTGTAATGTAAACTATGAATTTATGTAATTAAATTTGCATATGATGTAAATTAGTAAATTTGAAAATTTTATGTATGAATTGAATAGGAATGAATGAGAATTTGAATGGTTTGATGATTTGGATTTGAGAATTATGATGAGATTATGAATTGGAGACATGATATTACTGATGGAATTTTAAAATAGGTGATTAGTGTAAACGGCAAATATTAATAAAATAAGAGAAACCACGTTGGTTTCTCCATTTAAATATTCAGATATAAATAATAAAGGAAAATAAAGTAATAATGAATAAAGTATGACAATTGAGTTTTAAAATAAAAATGGCATCAAAATAAATTATAAATAAAGTAAGATAAAAGAATGTATTCCGGCACTAAATATAGCATTCATTGTCCGACTACACTGTAGATCGGGTAAGGAGTTTTACATAATATTTTTTAAATATTATAAGATATAATAATTAATATAAATATTTTTATAAATGAGTCAACTTACATATCAATAAATAAGCTTCTCACAAGTTTATTCGTGAGTCAGCTCACAAGCTTGATTAATAAGCTAACTTGTGAATTTCAACAAATCAAATATTGCCAAGCCCAAGTTTAGCTCATTTGTTAAACAAACTTAAATATCAAATTCGAAATTGACTTGTTTAAAAAACAAACTGAATTGAATTAAACTGAGTTTTGAGTTTCGAGTTGATACTTGTATTCTTAATTAATTGACACATGACATAATTAGAAATAATAATCTTATTTCATAAATATAAAATATTTAAAATTTATAAATTTTAAAATATTTAAAATTTCATTTTAATTTAACATTAGATAATACTTAAGTTAACAAATTTACCTTAAAATGTATAATATATTTAATATAAACATAATTTCAATTTATATATATAAAAAGAAATTAATAATTTATTTTTTAGATAATACGTATAATATATAACTAATATAAATAAAAACTTATTTATTAAATATTTTAAAAGATTTTAAATTTTTATCTTTTTTGATATATATAAATACGTATAAAACACATATTAATACAATATTAAGTATATAATATCATATGGGATAGTGTCGGAGCAAGCACATGACAATTCTGATTCTGCAGCAACGCACGAACTCCTTCAAGCATTAATAACAAACGATCGCGAATCAATGTCATCATACATCAAGTTTCAATTTGATCATATATAATAATATTGATACTAGCAACACTTTCCAAATTACACCCGAAATCTTTTAAGTATATTTGTTTCCAAAATTTCTCATATTTTTATTTTAATTCAGTCAATTATTTTAATTTAAATTAAATACTATTAGATCAATATATATTAAATATATAAATCAATATAATAATTAATTTTTTCTATCAAATTAAAAAAATAATTTAATCAATTGAAATTAACTTAATTTAAGTTAAATAAAAATTAAGAAAAAAATAAATAAATTGTTGCCGACAAGTTATTGCATAATCTCCCGTTTTTCCAATATAATTCAGTGCATTAAAAAAGGGCAATTTTCAGGCATATTAGTACAATGAAATCACTTAAAAAAAATAAAACACAACTAAATATTTTTTTAATGTTAAGAGAATAGACATTAACACTGTTTATTAGTTTTATTATTAGTAGCAAAGAGAAATGAGAAAAACACAACTCAATAAAATATCAAGGCAAAAGTGCATTATTTAGTTAAGCAAAAGGAGGAAGTAACCCACAATTTCCACTCAATGCTTTGCATCTTCTTCTTCACAGAACTTCTTGTACTCATCTGAGTCCTTCAAGTTCTTGAGTTCACCAACATTACTAATGTCGACCTTTATAATCCATCCCTTCTCATATGGGCTTGAGTTTACCTGCAAATTGACAAATGAAACAAACATAACTACACAAGCGAGCACAAAGAAGATCATAACTCTACAGGGGAAGTGTTAATGCCGAGAAATCAAACATCACCATGAAGCAAGGAAATTGGAAAAGCTATGATCTTTCATATGATCACAAACTTGGACTAGGGGAAAAAAAAAGAAAAAAGAAAACTAAATAATTAAATACTTTACGCATAATAACTCAAATGTTAATCTGCTTAAATTGTTAAGCAGATTATTATTATAATTATTTCCTTGCTATATCTTTCTGCAAGTAAACCTCATTCCTATAGCAAAACAATTATACCCTAAAGTTGGAGGAATTAGATTGTTAATAATTGGTCAGAGGAAAGAAATAACAATATGAGAAAAAACAGAAAAATGATACCAACAGCAATTGACAAGAATGCCATCAAGGACAGGACACATTACAGGAAGAACAAATGCCAGGCACCCAAACTGACATGCACCGTGAATATATCTCAAACACAAACCTTTTAGAGTAGGAGAGATAAGTTTTAGTTTTGTTGAGTTGTACATTCTCAAATAGACGTGTAAAATTGAACAAAACCTGCTTAATTTTGTCATAATCACTATTTCTTTAACAACTGCACATAACAAATCATTTAAAAAAAAAATAGCTCAAATAATGGTAAAATGCAACCTACAAATGATTTCATATATAAATTAATGTGGCAAAAATAATATATATAGGACCATACAAGAGGACTAACCAAAGCAGGGGAGTTGTTCAGCTCTTCATTGACTTCAACAACTTTCCCTGAAACAGGAGAATTGATATCACTAGTAGCCTTAACGCTTTCAACTGCACCAAAACTATCGCCCTGTTTTACAGCAGTACCCACTTCCGGTAATTCAACATACACAACATCACCTAAATGATCTTGTGCATGATCAGTTATACCAACAGTAGCAGAATTACCATCAACTTTCACCCACTCATGACTGTCAGCATACTTCAGATCCTTTACGACTGTGAATGGATTCAAAAAGTATAAGCAAAATCAACAACGGCCCAAGTTGTAAGAAATCAAACAATGAACCTCAGAATCCCACAAAACTGAAAATCAGAAAATGTAACAAAGCCTCCACAAACAAATGAAAATGGCAGCTGAATATGAGATCAATTCAATGGAGTATAGCAAGAAGCTTTGTTTAGCTCAATGGAAAAGATATAGATTTCCAACAAAAAATAATTGATGTTTGAATTCTAAGAAACTTAAGATTTCCAGTTCTTTTAAAATCAATTTAACAAATAAACAAAAAATGAATCAATAGAAATACTAGATCAGACATCAGTGTTTTACAACAGTAATTAAACTGAGTAAAACAGCATCAGTAAAGGCAAAGTCACTAGAGATCACATAAAAAATAAAGAATAAAAACTTGAATGATACACTCAAACCAATACTAAAACCAAACAAAACCCAAATGCAAAAACCAAATCTTTTTACCAATAGAGAATTAGAGGTCACGTATAAGATCTAAATCCACATGAACAACCCATGGATCACATATGCATGTCACCACATGATGAATAACAAAGACACAAGACAAGAGGAATAAAAAAAGAAAAAATGGAAAGGAAGTCAAGAAACCGTGAAGAAAAACTGTAGTATCATTTACCAGAAGAAAACGCTCTGTGAAAAACTGATATCCTTAGGTAAGATGCAGCCTTTGAAGCCCACAACAACCGTGTAGCCATAGAGAGAAAGAGACCAACAAACTCTTCTAAAGATTCCCTTTCACGGTCACTCTTAATTTTATATTCAATGGGAGGGTTGGTAGGTGTCCTGCATATATAATTAATAGGAAAAAAAAATATAAATAATATAGATATTAGGTACACAACAACTGTAATACACATTACATTGTGATAAAAGTTTTCGCTCCACCAAACATAGTAATTAAATAGGTAACGTAATTTCTATTACACTACGGTGTTCCCAAACTATCATTTTCCACAGCAAAGTAAACCAAAAACAGCCATTTGAAACACGACAAAAAGTGCGTAATTCTTTTACTTTAAAGTCTATAGACACTCAAATAGGCAACAAAACCAATTGCTTTCCTTAGAAACTTAAATAGCTAAAAAGATGAAATAGACAGCAGGGGGGAAATAGCACCATCAAGCAAGCCATAAACAGTCCAAAAAAAAAAAAACTAACAACAGCAACAAGAAGCGATTCATAAAAACAAGAAACAGGAACTAGATCCTTTGATTCAAGCATAAGAAATAACAAAACCCAACAATCCCAAAAATGCCATAAATTCCACTGTTGCGCCACAAATAATCAAACTCGAAACCACACAAGCAAAAATATGACAAATAAGAAACAAATCTCTTAGTGAAACGAAAATCAAATCAGCAAGTCGGGGACTTGAGAGGTAAATCTATGACATTCAAATCAAGAATTTGAAAAAAAAAAAAATTTAAAGACCCAAATGAGCTGCTGGAGAACAAGCCAAATCTACTGAAAATGAGCCCGATCAGCTGTTGAGACCGATGGAACGAAAGAAACGACCGAAGGAAACGCTGACCTTGTCCGAAGAGAAATGGCCTAGCAGAGATTGAGAGAACCGATGGAACGAGGGAAGGGAACAGAGTTGGCCACCGAAAGTTAGAATGAGAGAGGGAAAAAAGAGTTGGCTGTGTTATTCGACTTTAGGTTACCTTTTCTTTCAAGTCAAAACTACGTAGTTTTGATATTACAATAATGATTTATGTAATTATAATTAAAATTTATTGTAATTAAAATAAAACTAAAATTTATTATTTTCGTTTTGATAATTTTATTTTAATAAGATATAAAATGGCCCATCTCGACAATTAAAATAATTAATATTATAACTTCTTAAACATTGTTTTAATTATTATATTAAATTGTCCCTTTATAATGTGATTCATATAATTCCTTTTTATATAAAAAAAAATATAAGATATTTCATCATTGTTGTGAATAATTTTCTTAATAAATTAATTAACTATTCACGTTTCATTAAATTTTCACTAATAAAATCTTATAATAAAACAGTTTAAAATAATTTTTATTTATTTATTATTTAATATTTTAAATATATTTCTCATATAAAATTAACTTCATTTTTCATAAGAAAAAATAAATTTAAATTACATTTTATAAATGAAAATTTTACTTTAGTATATCATAATTTTATAATAATATAATATTTAATAGTGTATTTTTTATATTGAGAGCATATATGTATTATCTAATAATCTAGTTTTATCTTTCATATAAAATTAACTTGATTTGTATAAAAAAAATAAATTTAAAGTGAAAAATAACCATATTTTATAAATATATTTTACATATTAGTTATATCATGATTTTAAATATTGTATTATTTTTTTAGAATAATTAGAAATATTATAAACATATTATCAATACTATAAAATACAATAACTAATATAAATACTTTTATAAACAAGTCAGTTCACAATTATTCAAACGGGCCTTTATCATAAATCTATAAAGAAGTCAATAAATGAGTTTTATTCTAATATAATTTATGAATTTGTTTAATTGATAAACTTGAACTCAGTTTATTTATTAAATAAATATAAAAAATCATTTTAAATTTAAATTTTATTCATTTAAAAAACATGATAAATCAAGTTAAATTTTTATTAAGCTAAGTTTCAAAGCAATTTGATTATTTATACTTCAAAATATTAGGTACCAAATGAGAACTATATGTTAAATGATGAAAGCTTATATTATTTAGATAAAACCAAACAGCCACGTTTCACGGCTAATTATTAACGATGTTATCTTTTTTTATTATTTGAGCTCCTCGCATATACTTTATTTTATTTCTTATTTTTTATATTGTTATTAAAATTAATTTATGTGATCATAAAATTGACCAACTTTCATATAACAATCTTGAACGTATTAAGAACAAAAGTTCAAGAATCAATTTGAACATAATAAGCATACGTAATTGGTCATGAAATTTAATTACGTGATCATACGATTGAACAAATTTTCATGCATCAAATTTATTGTTATTATTAATAACAATTGGACATGAATTAATGCGACAGTACTTTTGAGAATTGGCCATGTATCCATCCAAACAATTTAAGGGAGTATTTGATTCACTTATTAGATATAATTAATAGTTAATTGTAACACCCCAAAATTTTAAATTTTATTATTTTATGAGTATTATTGATATTTTAATTTTATTTAAATTTTAAGAAATTATTTGAGATTTTTCAGATTTTAAAAAATAGGGTTCGATTTTTCGAAAATATAAACTTTGATGATTTTTAAAAATTAATTTAAAGACCACGTGGCAAAACTAAAAATATATTTGGAGTCTATGAATTTTTCTGAGTTTTCTGGAATTTTTTCAGAATTTTTGGACCTCATTTTCGATCCCAAGGCAAAGTAAAAATTTAAAATTTTGTATCCTGAATCGAACCAGCCGAATCGAATTGGACCGGATCGGACCGATCGAATCGGACCGGTCTTCTTCTTTTTCTTCCTCCTCCCCACGCGCGTCCGACCCCTCTCCCCTTTTCTCTCTTTTTCTCTCTCCTCCATCCTCCCCTTGCCGCGCCGTCACCTCCCCTACCACCTCACCATGCGCCGCCACCCCTCCCCACGGCCACGCTTGGAACGCCGAAACGGCTCCGGTAGAGCGACCAGCTGGACCGCTTCGTCTTCCCGCCAAAATCCGTCGATCCAAACCACCAATCGACCGGTCTTGTGTCTAAACTCATCTACTCGTCGAGAGCTTTCCATAGACACCAAGAACACTAAAATCCATCGAGTGGTTTGTCCAATTTTTGCCCGGTAAGTTTTAGCCTATTTTGATTTTCGGGCTAGATTTCTCGCAAACCGTGAATCCCACGAAAAAACCGAGAGTACCAGAGCGCTCCACTCGTCGAGAGCTTCGCGGCGACATAAATTTCGAATTTTTCCGACACCATTTTTCGGTGGGTCCCACGGAACTTCGCAGTGTCTTTCCAAGCATTAAATGAGCTTAGAAAATTCTGAAAAAATTTATGTACTAACCCCCGTGTTGTGGGCTTCGTGTAGGTATCCTCAATTCGCGGAAAATTCGACAGTTGACCAGGTCTGTGAATTTCCTACGCATGCACTGCACGGAAAAGTCTCCGAATTGGATCGAGGTTTTGGCTACCCCCTCATTGTCAGACGTCCCGAGTGCGTCCCTGAAGTCGGAATCGGCAAAGGTAAACCTGAACCTTGTTTTTTCGTAATTTTCTAGTGCTTAAATAGGATTAAAAATTCATAAAATATTCGTGGTAGCTCAGAAAATTATGATTCTTTTTGCAATAGCCTATTAATATTGCTAAGGACCGCGGGGCAAAGTTTTAGAATTTTTAGAGCTTGTTTGGGTAGTTTTTGCAAAAATGATTAATTATAAGGACTAAATTGAAATTTTATATATTGTGATGGATGACTGATTTGATGGGCTCAGGAGGGGCTGTGTGATGTGATTGAATTGTGGATATATGGATTGTGAATATAGAAGTGTGTTTTGATTCCTTTTGCATGTTAGGTAGGTCCTAGGTATATGGGAGACTCTGCCGGATTTTCAATACGACTTAGGACGTATTTGGTCTTTTCATGATTTGTATTGAGTCATTTGTATTAAATAATTGTAATGTAATTATCAGGTGAGCCAGGACAGCCTTCTTCCTCTGCCCAGCCACCACAATGACCGTTGTCAAGTCTGTGAGTAAAATATTAATTTTAATTGTAATTTTGATATTATTATATGTTTAAGCATGCCCATGCATCACTTATATGCATATATCTATGTAGATAAATCTTAGGCACGATTTATGTTGCATTCATAACTGTGAAAGTGCCATGTATGTTGTTGTGGTAATTTGGAGCAGTGTGCATGCGTTGGCATGCGTGTGATGTGGTGTGGACTATGGATAGGACAGGTAGTCACGGCTTGAGTTCTTCGCTGGGACCCGATCCTTCGGGGTAGTCACGGCTTGAGTTCTTCGCTGGGACCCCGATTTGATTTATTAAGCGAAAGTCCGGCTTGAGTTCTTCGCTGGCACCAGGTTGGATTTAAGAGAGCTGTATAGGGGATCAGCTCCCATATATTATGATTGATATTATTGGGTGTGTGAGTGCTCCAAATTACCTTATTGCTGTTATGATGTGAATTTATTACTGATGCTGCATTTCACTCCACAGGGTGCATTAGTTTTAGATAGTTATAGAAATTATGGTTAAAATTGATATTTTACTCTCTGAGTTGAACGCTCACTCCTGTTCAATATTTTTCCAGGCCACAAGAGGATATTTTTGAGGTTAACCTGCTTTCTTCCCTCGCAGGTTGTTTATCAATGTTTGTGTAATTTTATTAACTCCTAGAATTTCCGCATGTGTTAGAAATGTTTAAATGATTCGGGTCTGTAATATAAATTGTTATGTGGACCTGTAAAATTTTTATATGCATGTTTGATGGACTGGATGAGGGAGCTGAGCTCCCATTTATCTTTATGTTGATATGAATATGTGGAGGGTGAGCTGAGCTCCCCAATTGATGATACATTTTGTTTACAGGTCGGGTGAGTCAAAAACTCCCCGTTGAAAGGTCCACTTTATGGCCGGACTCTGTCCGGTTGATTTCTTGAAATTGGGCCCAAATGGGCCTTAAAGTTGGTTAATGAATAGTTAGGCTTACTACGGGCCTCGGGGGCTTTAGGCTGGCCCAGGTCCTAGTGCCGGTCCCGCCATAGGTTGGGTCGTGACATTAATAGACACCAAAATAAGTGAACTAGAGTGCTCAATAAGTTTTAAAAAATAAAATTGATAGCTGGCAAGTAACTGATATGGTATCTATCAGCTGCAAATTGTATTAACTATATTTTTAGAGCCGTTTCACATCAGCTAATAGTTGATTTAATTTTATTTTTTATTTTGATTATATTATCATTTTTTATTTACCTAAAAAATTAATATTATTAATACTTTTATCTTTTTTATTTGTAATTTTAATATTTTAATTAATATCTTTCAACTTTGTTAAAATATTTTTTTATTAATAACATAAAATATAAAATATTTATTTATATCTAAAAACTTAAAATTAATTATAAGTTTTTTCTTTATCAACAATAATAATTACTTTATTATTTTATCTATATTTTTAAAGTTATTTAATTATTTTTTCAAAAAATTTAATTATTTTCTTATTTTAATAATAAAATAAATAATAAAATATAATAGATTAATAATTATATATTTATTTCAATAATATAATAAATAATATAATATATTAATTTAATAATTATATATTTAATTTAATAATAAAATAAATGATATAATATAATAAATTTATAATTTTATATTTATTTTAATAACAAAATAAATTATATAATATATACTCTTATTAGTCATTTCACATATAAATAGCAACAGCTAAATACAGTTTTATCAAACACTTAATATAAATCAGCTATCATTAGCTACCAGTTATCAACTATCAGCTAACAGTTATCAGCTGTATTCAACAGTTAAACCAAACAGGCCTTAAACCATTAATTAGTATTAATAAATCTAACAATACTAATAATCACAAATCAATTTAATATATTAAAATAATTTATCATTAATAAATTTGATTAGAGAATCATTGTAAATTAAGTGAAATAAAATTCAATTTGTTCATAATATTTAACTTATTTTATTTTTAATTTTCGATCAAATTTAGTTTAAAATTTTCAATTTATATTTAAATTAACTTAAAATTAACGAATTTATAACTCATTCATCAGTTAGTGCGCGAATCTCTTATTTTTTTAATATTTTTAATATTATTTTTTTAATATTTTTAATATTACTTCATTAATTTTTTTAATATTATTTAAATAATTATAATTAATTAATTTTATATATTTTATTTTTTTAATATTAATTAATAATATAGAAATAAAAATAAAAGTTTCATATTTTTAATTTTATTTTTATAAAATATAATAAAGAACAATATGATTTATTTTTTTTAGTAAGAATTAGATGAGCGGTGATTCAAATTTATATCTGTCAAGTGAATATGCTTTTAATCACTAAACTATATTCGGCTAAGCTAATGATTTGATATTTAAAAGCAGTGTTTATATTCGACCTATAAGAGAGAAAAAAATAAAATATATTAATTTTATTTAATATAAATTTATTTTTTTTATGAAAATGAATTTAATATTTGATAAATTAAATATTTATATTTACATGTATTTTAAATATAAGTATTTAATTTAAAAAATTATAAGTTTATTTTTATATAAATTTTATAATAACTGATATAAATTTTATAATAACTATGTTTAAATGAGTAATTTTCAATCCTTACTTGCATAGTTAGGGATGGCAATGGATCGAGTTTTTACTGGTATTCGATCCGACCGAATTCTAATAGGACGGGTTTGAGTATTATATAATCGAGTTTGAAGAGGGTTCGGATTTGAAAAATAATAGCCGTGGCGGATTTGGGTCGGTTTCGGATTTTATATGTTGAGTATCCGTTACCCGAACCCGTTTATATAAACACTTAATTAAATATAAAATATATATTTTTATAATAATATTTATAAATTTTTATATGTTTTATTTTATATAAAATAGAATTTAAATATTTATAAAATTATTAAAATTTTAAAATATAAATTATTAATTAAAATAATTTTTTATACAAAATATTAATTAAAATATATAAAATTAAACGGGTTCGGGTTTTTTTTTTAGATAATAATAATCGAGTTTGGGACGGATTCAGATAGTTGAGAACAAATTTTAAACGAGTTTAGGACGGATTCGAGTTTTGATAATATTAATCGGGTTTAAATTCGGATAGAGTAATTTAAGCGAGTACTCTGTCCATTGCCATCCCTAGGCGTAGTTGATAGGAGGTGCCAATGACATGTTTTAGGGCAAATTAAAGCACTTAGTATATTAAAATATAATGTATCACATTTTTATAAAAATAATTATTTTATAAATCAAAGAGAGTAAAACTTATAATATTGTATTTACTTCAATTCTTATAAATTATATATATATACGTTTGAATCGAATTAACAACTAATATGATTGATCAGTCTAATTTATTTATGATAATTAATTCTGGCAACTACGTTAATTTATAATCCATATTCATGTAGTCGAATTGGGGTGCCAATGTCATGTTCTAAGGCAAATAATAGCATGTGCTTGTTGTATTAAAGCCATAATTTTCATAAAAAAATAAATATTGTATGAATTATCAAGACTTATAATGGTGTGAATATTCACATGCACAGGTTTAATAGAAATTTATTACATACATCAATATGTAAAAAAACATTTCATAAATAGTGATAATAACAAGTAAAATATTCATAAAATTATTTGTTTTAAATTTGATTATTATTTAAAATAAGATTGAATTTATTTAATTTTATATATTTTAATTAATAATTTATATTTTAAAATTTAATAATTTTATAAATATTTTAATTATATTTTATTTAAAATAAAAATATAAAATTTATAAATATTATTATAATAAAAAATATATTTTATATTTAATTAAATATTTATATAAATATATTTAAACAATAAATATTTAATATATAAAATACAAATCATTTATAATTTCAATTATATATATTTTAAATATATTTTATTAAAATTCGATCGAATTAAATATTTTAAAAAATCTGATCTATTATCATTCTGACCAAAAATTAAAAAATTACACACATATTTTTATATGAGATGCATTATAATTTTAACAAAAATGATAATCGTACGATCATTAATAATTTCCCATGCTCTGCAAGCAAAGAATTTTTTTTTTTTTTTAAACCAAAGATTTTCTTTTAAACCTACCAAGTGCACAAAGCGCTCAAAGCACAAGGGAAAAACAAAATGCAGAGACTCATCTCTCTCAAGCTTGCTTCATCAAAATTCTCTAAAAAGCTCGCCATCAGCACAAATTCTTCACCTTCACTTTCTCATCCTTATTACAATGCCTTCACTTTTCTTGCCAAACCAACCCACCATAGCTACCAGCAACAAAATTACATCTTCGGCTTTTCTCAATTGAGCCGAACCCACAGCTCCCATTCATGCCAATATCATCATACTCTTTCTCCGAAAGTTCATGGCTTTCTGTCAAACCCATTGCTTTCAAAGAAATTTATGTCAAATTTATCAAATACCCATTTCAAGTTCTCAAGCAAAGGGCTTGCTGATTACAAATTTGGCATTTTCAGTGCACGGTTTGCCAGAGGATATTCTGGGTTCAATCAAGGTTTTGGTTCATATGGGCGTAGCAGGTAATTGGTGTTATATTTGGTTTACAAAAACTTGCTATCTCGCATGAATATAGATTTCTTGATACTTAATTGTGTTTATTGTGTTGAATTTTTTTCCGGGCCGCTTTGTCATGAGTTCCAAATGCTCCTTTATTCTTAACCAAAAACTCTAATTATTCTTCAAGCCTTAGGTTTCTGAATTTAATTAAACCTGCTTCCTGAATTTAATTTCATTTGGATAAAACAATACTGATAGATTAGTCTTTTTATGTTGAGACCTTGATTATTAGTAATCACCTTAATCTATGAACACTATTGACGATATTTTTAGTTCGTAATGACTTAAGCATGTTGCTTTTAACTTGCTTATCTCCTACATGAAGGGCAATAAAGCTCGTTGAATGACAAAAACATAAACTTTTGGGTGTGAGCTTTTAATGGAGGGCGGGCTTAGTGTTTTACTTTGTCGCAAGCAAGAGTTCTCTTTTCATTCTTGAAACTAGCATTACAACTTCTTTGACACTTAAATCATTTCCAATAATTTTTTTCATCTTAGTACCATTTTGCATCTTTCCTCTTTAACAATTATACTTGCTGGCACTAGATGGAACAAGTGTTGGTTTGGTTTATCTGAAATATTTCATGGTTTCAATGTGTGAGTTCCACATTAAATGCATAGAAAGTAAATGGGTTTCATGAGAATAATATTTCATTGGAAGGTTTATCTTATAACTTAGACTCATATTTTTTATTGGTCAACATTTCTATTGTTTGCAGGGGATCATGGTTCTATCAGATATCAGCTAATGACATGGTTTTAGGTTTGATCTTAGCCAATGTTGGTGTCTTTATGTTATGGCGAATTGCTGATAAAAAATTTATGGTGAACAACTTTATGGTGAGTTCCCAGTTTATGAACTAACTTTTACTAACTGATGCCACAAAGAAACTTTTATTCACTGGGACCCCTTCACTGTAGGAAGCTCTCTTTTTGCCCTTGGACTGGTGATCTAGTGGGTGCAAGGACCCAACACTTGAGAATCCTTCCTAGTAGTGTTATTACATGAACATAGCTTTGTATTATGTTGACAAATGAGTACTTCTGTGGGAGAATTTTTATAGTTGCACACAAACACTGCAGGCACATTTTCTGGTCTTAGATTATGCTATGATTATGGAATAGAGGATCCGTTACACTGGCGTAGAATGGATCCTTGTATAAATCCTTATATGATGACATGGTTTTTTCATCTGACAGTAATTTAATTCAATTTCCATGTCACCCTAATTATCTTGATGTGCCTGGGCAGATTTCATTGGACAATTTCAAAAGTGGACGTGTTCATACGTTGATTACTTCTGCATTCAGTCATATTGATACTGAACACATCCTATCCAACATGATTGGACTTTACTTCTTTGGGATGAATGTATGATTGCCAAACTGTAAATTCTTCGTCATTATAACCATTTGCTCTTATAAATTGCTTCTGTTCAGTTGGTTATTGATTTCATTATAGCTTTGTTCAAAGATGCATTCTGGTATGTATACTAAATGATAACATGAAAAAAGAACAATTTTTTCTGGGAAAGACTGATTTAATTTCCTTGGATTCATTCTTTAAATGGACTTAAAATTCTATATTTGAGCAGTCTAAATATCCTGGTGGGTGGTTTCAAAATTTTTCCTAGTATGGTTTCAGAATTAGTTGTTGGTTATAAATATAAGTGGCGATATTATATCTTGTTATATCAAATGTAAGTTCTATGAATTTTCCTTTGTCTGTATTACTAGATGAATAACTAACACAAATTGCAAATATGATGGCCAGTGAAATTCTCTCTCTCTCTCTCTCTCTCTCTCTCTCTCTTTTGTTTACATGTAAAACCAGATTTATGCTCAAAGGAAATCAGCTATGTAAAATATGAAAAATTTGGATGGTCATGATTTTTCACTCATTATGCAGTCAATCTAAGATTCAGTTGTTTTGTTTGGATGGATATTTACTTAATCCAAAATCCGTTTCAAGATAATAGTTAATAATGATATTTTTGTTCCTTTTTTTGGTGATCTCTTTTTTACTATTTACTTGTGTGTTTTTCCATGAAAACACAATTAACTAATTTGATTTCCTTTGGACATTTAAATATGGTTGCCATCACCTTCAATAGGGCAGAAGTTAAGCTGTAAGTTATGAGAAGTTAGATGTTGGAATTGTGAGAAAGGGTTCTGTTTCAGAACTGGTTGTTAGGACTTGGAATATAGAGAATTCATAGAATAACAGCAATTAATGTCTACTCTTCTTTTTGTTTCTTTTAGCGATTAAAATTTCATTTCTTGTGAATCATAAACCTCATATTATTTCCCAATGTGTTATGAAAAGTATGTTGACACCTAGCAGCCTCACCACCAACCACCCAATCTTCCCCGCCCCGCACGCGGCGCCCCCCCCCCCCCCCTGGCGCCACGGCCGATAAAGTTGTTTCTTCGTTCAGTTCCTAAAGCCTGAATGTGTCTGCACTGTGTCTTTTTTCTTTTTTTGTTTTCCCACTGGTCAGATTGGAAGAACTTTTGGACCTGAGTACTTGTTAAAGTTGTATCTAGCTGGGGCAATTGGCGGTTCACTGTTCTACTTGGGACACCATGCCTTTATGGCCTTATCAACAAAGGTACAACTGCTCTCCAACAACCATTCTGCCGTGTTTTTACGAGGGAGCAAGTCATAAGGATGATCGATACATCCAAATATTTGCTGGATAACATGTTATGCAGATTTGATTTACTGATATTTGAACTTTCACATGATATTTTAGTTGGAATTCAAATTAACAAAGCAATGCCTGCATGCTGACATGGACATGAAAATTCCATTTAAGATATTTTTAAAGTGATAGCAAGACATTTACAACAGCATAAGCCTGAATATTCCTGTTGGAATTCTAGTTAAAACATTACAGTGATTCCTGGACCTTTTGATGGCCCATAAACCTGATTCTGATCTCAGCTTTTTTCTGACTACAGGGACAAGGAATGTGGGTGACGGACCCTTCAAGAACTCCAGGATTGGTATGCATTTTGGAAACTGCTTATGTCAAGTTTTCTTTTCTTTTTTATTTTCTGCTAAAATCAAACTATTTGAGCCAGCGAATGTTGAGATCCTTATCACAAATTCAGGATCTGCTGTCAGTATTTGAGGAAGAATACTATCTCTATGGAATGTATCCTTTGATACCTTGAACTTTGACTTTGAAACTGATGAACACGTAAACTATTCAACAAATTGATATCTGAAATGAAAGAAAATGATCATGAGAAATAAGGACTATTGTCAACCCCAATTCCAATGTGATATCTTTTTGCGTAACCGTCTTTTATATCTGTTCTTATGGATGTTGAAATTTGTAAAATATAGTTTCTCACCTTAAAAAGTTAAAGCAGCTTTAATTTGTTTTCTGAACACCTCTTAAATTATCCTATAAATGATTTGTCAAATCATCTACTTAATTGCTTGGGTGATATGTTGATCCGCACTGTTCTCTTTGTGATGGAAGTGTTAGATTAGTTCTTCGTTTCCAAAATGTTGTTGCCTTTCTCTTCTGCTGAAACATGCAAATAGATCATTAATTTAACTCTCGTGAATATGCTTCTATTTTTTAGGGGGCTAGTGGGGCTGTCAATGCTATAATGCTGCTGGATATATTCTTGAATCCAAGATCCACTCTTTACTTGGATTTTATCATACCAGTTCCTGCCATCTTACTGGTAAAGCCTACTTCTATAAAATATTAATGATTGTTTCGGTCTGTTTTGCAAAAGCTTATGATATTCCTTTGAACATCGATTTAGGGAATCTTTTTAATGGGGAAAGATGTATTGAGGATATTAGAGGTGTGTTACTTTTCTTCCTTTGGCTTTGTTATCATCTTTGCAACTAACCTTTTCTTTTTGTGTGATCGTGTATTTATGGAAACAACTAAATCCAACCAATCTAAAACGTGACTTCACTATTGATTGGTGTCAAATTGTTTTTCCAGGGAAATAGTAATATTTCAGGTTCAGCACATTTGGGGGGTGCTGCAGTTGCAGCTATAGCATATGCTCGAATTAGGAAGGGACGTTTCTGAATTCTTGATAGATATAGTGACATCTGATTCTAACTTATGTTTAATTGTTCATTTATGTTTAGTACAGAATATTTCCTTGGCTTCAATTCCCAACTGTGGATGTGATGTAGAAAACAAAGAACACTCAAAAGGGGAAATGGAAATGCTCTTTAGTTTGATTAGTTCTCCATTGTCAATAATAATCATAATCAGCTCTCCAAAAGTTATCTAAGTCTCTGTTTTGTGGAAAATAATTTATGTATGAAAAATGTTTTTCATGGGTTTTAATCGTAATAATCTGAATGTGTTTGTGGATGTAAAATAGCCACAAAGTTAAGGGAGAGATTAAGAAATGCCAAATCGATGCGAAACACTCGAAGGAGAAAAGGAAATAAACTCTCAAATTATATTAATTATCAATTGTTCATAATAAGCATTCTAGAAAAAATCTAAATTATATTGATATTTGTAGACTAATAACTGAATTAATTTAATCATAAAAAACCAACAATTCTAAATAATAAATTTTTTAAATAATTAAAATATTACTTCTTAATTAATTTTTCTAAATAATAAGAATTTAAAACTTCGTAATTTACCTTCTTTGATTGTATCATTCTGACACGACCTTGAGTTTTTTAGTGCAATATGCTGGTGAAGTGGAGATTGAGCTTATATCATGTACAGTTGTTGCAGTTTCTGGCAACCCCACCTGAAGGATTATACTAAATTATGCGCAAAAATTCTCAGAGCAAAGCCTTGCTGATGGCTCAATTAGCTGAGAGTAAATTTTATGGTTTTTCTATGAAAGTTTTGCTGGCAAATGCAGAGGATATTCCTGCAGCCGCAAAGAATTAGTTCCATCGGCAGGTCTATGCAATCGGTTTTGGTATAAGACCCTTGGAACTTCCTGTTTCCTGATGAGTGGAAATATAATTCACAATCCGCCACCATTCCTCTTGCATCGGTACTCGCTAGTGCATCAAGAAGGGTGAATTAACACAACTGTAAAGCAGTATAAATTATTAATTTTCTTACGGTCATTTCTTTGACCAGCACAACAGTGCTACAAAATTGAATATGAAAATCTTGTTGCCCTTCCTTCCTGTATTTGATTCTTTCTTTGCCTTGTTATTCACGATCACTTGTGCAAGGCAATATCGCAATATGATCTAGTTCTTTTGCAAGAGTTGCAATTTATTTTCCGAATCAACTCTGCGTTCTCTCCGTGATAGTTGTAATTGTCGTGCTACTTGAACTTCTCTTCTGCCGGGTGTATTCATTGGCCTCTTTTGCTGCTGGGGTGATGTGCATACTCTAATTCACATGAACATGCATCAGCGCTCCATAAGAATTCTTCTGATCCCAATGTTGTTTTGTTTACAGCGCCATGAGTTTGAGCTTATGCAAACAGGAGAAGGGTAACTACAATATTTTAATTGTAATAATTTTAAAATAATAATAATAATTTTTTTAATTTTAATTCCGTACTTGGGTACTCGATCCAAGGCTAAGCTGTGCCTTGTTCTAAAAGCAAAGAATTCATTTTAAACCTACCAAAACAAAATGCAGGGTATCCTCTCTCTCAAACACAAACTTGTCTCATCAAATTCCTCTTAAAAACTCACCATCAACACAAATTCTTTACTTTCAGTTTCACTTCCTTATTACAATGCCAAACCAAACCACCATGGCTACCACCAACAAAATTACATCTTTCGCATTTCTCAGTTAAACCCAACCCACCATTTCCATTCACGTCAATCCCACCATACTCTTTCACGGAAAGTTCATGGCTTTCTCTCAAAACCATTGTTTTCAAAGCAGTTTATGTCAAATTTATCAAATACCCATTCCAGGTTCTCAAGCATGAGGCGAGCTGAATGCAAATTTGGCATATTCACTGCTCGGTTTGCTAGAGGATATTCTCAATCAAAGTTTTGGTTCATATGGACGTAGCTGGTGATTGGTATTTATATTTGGTTTACAAAATCTTGCTTTTTCGTATGAACATAGATTTATTTATTTATTTTTATAATTTTTGAAGAATAGTTTTCTTGATACTCAATTGCGTTTATTGTGTTGAACTGTTGCGGCCCACTTTGTCATGAGCCATGAGTTCCAAATGCTTCTTTATTCTTAACCAAAATCTTTCCCTCGGCCGACTGAAATTAATTTCACAAAATTTTTTGAAATACATTAATTTTATTTTTTATATTTAATTTTTTTAAAAATAATTAACTTCAATTTCACAAATTTAATTTTATAAATTTAAATATAACCAAATTTAATTCTTACTAAAATTCCAAATAAATTTCATAAATTTAAGAAAATTACATTTTTATTAAAATATCCAAATCATCGTATGATTTTTCTTTTTAATACAATTGACTTGATTGAAACTCTAATTCGAGTATCAAAGCACATGAATTCTAGATCATATAACGTTTTCCTTGTATAATTTTCTTTCCCCTATACTTTTTATCATTCTCTAGCTCTCTTTCTCTGTCTTTTTTTATGCCTATATTTTAAAATTAAGTATTTTTTTAAGAAAATTAAATATTAAGTATAATTTAAATAATTGGATTCCTTATAAAAAAAAATATTACATTAAAGAAATTTCTAAAAAATAATTTAATTTTAAATTATATAATAAAGATAAATTTTATCCAATATGGTGTTTAGTTTAAGAAGTAAGAATTTTTTTTTATTATTGAGAATATTTTAGAAAATAAAAGTAAATGAACATTAATTATAAAATTATAATATATTTAAAATTTTCCTCGTAAGTTGTGTTAGACCGAACATAAAATTTATTTCTAAATCAATTTTAACTCTTAAATAAATTTTATATTTCTGATTCATTTCCTGTTTCAATGTAGTATGCTGCTATGCATAGGAAGCAAATGTGTTTCATGAGAATAATATTTCATTGGAAGGCGTATCTTATAACTTAGACATATTTTTTATTCGTCAATAATGTGCTTCTATTATAGTTTGGAGGAGATCATGGTTCAATGGGGTATCAGCTGATGACATGGTTTTAAGCTTGATATTTGTCAATGCAGCTGTCTTTATGCTATGGAAGATTGCTGACATACAATTTATGGTGAACAACTTTACGGTGAGTCCCCCCAGTTTATGAACTAATTTTTACTAATCGATGCCACAAAGAAAGTTTTATTCAATGGGACCCCTTCATTGAAGGATGCAGTCTTCTTGCTCTGGTGATCTAGTGGGAGAATTTTTACATTTGTACGCAAACACTGCAGGCACATTTTCTGGTTTCAGATTATGTTAGGATTATGGAATAGAGGATCCACTATACTGGTGATGAATGTATCCTTATATAATGACATGTTTTTTTTTTTTAATCTGACAGTAGTTTAATTCAATCCCCATATCACCCTAATTATCGTGATGTGCCTGGGCAGACTCCATTGCACAATTTCATAAGTGGAAGTGTTCACACGCTGATTACTTCTGGATTCAGTCATTTTCATGATACGCACTTTGTATCCAACATGATTGGACTTTACATCTTTGGGATGAATGTATAATTGCAAAACTAGAACCTGTTCTTCATTATAACCATTTGCTCTTATAAACTGCTTCAGTTCTGTTATTGATTTCATTATGGCTTTTGTTCAAAGATGCATCCTTGTACGTATACTAAATGATAACCTGAAAAAAAAAACAATTTTTTCCTGGAAAGACTGATTAATTTCCTTGCATTCATTCTTATAAATGGATTTAAAATTCTAGATTTAAATAGTCTAAATATCTTGGTGGGTTGTTTCAAAATTTTGCCTAGTCACTGGTTATAAATATCAGTAGCCATATTATAGCTTGCTATATCGGAATTAAGTTCCATGAATTTTCCTTTTTCTGTATTACTAGATGAATGGCACACACAAATTGCAAATATGATGGCCAGATGAGATTCTCTTTTTTTGTTTACACGTAAAACCATATTTATGCTCAAAGGAGATTATGATCATGAAAAACTTTTGTTTGGAACAACTTGGATAATTATGATTATTTGGCCACTTTTCGCTTATTATGCAGTCATTTTATCTAATCTATAAGATTCAATGGTTTTGTTTAGATGCAGATTGAATTAACCAAAACCTGTTTAGATGAGGCCATTTCACCATTTGAAGATAATACTTAAATGATGTTATTTTAGTTCCTTTATTTTTGGTGATCTCTTTTTACTACGTTAACTTGTGTGTTTTTCCATGAAAAACACAATTAACTAATTTGATTTCCTCTGGACATCTAAGTATGGTTGCCATCACTTTTAAGGCAGAAGTTTATTTATGTTTGGGTTATGTGGACAAAGGATCAAGATATACGTTATGAGAATTTAGATGATGGATCTGTTTCAAAACTGGTTGTTGGGACTTCGAATATAGAGGATGCAAAGATAACTGCAATTAATGTTTACCATTCTTTTGGTTTCTTTCAGAAATTAAATTTTCGTTTCTTGTAAAACATAAACTTCATATTATTGCCCAATATATTTTGAGTCTCTATCTTTTTCTTGATAAATTTGTTTCTTCAATCAGTTCCTAAAACCTGTCTGTGTCTGTGCTGTGTCTTCTTTCTCCTTTTATTTTCCCACTGGTCAGATCGGAAGAACTTCTGGTCCTGAGTACTTGTTTAAATTGTATCTCGCTAGGGCAATTGGCAGTTCACTGTTCTACCTGGTACACAAAGCCTTTATGGTCTTATTAACGAAGGTACAACTGCTATCCAACAATCATTCTGTTGTGCTCTTATGAGGGAGCAAGTCATAAGAATAATTTATTGATACATCCAAATGTTTGTTCGATAATATGTTATGCAGATTTGCTTGATTGATATTTGAACTTTCACATGATGTTTTAGTTAGAATTCAAATTAAAGAAGCAATGCCTGTAAGCTGATATGTATATGGACATGAAAATTCTATTTAAGATATTTTTTAAGTGATAGTAATTCGTTTACTACAGCATCAGTCTGAATATTTGATGCAATATTGGATTAGATTACTTCGGAATGAGAGTTATTGTAAAATTACAAAGTTTTATTTCGAGTTTCTATTATTTAAGAGTTTTATTTTCTTAGGTTTATTATTTTCTAATTTATCTTATTTAGTATTCCTATTTAGATTTGAATTAGGATTCTAAATCCTAATGTGATTGGAATTTTAAACTCTATAAATAGGACTGGGGGTTTTTAAATTAGAAGTTTGATTTTTATGATTTTTATAGAGATTTAGCTTCTCCAATGAGTTTCTCTACCCTATTTGATTCTCGGAAATGTGTTTCTCTTGGTCTAATTCTTCCTAGTTTTACATAAATATTCCTGTTGGAATTCCAGTTCAAACATTACTGTGATTCCTGGATCTTTCGGTGGCCCATAACCCTGACTCTGATCTCAGCTTTTTGCTAACTACAGGGACAAGGAACGTGTGTGGAGGACCCTTCAAGAACTCCTGCATTGGTATGCTTTTGGAAACTGTTTACGTCAATTTCATTTTCTACTAAAACTATTTCAGCCAAAGAATGTTGAAGTCCTTATCACGAATTCATGATCTGTTATCAGTATTTGAGAAAGATTACCATTTGTACAGAATGTATCCTTTGATACCTTGAACTTTGAATCTGAAACTTATGAACAAATAAACTATTCAACAAATTGATATCTGAAATCAAAAGAAAATGATCTTGAGATAAGGACTATGTCAACCCCAATTCCAATGTGATAGCTTTTTGTGCAACTGTCTTTTACATATGTTCTTACAGATTTTGAAATTAGTAAAATTTAGTTTCTCACCCTAAAAATGTAGAGCAGCTTTAATTTGTTTTCTGAACACGGCTTAAATTATCCTATAAAAGATTTGTCAAATCATCAGCTCAATTGCTTGGGGCGATATGTTGATCCAAACTCTTCTCCATGTATCCTGAAGATGGATGGAAGTCTTAGATGAGTTTTTCATTTCCAGAAAGTTGTTGCCTTTCTCATCTGCTGGAACATGCAAATAGATCATTATTTAACTTGAAGTATATTGACTCGTAAGCATGCTTGTATCTTTTAGGGGGCTAGTGGGCCGTCACTGCTACAATTCTGCTGGATATATTCTTGAATCCAAGATCCACTATTTACTTGGATTTTATTATACCGGTTCCTGCCATCTTAATGGTAAAGCTCACCTCTATAAAAGAAATAATAATTGTTTCAGTCTATTTCGCAAGTGCCTGTGACATTCCTTTGATCATGGTTTTAGGAAATCTTTTTAATCAGGAAAGATGTATTGATAACATTGGAGGTTTGTTGCTTTTCCTCCTTTGGCTGTGTTATCATCTTTCCAACAAACCTTTTCTTTTCGTATGTTTGTGCATGCTAATGGAAACAACTAATCTAACCAATCTAAAAAGTTAATTCACTATTGATTGGTGCAATTTGTTTTCTCAGAGGAATAGTCACATTGCAGGTTCAGCACACTTGGGGGGTGCTGCAGTTGCAGCTATAGCATATGCTCAAATTAGGAAGGGATTTCAACTTATGTTTGATTATTCAGTTACGTTTTATATATTTCCTTGGGGCCAAATTCCCATTTGCAAGGGACTGAGTGTCAGTTGTGCTCTGAAGATATATTTGATTACATTGTATCCTTGAGGCCTTTAAACGTCATTCATCAACATACAAACTTAGATCCAGTACTGCATCTATGCTTATTGTGAAGTGTTCTAATATTTTCCAGGGCTGCATTTTCTAGAACAGAGATTTTTCCAGGACTAATTGTTATAATCTATTGAAAGCTATTTGAAGTGTTAACAAAAGCACTGATAAATGTAAGAATATGCTGGTGAAGTAGAGGTTGTGCCTATATCATCTATCATTGTTGCAGTTTCTGGCGACCCCACCTGCAGGATTATATTAAATTTCGTGCAATCTTGTTGCCCTTCCTATATTTGATTCTTAATTTCTTTGGCTTGCTATTCAGGATGGTCTTCCAACTATCGCAACATGAGTTCTTGTGATATTTGCAAGCCTTTATTGAATCAACTATCCGTTCTCTGTGTGATTGTTGTATTTTTGTAACAAGGGGCGTGTTCAGGGTTTTCTTTCAAATTAGTTATTGCTCTGTTCTCTTTAGGCCGAGTTATTTGCTATCTGTCATGGTCTTTGTTGATGGTTCTGCTTTGTTATTTTGGAATCAACTATTCAATCGGTTGGCGGTTTTAGGATCCATTACCCGTCACCTTTTAGCTTCTGTAGTTTTGGATTGTCGTGAACTTATCAGGAAAGAATTTTTCTTGACATAACATCTTTCTGTCATTTATATTATTCTTTGAATTTGTTTATAATAAAAGCAAAGAAGGAAGGATATTGAGAGCATATCAACATGCTTAGCTCTCCACTGAGAAAACCAAAATCAGACCATGGATTTTTTTGAAGGTGATTCTTGATACTTCCAACGCTTGACACACAGCAGATTCTAAAAACTGATTTGCATTGTACGACATAATAAAGATATAGCAGGTCTCTTGATTTACGCTATTAAGAATAAAATACTTTGTAAATTTGGAATGATGAACATAAAAATTAATTACAACCTGTATATATACAAAAGAGAATGAACCAGATAGTATGCCAAGATTTCATAGTGCTAAAATGGTGCTAAACTAAGGGAAAGAGCCACTCAAGATTAACATAATCTATACTACATTGATACATTAGATATTTTAACAAAATCCTTAAGCAAGAATATTACCAAAAAAAAAAAAAAACCTTATTTGATTTTGATTTTTATATTATTATTGAAAATATTTATTAAAAGCTTTTATTTCTAATTTAATATGTTTTAATTATGGTATTTTAAAATAATTTTTTAAAGTTGTGTTCAGATTGAGGAAGATCGAGGAAAAATAAGAGAAAAAGAAAATTATAAAGAGAAAATAACTTTATTTTCCTTTCCATTTAAATTTAATTGAGAAAAAAAATAGAGAAAGAAAGAAAATTTTGAAAAGACAACAAATTTTCCAACATAGTGCAAGTTGTTTTTTTCTCAAAAACTGCAAAATTGAAATCCGTACTCTGTGCTCGATTCAAGGCTCAAGCTGCATGTTCTATAAAAGCAAAGAATTCATTTTTAACCTATCAAAAGCTGAAACCACATTGCTCCAGGAAAAAA